>NC_140217.1:18025656-18600656 GCF_951802725.1 Rutilus rutilus | reverse complement strand
CAAGCTGATAGAAGAGCAACTTTGACTGAAATAACCACTCGTTACAACCGAGGTATGCAGCAAAGCATTTGTGAAGCCACAACACGCACAACCTTGAGGCGGATGGGCTACAACAGCAGAAGACCCCACCGGGTACCACTCATCTCCACTACAAATAGGAAAAAGAGGCTACAATTTGCACGAGCTCACCAAAATTGGACAGTTGAAGACTGGAAAAATGTTGCCTGGTCTGATGAGTCTCGATTTCTGTTGAGACATTCAGATGGTAGAGTCAGAATATGGCGTAAACAGAATGAGAACATGGATCCATCATGCCTTGTTACCACTGTGCAGGCTGGTGGTGGTGGTGTAATGGTGTGGGGGATGTTTTCTTGGCACACTTTAGGCCCCTTAGTGCCAATTGGGCATCGTTTAAATGCCACGGCCTACCTGAGCATTGTTTCTGACCATGTCCATCCCTTTAAGACCACCATGTACCCATCCTCTGATGGCTACTTCCAGCAGGATAATGCACCATGTCAAAAAGCTCGAATCATTTCAAAATGGTTTCTTAAACATGACAATGAGTTCACTGTACTAAAATGGCCCCCACAGTCACCAGATCTCAACCCAATAGAGCATCTTTGGGATGTGGTGGAACGGGAGCTCCGTGCCCTGGATGTGCATCCCACAAATCTCCATCAACTGCAAGATGCTATCCTATCAATATGGGCCAACATTTCTAAAGAATTCTTTCAGCACCTTGTTGAATCAATGCCACGTAGAATTAAGGCAGTTCTGAAGGCGAAAGGGTCAAACACAGTATTAGTATGGTGTTCCTAATAATCCTTTAGGTGAGTGTGTGTATATATATATATATATATACATACATATATATATATATATATATATATATATATATATATATATATATATATATATATATATATGTCTCAGGGTGTATATACATACACCCTCACATCTCAGACCACATCTGAGATGTGAGGGTGATTTTTCTCACCGAGTAACAGCAAAGTTCATGGATTATGACTCTGCTGGAGAAGGTTTCATTGTGGGATTCAATATGAAGAGTTCTTTCTCTGTGGTTCAGGGAGTTCTTCTGAATGAAGTAGACATAGTCCACACCTGCAATCTACAGAGAGAGAGAGAGAGAGAGAGAGAGAGAGATTTATCAGTTCATTACCTGAGTTCATAACCTTTACAGACAAAGCAAAGTCCAGGATACAGGAATTTTATTTTTATTTTTTTCAGGGTTTTCATTTTACCCGTTTTAGGAGTCGTGGTGCATCCACGTCCAGTTTACACCTTCTTTCAATCTTATGAATGGATCCATCCTCACTGTTTTCCTCATTGATCACATCACTGTCCACAAACATGGGAATCAGATGACAGGTGGGAAACCTCCTCTCATATGCCTGAGGAAGAGACAAGGCAAGGCAAGGCAAGTTTATTTATATAGCACATTTCATACACAATGGCAATTGTGCTTTACATAGAAGAAATTAAAATAATAAAAAGAAATAAGAATAATTAAAACAGTTTAGAAAAATAAAATGAAATACAGTACAGTACAGTACAATACAGTACAAACAGTCAGACGAACAGTGGTACAGTGCTCATTCAGTAAATGCATAGCTAAACAGATCTGTTTTGAGTCTGGATTTGAATGTGACCACTGAAGGAGCACGTCTGATCTCTTCTGGAAGCTGGTTCCAGCTGCGGCTGGCATAATAGCTAAAAGCGGACTCACCATGTTTAAAGTGAACCCTTGGTATTTCTAGCTGATGTGATCCTACTGATCTGAGTGATCTGTTGGGTTTATATTCAGTGAGCATATCTGCAATGTATTGAGGTCCTAGGCCACTGAATGATTTATATACCAGTAATAATACTTTAAAATCAATCCTAAATCTAACTGGGAGCCTGTGTAAAGACCTGAGGACTGGTGTGATATGTTCATATTTTCTGGTTCTGCTCAGAATCCTGGCGGCAGCGTTCTGTATGAGCTGCAACTGTCTTATGGTCTTTTTGGGAAGGCCAGTGAGGAGTCCATTACAATAATCCACCCTGCTGGTTATGAAAGCATGCACAAGTTTTTCTAAGTCTTGTCTGGAAACAAAGCATCTAATTCTTGCAATATTTTTTAGATGATAATATGCTGATTTAGTTATTGCTTTGACATGACTACTGAAACTAAGGTCTGACTCTAGTGTCACACCAAGATTCCTGACTTGATTTTTAGTTGTTTGACCCCTAGAGTGAAGGTATGCGTTCACCTTGAGAACTTCATCTTTGTTTCCAAACGCAATGACTTCAGTTTTGTCTTTGTTTAACTGAAGAAAGTTTTGGCACATCCAACTGTTGACTTCATCAATGCATTGGCACAGGGAGTCAAGTACAGCTGTGTGTCGTCTGCATAGCTGTGGTAAGCAATTTGGTTCTTTCTCATGATTTGGCTCATTGGGAGCATATACAGGTTGAACAGGAGTGGCACAAGAATTGAGCCTTGAGGGACTCCGCATGTCATGGATGTCCACTCAGATTTATGGTCTCCTATACTCACAAAATAACCTCTCCCATCTAAGTATGACCTGAACCATTTTAGGACTATCCCAGAAAGCCCCACCCAGTTTTCCAGCCTGTCAAGAAGTACGTTATGATCGACAGTGTCAAATGCAGCACTGAGGTCGAGTAGTACCAGCACTGATAATTTGCCTGAATCAGTATTTAAGCGAATATCGTTTATTATCTTTATGAGCGCTGTCTCTGTGCTGTGATGCGGTTGGAAACCAGATTGAAAATTGTCAAAGTATCCATTCGAGCTTAAGAATTTGTTCAGCTGGTTGAAGACAACTTTTTCAATGATCTTGCCTATGAAAGGAAGATTTGAGATCGGTCTATAGTTGCTTAACCCTCTGAGGTCGGCAAACGCGCCCCTGCATTTGCTGGATTTTCTTCACATAGTAGCACAATAAACTTAAATTACTCCGTCATTTATGGTCATACAGAAAAAGGAAATATGAAAAAAGAATCTGAGATATTTCTACTTTTGTATGTGTCCACTTACAATCAAATCAAAACATTGCGCTTTTGTAAAATAAAGAAAATAAACAGGGTGTGCTTTCTGCCTCTCCGTCGCGGTGAACTTTTTTTCTTGAGCACGTCTATAAACTGAAACAAAACTCAGGCAATACTTGTCACACATTTATGAGCCATATATCTTTATAATCAAATAAGTGTGTACTTTTAAATGATCGGATTCAAACTGAAAACAAATATTCTCTGTTTAAGTAATATGTATAAAACCAACAAGATGTCCAGCTTCTCAAACGCTTGCTCATTATTTTTAATTCGACCACGCCCACGCGTGCAAAGGAGATTCACATGCAAATCTCCACATGGAACGCGAACGCGCTCGTTACCTCAAAAACAAAGCACCAAAAAACTTCACAAGTCTCTGCTTTTCGTCGAGTTGGGAAGACACACCGTGAGCTTGCATTGGATTTACCTCAGAAGAAGAAGAACGCGATTTGAAGACAAGAAAGATGTAAGGTAAGAAATTCTTAATTATTAGTTTATGTTATTGTTGCATAAACTTCACATTGCAGTTGAACTGTTGCTAGATATAAGGTGAATATTATAATATTTAGACCCGTGTTTACTATACTGTGTTTGTGGATATCTGCTCAAACGTAGATATGTATAATATGGTAACCATAATGTTTCATATTTTGGAGCGCACTCTGCGTTTGAAAAGCAAAACGCACCAAACAAAGGCTTCATGTTTTTACTCTAATCTTATCTCATTTCATATCATCATAACGAATGGAAACATTTGAAGTAACATATGATAATCAATATATTTTTCTCTAACGTAGTTGTTACTGAAACATTTTGGAAGATTTATAGGCTGCTATAGGCTATTGTTATTATTATTTTATGCAGCATCATTATACATTGTTGGAAACATGTGTGTGTGTATTCTGTGAATTTTAAAAAGCAATTTTAACCAGAAAAATCTATTCCCCAAATCGTGCAGACCTAGTTACTCTTGATATCAGTATGGTCAAAGGTTATTTTATTTTATTTTTTTATATACAGGGACCAGATGCCACTGAGTCCTGCTGACTTCAACATTCACATGCGTCTCTGTACATGAACATGGTAAAGTGAAAATCAAACATCTTGGAAATGAAAGGTATGTACAATGTTTTTAGGAATGGCACAAAGGTTTCTGTCTTTGGATCATTGTTTTCAATAATGTGCTTTTTTGTCATTTGTTGTGTATCTTTGCATCGTGTTGTAAATAAATCCAAACAATCTAAAAGCCATTCTTTTTAAAATCTCCTCATTCTTTGTGCAAGGTTGCTCAGAATGACAGGGCCTGATAGCTCCTAATAGGGCCATTAGGTGGGTCTTTGTCTTTCTCAGGTGTGAAAGCCATACATATTAATGATGTGATCACGCCTCTTCGCATAAAGCTTTCTTACAGAAAACACGTCTTACAAATTTTAAATCAATATATTGTCTTATCTGAATGAGCAGTCAGGATGATTTTCACATAGTTTTGAAGCAAATATTCTAGGCTACATGATACAATTTCCAAAAGTCTTGTGAAGAAATAATCAGTATGGGTTTCATGGCCTTATTTCAGTGACAATTTTTTTTTGTATTTTCACAAACCACGCATAAATGTCATTATCTCAAAACTACAAACTTTTACATACATGCTGCTGATATATTATTGTAGCAGAGTTTGTGCTAAATACAGTGTAATCAGACTTTAGCCATGAAAATGTCACAAGTAACAGAAATAAGCACAAATGTCAGAACATGTCAGAACACCTCCAGGGCCAGAAAACAGCTCAGACCCCAGAGGGTTAATATGGTCTTATCCAGATTGCTCTTTTTCAGGAGGGGCTTGACAACTGCAGTTTTCAGGGAGTTTGGAAAACTCCCAGAGAGAAGTGAGGCATTTACCACTTCTAGAAGATCTGCTTCTAAACTGTTTAACACACTTTTGAAAAAAGATGTGGGAAGTGTGTCAAGGGCGCATGTTGATGTTTTAAGGTGCTGTACGGTTTCTTCCAAAATTTTACCATCAATTTCTTTTAAATCAGACAAAGTTACTACTTTCTCAGGTGGTCTGATCTGTCTGACCCCAGCGCAACTCAAGGATGTGCTGATCACCTTTCTGATATTATTGATTTTCTCCGAGAAGAAAGAAGCAAACTCACTGCACTTGCTGTCTGAGAGCATTTCACTGGGAATCTGGCTTGGGGGGTTTGTCAGTCTCTCTACAGTAGAAAAAAGAGTGCGTGTGTTGTTTAAATTGCAGTTTATAATATTTGAGAAGAAAGTCTGTCTAGCTTTGCCTAGTTCCATATTGAAAGCATGAAGGCTGTCACTGTAGATGTTATAATGGACTACAAGTTTTGTCTTCCGCCACATGCGCTCTTGCTTTTCTGCAATGTCTTTTCATATATTGCACTGCTGTTGAGTTTCTCCAGGGTGCTTTTTGTCTGCTACTCTTCTTCCTGACTTTCACAGGAGCAATATCATCAATTGCACTTTTAACTTTTGAGTTAAAAGAATCAAGGAGAAAATCTACAGAGTCAGCAGATATGCTTGGTTTTAAAGATATAGCCTTCAATACACTAGTGTTCTCATTTAAGCATCTCTTCTTGACAGACACAGATCTAGCTTCAATGGCAGGAGAGATCAATATATCAAAGAAAATACAGAAATGATCAGACAGTGCTACATCCTTAATAACAATCGATGAAATGTTTACACCCTTACTGATAAGTAAATCTAGAGTGTGTCCGCGAGTGTGTGTGGGTCCATGCTGAGGCACAACATGCTGAGTCAGATCAAAAGTTTTTTAAACAGTTTTGATTTCTTTTGCCATATTGGTTTCTGCATTATCTATGTGAATGTTAAAATCTCCAGCAATGGCAAAACAGTCAAACTCTGAGGTAATTGTTGATAACAGTTCTGTAAAGTCCTCAGCAAAGGCTGGAGAGTATTTTGGAGGCCTGTAAATAATGATGAGTAAAATGCGTGGAGCACCTTTTAACACAATACCCAGATATTCAAAAGACGTGTAATTCCCAAATGATATTTGCTTACATTGATAAATATCTTTAAAAAGAGCTGCTAGACCCCCACCTCTCTTTACAGCTCTGCAGACACTCATAAAAGTAAAGTTAGGAGGGGATGGTTCATTTAGGATTGTTGCACTGCAGCTGTCTTCTAGCCAGGTTTCATTTAGAAGCATAAAATCCAGATTGTTTGTGGTTATTAAGTCATTGACTAGAAGTGATTTATTTTTAAGTGAGCGGATGTTTAAAAGTGCTAACTTAACGGTCTTACTTTTTTTCCCTACACCAATCTTAGTTAAACGTGCAATAGGCACCAGATTAGTTGAGTTTGCTGTACGGCTATTGAAGGCCTTAGACTTTCTATCTTGTAATAGAACAGCAATAGAGAAAGATACAAGCACACTGGGTTCCCGCTTGTTCTGTAAACATTTGAGAAAGTTACTGTTATCATAGTGGGGACCCGACACATATCACTGAGAGCTGGTATCAGTTGTTTTTGGTTCACCTCGAGCAGATGGAGGGGGCTGTGGGCCCTGGCGTTGTGGCAGAGGCCAAAGAGCTCTCACAGAGTTGCGGTGCCTGACGTTTTTTGGTTGATATCTGGGGGCTTGCAGCAAAAGAGTGGGATAGTTTGGTTCCAGCATACACCAGTTCTTCCATTTTCTGTGGGAAGCACAGAAGTGGAGTCGCTGGAGAGAGGGGAAAAGTGTCTGGTGAGAGGGGCTGTTGCTCAGGTGTTATCGGAGGCTGTAATATGCTGTCCTGGCTTCCCTGGCTGTTTTCCAGGAAGTCATCCTTGGGTGCTGAATCTTGGAGCAGTTCTGATATGTCTGTCTGTGGTGAGCTCCGTGGGCAGGGCTCAGCTGAGATTGTGTCCGTGAGCAGAGATTGTTGTGGCTCAGTGGTGTTATCATTGTCCTTGTGTGATATGTCAACATCATGTCCATTTTGCTGCTGAAGTGAAGTCATGTGGTCATTCATACTGTGTCCAGGTGTGTGTGTGTGCCGTTCAGATTGAGTGGATTGGCACACACTGTAGAAGGATGATTGAGGGAGAAGTAGATATTGTCCTTTAGCACTCTTGAGCCAAGTTTGTTTGGATGGTGGCCATCTTGTTGAAATAGTTGTCTCTGACTCCAGAAAAGATTGAAGTTGTCAATGAAGTTTACTCCTTTTATATTGCAGGTTTTCTGCAGCCATGTATTTAGCCCAAGCAACCGTGAAAACCTGTTTGTTCCTCTTGCTGGGAGTGGTCCACTGATGAATGTCTGAACTTTCAGTCTTTTAAGTGTTTCAAAAAGTTCATTGAAATCCTTCTTAAGGAGTTCTGACTGCTCTTTATGAATATCATTCTTCCCCACATGAATGATGAGTCGATTTGCAGTCTTATGTTTCATCAGAATGTTCTGAAGTTCCCTATTTACATCAGAAGTTGTTGCTTGTGGAAGGCAGCACGTAGTTGTATCCCTGCTGCTAATGTTTCTGATTATGGAGTCCCCCACTATCAGAGTCCTGGGCTCAGCTGAGCTCTGAGCTGAGTGCCGCTGTCTGCTCGACCTTGAGCGCCAGTTAGCATCAGTGTTAGCTACAGGCTGATTCAGTCTGTGTTCGATCACATTCATCACGTTTGGGGATTCCTCATTTACATTCATTAGTACTTCAAATCTGTTCACAAGATGTATAGGTGTTGGTAGGAGACCAGTGTTTGCAATCCTTGTCAGAGCTGTATCTGGGGTAGAGGATGCTACTGCGGCAATATGTGATGCTCGTGACAATCTGATGTCTCGAGTGCCTTTGGGTCTCGCTCCCTGTTTGTGCCATCGATTTGTAAGTCGATCGGCTTGTTTCTCTACCTGTCGAGGAGCACTAGTTTCATGGGACTCACCGGCTATATGCTGAGGGTGTGCATGACGAAGCTCTGTTGTGTGTTCCGTCTGGTTTGGTAGTCCCGTAAGTAACTTTGTTTCAAGAACTGCAATCCTTTGTAAAAGTCTGTGGCAGTTAGTGCAGCAAATAGATTCTTGAACCAGAAGAGGCATTTTCTCTCTCATCCTTATGAATGTAGGCAGTTGTGTTTTCCTTTCCCTGGAATGTAAGCTGGTCGCAGTGGTCGGGTAAAAGAATTCTGCGTTTTTGTAGTAATCCAAACTGTGCTGATTTGCTGAAGTTAAAATGAGGTGATAAAAAGAGATAAAATATAAAAATATAGAAGATAAAATATAAAATATAAAAGCGATAGAGCAAAGCGCGGAGCAGTAAGCAAGAGCGTCCGAACAGTAGCTGAGCAGGAAGAGGAAGTCAAGAAGAAGAGTTGATGAAGAAGAGTTGATGAAGAAGAGTTGATGAAAACCCACTAGATTTTCTGCATTGAAGAAAATAGATACAGTATATGTGTATGAGTGAGTCACTGAGGGCCACATGTTGTGGAGAAAGACATGTTCATCAGATATGTGGTATCGCTAGTGTGCACAATGGCATGATATTTACAATAAATGGAGATTAAATTTGAAATTGCACATTCTTTCCAATTATAACTCTAGAACTACATGAAAAAGTTAATCAAGTCAGACTTGAGAGTACATTTTTAAGTAGTTTAAAAAGATTGAAGTTTGAAGCAGTTTTAGTTAAAAGACATAGATCAGCCATATATTTTCTAAGTGTGAGGCCTTGTCTCAAGCCAACACAAACACTCACACTCTTGTAAGCAGAACTGCTGAGAAGTTTTTGCCCAACACATTGTGTCTTCAGGAAAAATCACTCCTCTCTGCTGCACATGAATTATGAAAAGCTCTAGGCTGTCCCGTGCAGCTTGAGGGTTTGAAGTAGTTTTAAAAGTTTGAAGTTTGAAGCAGTTTTAAAGGGATAGTTCATGCAAAAATTAAAATGATGTTATCATTTACTCACCCTGCTCCCGTTGTGAGTAAAAGATGACTGAATTGAATGACAATCATTTTTGGGTGAACTATCCCTTTAAGTTTAAAGTATAAAGCAAAACATTAGTTTAAACTAAAGCATTGACGTCAAACAGTGCCGTTCATTTGTGCTGTTAAAATTAACAAATATATTTTGGGGCAGTAACGTCACAGTCAATACTGTGGCCATCCAAATTGCTGCTTGGTTTGTGCTGTTAAAAAACCCCTGTAACAATGACGCCTTTCTTAAATATAATGAAAAACCTCACTCTCCACTCCATGTCATCTAATACATTCCAAAACGGAGCCATTTGTTTGTGTTTGATTTGTGCCATTCAAATGAACATCGCATTCCCCCTTCTTAGAAAAAAACAAATGGCTAATTTGGGGCAGTCTCCACCCTATGCCATCCAAACTGCTCCAAATCGGTGCAGTTCATTTGTGCAAGATTTGTCGTGATTCAAAGAAAATCTAGCTGTAACTAAAATAAATTATTCTTAAATACTTATTTCTAACAGTTACGTCACCCCATGGTGGTCTAAATAGTTACTGGCGCATTTTGTTTGTGCTAGATTTACGCCATTAAAGGTACAATATGTACGATTTTTGTAATAAAATCTCCAAAAATCACTTGTACAGTGTGATATATTTCCTGCAGTTGTGTACTTACAATATCCCAAAAGTTCCCAAAGATTTTTAATTTCAGAGAAATTCCTATTTTAAATAATGGTTCGTAGGGTTGTGCCGATAGACAATAGTGTCGTGTATCGACGATAGTCCGAGATATCGCTGATGGCAGATGGCTTTGACGATATCAGTATGATAATTAAAACACGTTTTACCATTAATGTATTAAATTATTAAATTATTATTATTATTATTATTATTATTATTATAAAGTATTTTTATTAAATTAATATTGGGAACTACAATTAATTTGCCTTGCCTAAATTCATAACGACAAAAACGGCATTGTTGTTCGTCAGTATTTTGTTTCCATAGCAGATTAACAAAACATATAATAACACTAAAAACAATACAATTACAAAATATTAATAATAATAATAATAATAATAATAATAATAATAATATCACTAAAATGATATAAGCCTAATAACAGTCTTTAGACACAACTCTGCTGTAAGAAAAAATGATGTGGACGTTGAAGATCTCAAAAATGAAGTTTATTACAGCATAGCAGTGGCAAGGTACACAAAGCCCCTTGGGTTCACCAGCGTCAGAATGAACCCAGAACATCTAAATCTTAAACCTTTTATCCTCTTCTTAATGTAAATGAAGTTGCTCTTGTTGCAACAGCTGTGGTCTGTATGTTAATGAAGTTGAACTTGTGACACCCCATTGTCTGAAAAGGTTCTCTGTGTCCCACACCCATTCCCATTCTACAATTGACTACCATTTGTTCAGGATGTGATCAACCCAAATGGTGAAGAAACAATATAAATTGACTTTCTTTCATCTCTATGATAATTAAGTCATTTTGGGGATGAGCTCATTCTAAAATATAGTTTGGATCTGGGTCGAGGCAGACTACAATTTCTTACACTGCCATCTGTGAAAATCAAAAGCAGCTTCAAACACTTGTTTAACAAGAAATATTCTTCTAATTTTTTCACTGTCATTAATGTAGGTCCACAAGAGAAATATTAAGCCAGTAAATTAAGACAGTTGCTATACCGTTATATCCATCGTTGTCTCTGAGTGAATGCGGCGTTAATGCAGCGACATATGCTGAAAGCTCAGTCCGTTCTGCTTTCACTTTCAGGGAATGAGCATGTTTACATGCACGTTCTTAACCCGATTATGCTGAATAAACTGACAATGTATGTTGGTCATGTAAACGCACGAACCCATTTTCCTTTATAGGAGTCAAGTCATAAGTTTAAGTATAAACCGATTGACTAACCTAGATTTTTGCCCCTTACTCTGATTTCTCCCGGCATTTAAAACACATTAACCCGCGTTCTTTGGGCTTATTGAAGTTTGCATATGTGAAGTGCATCCAGACAGAGAAAGCACTGGTAGGAGGACATATATCACAAACTCCGACTCTTTCTTGACCCAAGAAATTATTAAAACGTGTTCTCATCTCGTGCAGAAGTACAGTCAAAATGCTGCATCTGTAACGGCATGAGAGGATAATGTGTGTCCGTACATTTCCCGCTGACATGTTGAAAAACTCTTGTTGATCTTTTTTTACCTCACTATACCGGGAAATAACCTGATTTAGCCTATTAATAAACACTCCACCTTTGCTAGCAAAATAAAAAAAGTTTCTCATATATAAAACAAAGTAATAAAACAAGCAAATGAATGAGTAAATAAGCAAGTTAATAATCAAATAAGTAAGCCCTGCCCCCCTCACGATAATATCGTGTATCGCCAGACTCACAGGCTGACGATAGGACGATATGCAAATGGGGCATTTCGCCCAACACTAATGGCTCGTCCCTGGTCATTGTTGCCTGTCAATGACGTAATATCCATGTTATCCATGGTTTCCGCTCGTACTGCCATAGTAACCATGGCGACAGACGTGGACAACTGCATTACGTCAGAGAATGTCTAATAGGAAGAGAACTGGCACTCTCTGCTTACTTCCGGTTTCTGGACTGGCTGCAGTAACACGTCTCTGTCCATGCGGGGGCGCTCGCGAGCGAGTGCAGAATGAATGGAGGTCTATGGCGAAAAACCCTCAAAATCCACTTTTCTCAGGATATAATTTTTTGTCTAGTAATTTGAATGTTGTATTCGAAAGGAGATGCAAAGAAATTACACATTGCTGGGTGTTAGATTTTTTAGAGCCACTTATTTGGTTTAAAAAGTCTTTTAAAATGTCAATGACGTCAGAATGCTGACGTCATTAGCAGAATGCTAGCGTGTTATGGGCAACAACAACTCAACCTGTAAGAAATCGAAAAGAAATAAGTACTCGTTCATTCAACTTTCGACCTATAACCTATGTTGAACTTGCAAAGCCTACAATAAAATCTGAGATTTCTCAACAGCAATCGGGTGAAAGAGACACATTTAGCCGTATAGCCCCATTGACTCCCATTCAGTCTGCACTCGCTCGCGATCACCCCCAGTGGAATTCTAATGGAACTGCAACCAAAATCAATACAATGGGGCTGAATAGGGAGTGCCAAGGCTCTCCGTAGACGGGCTCTGATTACGTCTAGCGGCACGCTCACACTGTTGTTGTTTCATTCAAACATTATGGACCATGGCAAGCAGACTTTGGGACAAAAGGAGAACTAAAACGAGGATCAATATTGGCGTGGCGTTTTCGAGATGCCGAGACTAACTTCGACTTGACAGAGACGCCACTCTTGCATGTAGTTTATTAGACAGGTGACCAAATGTACATAAAACTAATAAATGTTAAATAGCTCAACATGATGAAATGTTAGAATATAATCAGTATGTTATTCTAATGTTGATCTAGCTTACTGCTAGTCTCATACAGCCAACTAACACATAGCACATAACTTTCAACACGCTGCATTACCTCAAGTTTAATTTGTCAAATAAACTGACCTGTGAGAGTAGTAATTCTGCACTTGTAGTTCGGTAGAATGAAATGTCCTTATCCCTTTATATCCGCGTGTGGCGCTGATATCTGTCTCTCATTAGTAATCTTGCCATGCTTCATACCACAGTCATGTTAAAAACATCAATGTATTCACTCAAACATTATTAGATCCATCAGCATGATGACAAGTTCCATAATTCTGTTTATGCGTCATCAACCTACGCCTTTGTTATTGTAAGAGGTTAGCGACCTAGCGGTGAAAAAAATTACATATTGTAGCTTTAAATCAAAATCTGTATCCTTTTCCCCTCAGAAATAACTAATAATTTGGAACAGTTACGTCAGTCTCCATCCTATGCTGTCCAAAAAGCTCCAAACCGGTTCCGTTCGTTTGTGCTCGATTTGTGACTGTTCGTGCCGTTAAAGGTGAAGTTGGGTGAACACTGTTGATATTTGAAATCAACCCAAACAAACACAGCCCTTCCTTCATTGCTCTGCCTTCAAAATGCAATGCAAGAGTGTCTCTTTTATCATAGAAGCAAAGCAAAAATATACGTGAAAAATAAAGTGAAGATAACGAACGACAAGGAAGCACAAAAAAATTAAATAATTAACATACAGTACACAAGAGTATATACAAGCAAAAGCTCGTTGTCAGTCGCCAGCAGCACACCAGCTCCAGACTTGACACTCAAAACCAATGTTATTCACGTATGGAGCAGTTTCCAGGCCTTCCTGCTTGTGTCTCTCCAGCACTGGAAAGCTTTTCTAATATTAAAGCTCTTGCATGATCATAGCCCTTCTTTTCCCAGTGATATTCCTCTCAACTTTCTCTTTTGTAATGTCTCTCAGCCATCTCTCATTCTAAAGTCTTTCTTCAGATCTCCCACTCTCACTCCTCTTCAATCATGAGTGGACACGCCGCCTACTACTGATTGACAAGTTTGTTGTGGTCCGATCCTCTTTCAATTCATTTTACATTTAACCCTACTAATGCATTTGAGTCAGTTTTTTTAGCAATAAAATAAAACTTTGGATATGTGATAAAGCTGTTAAAATTAACACTTCTTATTAGGGCCTGAGCACCGATGGTGTGAGGACCCTCTTGGAATTGCTCTGTTTATTAGGGCCCAAGCCCTGAAAGGGCGAAGGCCCTATTGTTTTCGTTAGGATTATTATTATTAGGGCCCAAGCCCTGAAAGGGCGAAGGCCCTATTGTTTCCGTAAGGATTATTATTAGGGCCCAAGCCCTGAAAGGGCGCAGAGCCCTATTGTTCTTCTAAGGATTATTTAGTAGGGCCCAAGCCCTGAAAGGGCGAAGGCCCTATTGTTTCCGGTAGGATTATTAGGGCCCAAGCCCAAAGGGCAAAGGCCCTATTGCTTTCATTAGGATTATTAGGGCCCAAGCCCTGAAAGGGTGAAAGCCCCATTGTTTTCGGTAGGATTATTAGGGCCCAAGCCCAAAGGGCGAAGGCCCTATTGTTTTCGTTAGGATTATTAGGGCCCAAGCCCTGAAAGGGCGAAGGCCCTATTGTTTTCGGTAGGATTATTAGGGCCCAAGCCCTGAAAGGGCGAAGGCCCTATTGTTTTCGGTAGGATTATTAGGGCCCAAGCCCTGAAAGGGCGAAGGCCCTATTGTTTTCGTAAGGATTATTTATTAGGGCCCAAGCCCTGAAAGGGCGAAGGCCCTATTGTTTTCGTAAGGATTATTTATTAGGGCCCAAGCCCTGAAAGGGCGAAGGCCCTATTGTTTTCGGTAGGATTATTAGGGCCCAAGCCCTGAAAGGGCGAAGGCCCTATTGTTTTCGTAAGGATTATTTATTAGGGCCCAAGCCCTGAAAGGGCGAAGGCCCTATTGTTTTCGTAAGGATTATTTATTAGGGCCCAAGCCCTGAAAGGGCGAAGGCCCTATTGTTTTCGGTAGGATTATTAGGGCCCAAGCCCTGAAAGGGCGAAGGCCCTATTGTTTCCGGTAGGATTATTAATTTTTATTTATTTATTTTTTGCCTTTTTGCCACTTTTGGGGCCCTTAACATACTCAAAAACTCTTGAAATTTTGCACACACGTCAGAACCCGCGGCCATCAGGGCCGGACTGAAGCTGGTACCCGGGCGTGGCAGGGGGACTCGACAGCGCCCCCTGGAATGGTGTCCGAAAACTTGGTCCATAAATCAAACACGCTTGCATGTAATAATATGAAACTCAGTACACATATAGATCTCATCGGGCCGAACAACTTTCGTGCTCTAAGTTTTACAAAAGCCCAACAGGAAGTCGGTTATTATACGTTGTTTGGAAAACGCATACAATGGAATGTGAAATACTCCTCCTAGGGAATTCATCCGATCGCCACCAAACTCGGTGTGAATGAAGTCAAGACATTGAGGATGAATTCTTGCGAACAGATTTTTGATATCTCAAACGGTTTGGCCGTGACGAGGAAACGAATTTATGGTGAATAATGGAAACAGGAAGTGTGTTATAACTTCTGCATACATTAACTGATCTTGATTAAACTTCAGCAGTGTGTTCGTTGTAAGAGGCCGATCACATGGATGTGACTATTGTGAGTCAAAGTTATAGCGCCACCAACTGGCAGCAGGAAGTGTGTCACTTTCAAAATGCTTTGAAATCACCCTCTTATTTTTACCCGATTTGCTTCAAACTTTATGTGTATAATGTAAACACACGGCAGATGTAGACCTGTGAAAGGATTTTTGATATCTTTAATACGGTTGCCATGGCAACGCTTCAAACTTTAATATTCTTTTTTGATGCTTTTGAGACTCTTAACATACTTGAAATTGGATGAAACTCGACAGACACATCACATTTATTAGCCCGTAGACATGTGCAAAGTTTCAGAAACGGGCGTGGTGAGGGGCTCAGTAGCGCCACCTTTAGTCATAAGTGGGGGGGTTAGTTTTATCAACAGCAACAAAACTTGGTATGTGTATTGTTCTCATCAAGACGGACAACTTTCTAATTTACATGAACTATCTCCGACCAACAGGAAGTGAGATATTTTGGTTTGAATGTGGATTTTCTGAAGAATTTTCTCTCCCTCTCTCTGTGTCTCTGTGTGTGTGAGGGGAGGGGGGGATTTGACTATTGCTTTTATATTGTTAATCAAGGTTTCAGGGGCTTTTGGGGTCCTTAACGTGCTCAAAAACTCCTGAAACTTTGCAAACAAGTCAGAACCCCCCCTTGAACGGGGTCCCAAAACTTGGTCCATAGATTGTCGTGGAGATTTTAAACTGTATATTAAACTAACCATGTTTCTAACATCTAACCTTATTTAACATCTAACATTGG
Organism: Rutilus rutilus; assembly: GCF_951802725.1. Classification (NCBI taxonomy): domain Eukaryota; kingdom Metazoa; phylum Chordata; class Actinopteri; order Cypriniformes; family Leuciscidae; genus Rutilus; species Rutilus rutilus. Next base: position 18,584,772 of record NC_140217.1, on the reverse strand, counting down.
AACAGGATGTACTGTACGAAACCAATGGAAAACTTGTGTCTTTGACTATGTGCGTATGTATGTAAAAATAACACAGTTTTGGGAAATGAAACTAGACAGTCTGTTAGGATCTTGTGATTACAGATGAAGTCACCACAAGATCAGAGTTTGCTTTACCTAGTAACAGAGGGGTTTGCATATGAAGAACCAATCAAATAGTGGGGAAATTATGTAATGCAGCCTGACATTTATGCCATACCTCTATACTATAAAAACTGTTGTATATGTGTTTTACGGTGGGATTCTCAATGGAATTTGCAAGATATCCTCCGGCCTTGATTCTTCTTGGGAGAGTTCTCTGAGAACTGCTCGAAGACTCTCCCGGCCGTTATTAAAGCATTTAGAGGACATTTGCTGAAAGTCTGTCTGTTCATTTCTGCTGCGCAGCAGGTCAGTTTAGGGAATCAAGTAAGTTAGGTTAGTAGACTCGGCCAGTTGTCGACTGAAGACGCAAGAGCTAGAGTATAAAGGTTATTAAGTGTCGATTGTAGACGCTCTGTGTCGATGAGTAGACGCAACAGTTTTATTATTTATTAAGTGTCGATTAGTAGACGCTCTGTGTCGATGAGTAGACGCAACAGTTTTATTTTGGATAGTTAGGTTAAGGGAAAATTCCTTTACAAGATCAAACACGCTTGCATTAATTAATATGAAACTCGGTACACATATAGATCTCATCGGGCCGAACAACTTTCCCCCGGTCAAGTTTTACGCCAGCCCAACAGGAAGTCGGCTATGATGGGTTGTTTGGAAAACGCTTGCTGTGGAATGCGAAGTACTCCTCCTAGAGAATTCATCCAATCCCCACCAAACTTGGTGTGCATGAAGTCAAGACATTGAGGATTCTAAATTGCGGACGGATTTTTGATATCTCGAACGGTTTGGCCGTGGCGAGGAAACGAATTTATGGCGAGAAAAGAGAAAAACGAAGTGGTATAACTTCTGCATACATTAACTGATCTTGATAAAACTTCACCAGTGTGTTCGTGGTAAGAGGCCGATCAGATGGATGTAACTATTGTGAGTCAAAGTTATAGCGCCACCAACTGGCAGCAGGAAGTGTGTCACTTTCAAAATGCTTTTGACAAAAGTGGGGGGGGGGGGGTTAGTTGTATATAGAGTAACAAAAATCAGTACGTACATTGGTCTCATCGAGCCGGATAACTTTCTAATTTACAGTAATTAGCTTCAACCAATAGGAAGTCAGATATTTAGGTCTTAATATGGATTTTTTTTGGGTAATTTCAGACTCTGAGTTTTTAGCTACTCCTCCTAAGTGGTTTATTTTATTCACAGCAAACTTTTTTAACACGATGAAAATACATTAAAGATGCTAAATTGTGAACGGATATTAAATATTTCAAACGGTTTTGATATAGTGAGGGATTAACCTGTTAAGCTGCAACCCCACTTTTGAAAAATCCCCAGAAATGGCATACCCAAACTGAAACAGATACAGTTCATGAACCCTTTGTACTAAAAGCACAAGTATGATCTCATTTGAAAGCTGACACCTGGCAGTTTATTGTAAATGTAGAATTAATTATTGTCATAATGAAAAAAATTGTTATAAATAGCTTAAAAGTTTTGTAAAGTTATTAGAAATTTATTTTTATGAAACATCCTCATGAAAATAAAATTGAAGTTGGCACTGAGGCAATCTAGAAATGCACTGCAGCTAAAGCCATATGTCTGACCATGTTATATGTAAAATCTGGAGATGATAAGTCTAAAACTCTGTATTTAGTTAAATGTTTTTCAAGATCATGTCATGTGACTTTTTTAGAGTCTTATCAAAATATGCAACTGATGTTTGTCATCATCTAAGCATCCATTCAGTCTATTGTCTCAATTTTTTTTGTGGTGCAAAAACGAGCCCCATTCAGTCTCAGTCTCCCCATGCACACATTCACACCTCTCCAGCCTGGTTATGGCTCTAAATATGCATTTCTTTTGTCTGCATTATAGTTACTAACGACTGGCTATTCACATGCTATTCATAGGGTTTCAATCCCTAATTTCTTTTATCAAAGTTCTCAATTCAAATGCCCTTCTTGAATAAATAAACATTTCAGTAAGCATTGCTATTTAGAAAAAAAACATAAAAGAATAACTGCTAACTTAGGTGGCAGGTGCACCTGGGCTAGCTAGCATGTTAGCTTAGCACACCATCAATACACAACCATTTATGAGATTAAAACCATGTTTGTGCTCCAAACTTCCTATAACGCAAGTCGAGTGTTTTAAATAATCTTCTGTGATCTAATTTGGCTTCAGATAAAAAAAATCAGACAAAAAAATATTATTTTATAGTATTCTGCACAATGATAAAGTCTATATCGATTAGCATTACATTATAAATATAATCTATTATTATGAAAATACCTGGCATGGCTTGAAGAACACAGGCAAATCAAATATCATTGCAATCATGTTTATTGTCTTCAAAACGACTATATCTACATGTTACAGCGATCTGTGTTAGCTGTGTGTGTATCAGTGACGTCCTGGAATGTCACATGATCATGGCTCTTCTTCATGTTCCATATATGGACTAGTATTGTGCATATAGCGCCCTCAGGCTGCTGGTATGAATTGAAAACACAATAGATCAGAGTATGAAAGCGCTCATAATGATTACATCGACGCATTTGGGTATAAATTCAGTAAATATTATTCCTGTCTATAGAAATATGATGTAAATCTATGAGAATCTATCAATATTTCTCCAAATCTGCAAATTTTTGAGCTAAAGCCCTGAGGGACGTTGTTTTGTGTATCGCTGTCATGACGACAGCACGGAGTTTTTTATGAATGAAAGCGGCTGACGGTCATAATTCATATTAAAGGTATCGACGCATTTTTCCATTTCATAACTCCTGACACAAATTAAGACATAACTGTCACTATAAGTTTCTCAGAATACAATAGTGGTCAAATACTGAAACTTGAGTCTTATATCTTTTTAATGATGTATAGTTTGTCAAGGTATAACATTAAATCTGATAGTAACTTTGAACTAAATAAATAAAAAAACGCTTCAGTGCGCCGACGCACTGGTGAAGCTTAACAGGTTAAAGTAATGTACAAAAAGGAAACACTAAAAGAACACACTAAAAGAATCTTCTAAAAATGTAATTATACACCATTTATTTCTATATAAAAGTATACAAATATCAGATCTAAACCCATTTTATTCTGTTTTTGCAAATGAAGTAGAATGAAAAAGTTAAAAAAAGGCTAATTAGTGCTATTTGGTTAAACAAAAAAAGCAAATATAGGGCTATACTGCCCTCTTGTGTCCAAAAGGATATCAAAATAGTATATACAACTTTTTACCAGGTAGGCCTATATTGTAGTTAAATATAAATTTATTAGGTATATGACTGTGAGGATATTGTCCCACCGGTTAATCGACGTGTGACACGAGCGGTTGCTTTTAAATCACTAATATAAAAGTGAAAGTAATATACGGACGTCCGCACGGACATTGATAATGGTGCACACACAAATCACACACAAGTTGGAAAGAATGATACTTTTAAACATAACACTAAACCGCCATTAAGTGTCGCCAGGCGACCGTCTTAATGAGCAAGTCATTGATTCATTCGTTCAAACGATTCGTTTGAATGACTGAGTCATTCATGATTAAGACATATGTTTATGGATTGATCATTCAATCTTTGAGTAAACCGATTCGTTCAAAATGCTGAATCATTCAGAAATCAGAAAACACATTGCTGAGAGATGCGCGTGATGGTTCTGCTGTGATCTTTTTGTTGAACTATTTTCGCTGCTGAAACAGAACAAAAACAGTCAATATTGCATCTAAAATGTAAGTGATTTGATTGTAACTGTTTTTTAACCTGTTGTATGAAATCAATGTCACAGTTTCAATCGTGATTGTATTCAGGAAACAGCCTTCTCGTCAAGTGAGGTTGCTTAACTGTTATAAAATATATCAAAACTCCATATTTATAATTTTTATAGTCAGTAAGTTGTTAACTGAGTTTGTTTTTTGTGTGCTGATCTCATTTGTTTACATTTCTCCTGGAGAAGCTGCATGAGCCTCAGCAGCGCAACCTTGTTACCATTGATCAACTGATTACTGGTAATACATTTATTAACAACTGTTGATTGCAACTTAAAATGAATGTAATAAAATTAGAATAATCACTCGTTTAATGATTCCCAAGTTATTTTTTTGTCATTGACGTTCTAATCAGGCTACTCTGGTCGGGCAAGTAAAATTCTCTTTCAGGTTGGCCTATTGTATTTATATATAAATATATTAGGGATGTGACTGTGGGAAAATTTTCCCACCGGTTAATCGATGTGTGACACCGCTGGGGGCTTTTGAATCGGTAACTTAAAAACGAAAGTAAAATATGTTCGTCCGCACGGACATTGATAATGGTGCAGAGGGAGCGCATTGCAATCTTGATATCGCAGTCTGTTCATTATAGCCTTAATAAAACATAATAATAAAATAGTCAACCTAACATATAAAAATTACACTGCTCTGAATAGCATGAATTGTACTGACTATTTAAACACAGTAATCACCGCTAAACTGTGATGTTTCCAAGCACATATTTGCGCATGTGAAGAGGATAATTTTTCCCTTCAATAGTGGAACGTGAGTGAAGTACAAAGCCTATAATAAACAAATGTTTAGCATCCAAAAAATGTAATATATATATATATATATATATATATATATATATATATATATATATATATATATACACAGTGAGGAAAATAAGTATTTGAACACCCTGCTATTTTGCAAGTTCTCCCACTTAGAAATGATGGAGGGGTCTGAAATTGTCATCGTAGGTGCATGTCCACTGTGAGAGACATAATCAAAAAAAAAAATCCAGAAATCACAATGTATGATTTTTTAACTATTTATTTGTATGATACAGCTGCAAATAAGTATTTGAACACCTGAGAAAATCAATGTTAATATTTGGTACAGTAGCCTTTGTTTGCAATTACAGAGGTCAAACGTTTCCTGTAGTTTTTCACCAGGTTTGCACACACTGCAGGAGGGATTTTGGCCCACTCCTCCACACAGATCTTCTTTAGATCAGTCAGATTTCTGCGCTATCGCTGAGAAACACGGAGTTTGAGCTCCCTCCAAAGATTCTCTATTGGGTTTAGGTCTGGAGACTGGCTAGGCCACGCCAGAACCTTGATATGCTTCTTACAGAGCCACTCCTTGGTTATCCTGGCTGTGTGATTCGGGTCATTGTCATGTTGGAAGACCCAGCCTCGAACCATCTTCAATGCTCTAACTGAGGGAAGGAGGTTGTTCCCCAAAATCTCGCAATACATGGCCCCGGTCATCCTCTCCTTAATACAGTGCAGTCGCCCTGTCCCATGTGCAGAAAAACACCCCCAAAGCATGATGCTACCACCCCCATGCTTCACAGTAGGGATGGTGTTCTTGGGATGGTACTCATCATTCTTCTTCCTCCAAACACGTTTAGTGGAATTATGACCAAAAAGTTCTATTTTGGTCTCATCTGACCACATGACTTTCTCCCATGACTCCTCTGGATCATCCAAATGGTCATTGGCAAACTTAAGACGGGCCTTGACATGTGCTGGTTTAAGCAGGGGAACCTTCCGTGCCATGCATGATTTCAAACCATGACGTCTTAGTGTATTACCAACAGTAACCTTGGAAACGGTGGTCCCAGCTCTTTTCAGGTCATTGACCAGCTCCTCCCGTGTAGTTCTGGGCTGATTTCTCACCTTTCTTAGGATCATTGAGACCCCACGAGGTGAGATCTTGCATGGAGCCCCAGTCCGAGGGAGATTGACAGTCATGTTTAGCTTCTTCCATTTTCTAATGATTGCTCCAACAGTGGACCTTTTTTCACCAAGCTGCTTGGCAATTTCCCCGTAGCCCTTTCCAGCCTTGTGGAGGTGTACAATTTTGTCTCTAATGTCTTTGGACAGCTCTTTGGTCTTGGCCATGTTAGTAGTTGGATTCTTACTGATTGTATGGGGTGGACAGGTGTCTTTATGCAGCTAACGACCTCAAACAGGTGCATCTAATTTAGGATAATAAATGGAGTGGAGGTGGACATTTTAAAGGCAGACTAACAGGTCTTTGAGGGTCAGAATTCTAGCTGATAGACAGGTGTTCAAATACTTATTTGCAGCTGTATCATACAAATAAATAGTTAAAAAATCATATATTGTGATTTCTGGATTTTTTTTTTAGATTATGTCTCTCACAGTGGACATGCACCTACGATGACAATTTCAGACCCCTCCATGATTTCCAAGTGGGAGAACTTGCAAAATAGCAGGGTGTTCAAATACTTATTTTCCTCACTGTATATATATACACATATGTATATATATATATATATATATATATATATATATATACACACATATATATATATATATATATATATATATATATATATATATATATATATATATATATAACAAAAAAAACTAATATATATATATATATATAACAATTTATATATATAACAAAAAAAATTTATATATATATATATATATATAAACACACTTAAAAAAAAAAATATATATATATACAGTGAGGAAAATAAGTATTTGAACATCCTGCTATTTTGCAAGTTCTCCCACTTAGAATCATGGAGGGGTCTGAAATTCTCATCGTAGGTGCATGTCCACTGTGAGAGACATAATCTAAAAAAAAAAAAATCCAGAAATCACAATGTATGATTTTTTAACTATTTATTTGTATGATACAGCTGCAAATAAGTATTTGAACACCTAAGAAAATCAATGTTAATATTTGGTACAGTAGCCTTTGTTTGCAATTACAGAGGTCAAACGTTTCCTGTAGTTTTTCACCAGGTTTGCACACACTGCAGGAGGGATTTTGGCCCACTCCTCCACACAGATCTTCTCTAGATCAGTCAGGTTTCTGGGCTGTCGCTGAGAAACACGGAGTTTGAGCTCCCTCCAAAGATTCTCTATTGGGTTTAGGTCTGGAGACTGGCTAGGCCACGCCAGAACCTTGATATGCTTCTTACAGAGCCACTCCTTGGTTATCCTGGCTGTGTGCTTCGGGTCATTGTCATGTTGGAAGACCCAGCCTCGACCCATCTTCAATGCTTTAACTGAGGGAAGGAGGTTGTTCCCCAAAATCTTGCAATACATGGCCCCGGTCATCCTCTCCTTAATACAGTGCAGTCGCCCTGTCCCATGTGCAGAAAAACACCCCCAAAGCATGATGCTACCACCCCCATGCTTCACAGTAGGGATGGTGTTCTTGGGATGTTACTCATCACTCTTCTTCCTCCAAACACGTTTAGTGGAATTATGACCAAAAAGTTCTATTTTGGTCTCATCTGACCACATGACTTTCTCCCATGACTCCTCTGGATCATCCAAATGGTCTTTGGCAAACTTAAGACGGGCCTTGACATGTGCTGGTTTAAGCAGGGGAACCTTCCGTGCCATGCATGATTTCAAACCATGACGTCTTAGTGTATTACCAACAGTAACCTTGGAAACGGTGGTCCCAGCTCTTTTCAGGTCATTGACCAGCTCCTCCCGTGTAGTTCTGGGCTGATTTCTCACCTTTCTTAGGATCATTGAGACCCCACGAGGTGAGATCTTGCATGGAGCCCCAGTCCGAGGGAGATTGACAGTCATGTTTAGCTTCTTCCATTTTCTAATGATTGCTCCAACAGTGGACCTTTTTTCACCAAGCTGCTTGGCAATTTCCCCGTAGCCCTTTCCAGCCTTGTGGAGGTGTACAATTTTGTCTCTAGTGTCTTTGGACAGCTCTTTGGTCTTGGCCATGTTAGTAGTTGGATTCTTACTAATTGTATGGGGTGGACAGGTGTCTTTATGCAGCTAACGACCTCAAACAGGTGCATCTAATTTAGGATAATAAATGGAGTGGAGGTGGACATTTTAAAGGCAGACTAACAGGTCTTTGAGGGTCAGAATTCTAGCTGATAGACAGGTGTTCAAATACTTATTTGCAGCTGTATCATACAAATAAATAGTTAAAAAATCATATATTGTGATTTCTGGATTTTTTTTTTTTAGATTATGTCTCTCACAGTGGACATGCACCTACGATGACAATTTCAGACCCCTCCATGATTTCCAAGTGGGAGAACTTGCAAAATAGCAGGGTGTTCAAATACTTATTTTCCTCACTGTATATATATATATATATATATATATATATATATATATATATATATATATATATATATATATATATAGCTGCAAGCAGCGATGGAGGGCCCAAGCCGGTGACACCGCCACCGGCTTGGGCCCGCAATCGCTGCTTGCAGCTATATTTATTATTATTTTTCTAACGACTATACAGGCACTTTTGGGGCACTTAATATGCTCAAAAACTCTTGAAACTTTGCACACAGGTCAGAACCTGCGGCCATCAGGGCCGGGCTGAAGCTGGTACCCGGGCGTGGCAGGGGGGCTCAACAGCGCCCCCTTGAACGGGGTCCGAAAACTTGGTCCATAAATCAGACACGCTTGCATGTAATAATATGAAACTCAATACACATATAGATCTCATCGGGCCAAACAACTTTCGTACTTTTACTTTTTACGCCAGCCCAACAGGAAGTCGGCTATTATGGGTTGTTTGGAAACGCATGCTGTGGAATTTAATGTACTCCTCCTAGGGAATTCATCCATTCGCCTCCAAACTCAGTCAGCATGAAGTCAAGACATTGAGGATGCTAAATTGCGGACGGATTTTTGATATCTCGAACGGTTTGGCTGTGGCGAGGACACGAATTTATGGTGAATAATGGAAACAGGAAGTGTGTTATAACTTCTGCATACATTAACTGATCTTGATTAAACTTCAGCAGTGTGTTTTATTACACATTTATTAGCCAGTAGACATGTGCAAAGTTTCAGAAACGGGCGTGATGGAATGGCTCAGTAGCGCCACCTTTAGTCAAAAATGGGGGCTTAGTTTTAAGTAGAGTCACAAAAATCGTTATGTATATTGTTCTCATCAAGCCGGACAACTTTCTAATTTATAGTCATAAGCTCTTACAAACAGGAAGTGAGATATTTTGGTTTGAATATGATTTTTTGGAGAATTCTCTCTCTCTCTCTCTCTGTATCTGTGTCTCTGTGTGTGGGGTGTGGGGGATTTGTATGTTAGGAGAAATTTGCTTTTATAATTGTTTTTCAAGGTTTCAGGGGCTTTTGGGGCCCTTAACGTGCTCGAAAACTCTTGAAACTTTGCACACAGGTCAGAACGTGCGGCCATTAGGGCCGGGCTGAAGCTGGTACCCGGGCGTGGCAGGGGGGCTCAACAGCGCCCCCTTGAATGGGGTCCAAAAACTTGGTCCATAGATCAAACTAGCTTGCATGAATTAATATGAAACTCAGCACACATATAGATCTCATCGGGCCAAACAACTTTCGCACTCTTAAGTTATACGCCAGCTCAACCTATAAAACGAAACGAATGAAACGAATTTATGGCGAGAAAAGAGAAACACGAAGTGTTATAACTTCTGCATACATTAACTGATATTGATGAAACTTCAGCAGTATGTTTGTTCTAAGAGGCCGATCAGATGGATGTAACTATTGTGAGTCAAAGTTATAGCGCCACCAACTGGCAGCAGGAAGTGTGTCACTTTCAAAATGCTTTTGACAAAAGTGGGGGGGTTAGTTTTACCTACAGTTTAAAAAATCAATACGTATATTGGTCTCATCGAGCCGGACAACTTTCTAATTTACGGCCATTAGCTCCGAGCAACAGGAAGTCACACATTTTGGTTTGAATGTGGATTTCTTTGCAAAATAAGTCTCTGATTTTTTACCCACTCCTCTTAAGTGGTTTATTTTATTCCCACCAAACTTTTTCAACATGATGAAAATACATTAAAGATGTAACCTTTTTGCCACTTTTGGGGCCCTTAACCCTCTGGGGACCAAGCTGTTTTTGGGGTCCTTGAGATGTTCTGACATGCTCTGACATTTGTGCTTTTTTCAGTTATTTATGAACATGTTAATGACAAAGGTGTAAATTCACTCTATATAGCACAAACAGGGCTACCATAATATGCGAGCAACGTGTATGTAGATGTTTGTATTTTTAAGAGAATAATGTTTATGCGTGGTTATTAGAAAAAATGTAAATGAAAGTTGCTGAATTAAGACCACAAAACACACATTAAATATGTGTCCACAAGACTTTTGACTAATGGATGTTGTCCCTTTCAGTTCTAGCTTCAAAATTATGTGAAAATAGTCTTGCTTTATCGTTCACAAAAAAAAATACATTGATTTAAATGGTGTAAAACAGATTTTGCTTGGAAAGCCAATATGCGAGGGGGAGGAGTAGTTTACACCTTAGATTACAATGTCCCACCCACTCTGCATAATGACTCTGCATAATTAGCCATTCATTCAGGTGTGACACTGACTGAGCCACAATGCAAGGACAAAAGATGTATTTAGAAGAAGACTTATATTGACCATTTAAGATTTCGCTTACATCTATCTTGTAAATATGTTTTGCTATTTTATTAAAAATGTTACAATTACAACAATAATTACAATTTCAACAATATTTCAAGTGTACTCTTTCTTTGTAAAAAAGAAAAAGAAAAAAGATTATAGGCCTACATTTTATCATATGTATTCATTAGTTTGAATATAGCAAATAAATATATATATATATATATATATATATATATATATATATAATATATATAAATATATATAATATATATAAATAATATAGTTATATATATATATAGTTATATATATAACGTTAGATATGAGCAGAAATTGCTAAACAAAAGCTTATTTGATGTGGCAGTATATTCTACAGTAGCCTAAAAACTGTACCCAAATCTAGTCAACAAGTGACTGACAGTAACGTTGTTTTTATGAAATATTAGGGCATATAAATGCTAATTTGCAGTTTAATACGTTGCTTATACAAATACATTTTATTTCAACATATTCCAGTCGATTTTTACTCATCTCAGTAGGCTATAGCAAAGCAGTTTATTCTTTCACACACAGACGCGCGATTCATATTTAGGCTAAACAGTCTTTACAAATATGTACCCTTCATTCATCTCACAGAAAGGCGAGTCATATTATAGAAATGCGATTCATCTTTTTGCGGTTTGCATAGGCCTACACTAACGTTATTCCATAACGTTATTCCACATCAACACTTGAGAAAAGAAAACAGCCTACCTCACTCCTCAGCGGGATCTGCTCCTCATATCAGGAGATATTGCTCCTCATATCAGCACTGTTCTGAGGAAACTTTTCTCCATAAGGTAGGTTATATTATGCCTCACTCGATTGCGACGCGCTTTGTTTACAGCTGATGTGGGGGCGTTTCACAGACTGAAATGGTTCTCAGAATTTGCATTTGAATAGCACGCGCTCTCCGGGGAGTGGTCAAATTACTTTTGAATGTCTCGTAATGAGCTCGACTAGAGTCGCTCTCTTTTTATACAGATTACAGAAGCTGAGAATATTTATTTTTTATATAAATTACTTCATTTAAAAGATGCGATCTCAAGCTTTATGCCATGGGTCTGTTTGCCTGTTTGACTGAATTTTCGCGGAGTTATAGATAATTTTCGAACGCGTTTCAAATGGGAGTTTACTGACAGAGAGAAGGCAGAAATTGCATCGTTCATTTTTCTTTATTTGTCAAAAAGCAAAACACTTTATTTTTATTGTGAGTATACAGAAAAAAAATAGAAACTGAACAGGATCGATTGATGTATTACACGAAAATGAAAGATCAAAATTAACAGAGCATTTAGTGTTTATTTTCATTGCTAAAAAAAAAAAACAAGCAAAACGCGCAGGCACGTTTTTGGTCCCCAGAGGGTTAAAGGGGTGGTTCGGGATTTTTGACATCGGACCTCATTTTTAAGTCAGCCTGGTTGTTATTCATCAGTGGAGACTTTTTTTTTTTTAAATGATCCAGTCCTTATATTTGGATAGTTAGCCGATGCTAGGCTAGCGCGAGTCAATGGTATATGTTAGCCAGCCATTAAAAACCGTTTTACCCACTCCACAGTGCACCAAACGCAAATCAATTATAACACTAGACTATCGATGTATATGTCCGTTGAGAGAATAATGTTAGAAATCAAACTTACCTTTCATCACATTGCATTAGTTATAATTTGTTCCCTGTAATCATAAGCCTCGTCTACAGCAGCAGCGGAGTGATATTGATTACCTAGGCAACCGAGTGAGCCGGTACACACATGACGCAAGTGTATTTACCTGCCGCTGGCACACTAACCGGAGCAAAGTAAAATTCCGCAGCTGCTGAGAAACTAGTTCCTTTGGGATCATTGAGATGAAAGGTAAGTTTGATATGTTTGATAATGTTTCTAACATTATTCTCTCAACGGACATTTGCATCGATAGTCTAGTGTTATAATTGATTTGCGTTTGGTGCACTGTGGAGTGGGTAAAACGGTTTTTAATGGCTGGCTAACATATACCATTGACTCGCGCTAGCCTAGCATCGGCTAACTATCCAAATATAAGGACTGGATAATAAAAAATAAAAAAAATGTCTCCACTGATGAATAACAACCAGGCTGACTTAAAAATGAGGTCCGATGTCAAAAATCCCGAACCACCCCTTTAACATGCTCAAAAACTCGTTCCATCAGGGCCGGGCTGAAACTGGTACCCGGGCGTGGCAGGGGGGCTCAACAGCGCCCCCTTGAACACGGTCTGAAAACTTGGTCCATGTATCAAACACGCTTGCATGAATTAATATGAAACTCGGTACACATATAGATCTCATCAGGCCGAACAACTTCCGCACTCTAAGTTATTAGCTCCGCCCAACAGGAAGTCGGCTATTATGGGTTGTTTGAAAAATGCATGCTGTGGAATTTGATGTACTCCTCCTAGAGAATTCATCCACTAGCCTCCAAACTCGGTCAGCATGAAGTCAAGACATTGAGGATGCTAAATTGCGGACGGATTTTTGATATCTCGAACGGTTTGGCCGTGGCGAGGAAACGAATTTATGGCGAGAAAAGATAAAAACGAAGTGTTATAACTTCTTCATACATTAACTGATCTTGATGAAACTTCAGCAGTGTGTTCGTGGTAAGAGGCCGATCACATGTATGTAACTATTGTGAGTCAAAGTTATAGCGCCACCAACTGGCAGCAGGAAGTGTGTCACTTTCTAAATGCTTTTGACAAAAGTGAAGGGGTTAATTTTATGTACAGTCACAAAAATCAGTACGTATATTGGTCTCATCGAGCCAGACAACTTCCTCATTTACAGTCATTAGCTCTGACCAACAGGAAGTCAGATATTTTGGTTTGAATGTGGATTTCTTTGCAAAATCAGCCTCTGTATTTTTACCCACTCCTCTTAAGTGGTTTATATATTTTTTTGTTACATTTATTATATATATATATATATATATATATATATATATATATATATATATATATATAAATATAAATATAAATATAGCTGCGAGCAGCGATGGAGGGCCCAAGCCGGTGACACCGCCACCCCGGTGGCTTTAGTGTAACTAAAGGCACCAGGGTGGCGGTGCCACCGGCTTGGGCCCGCAATCGTGCATATATTCATGCATACCGCAATAGTGCCACCTGCTGGCAACAGGAAGTGACATGTTAAACACTGTTGTGGACTCCTAATAACATATAAAAAAGTGCCAGCATGTGCTAAACATGCTAACAACATACTAGAAACATGCTAAAACATGCTAGCAAACACTTAGCTTAGTGCTAAAGCATGCTATTACTCCAATTAAATAGGAATTTGCTGTAACACAGGCACGGAATGTCCAGTCTGCCCCAAACTTCACACGTTTGATAAGAATTATCTCCTGAACACAAGTCCATGCTCATATTCAGATATAGTCATAGCGCCGCCTGCTGGCAACAGGAAGTGATGTTTAACACTGTTTTGGACTCCTATTTACATATAAAAAAAGTGCCACCAACTGCTAAACATGTTAGCAACATACTAGAAACATGCAATCAAATACTTAGCTAAGTGTTAAAGCATGCTATTACTGCAATTAAATATGAATTTGCTGTAACTCAGGCATGCAATGTCCAATCTACCCCAAAATTAATATGTAATATGCTAGAACAGGGTATATGCAGGAATCTTGAAGTTAATTTTAATACCTTTTCAAGACTTTTTCAAGACCTTCTCAATATTTTTTAATACCTCACCACCACTTCAAGCATGGCCACGAATTAATAATACCTCAGCAGGTTATACTAATTTGTTCCCTCGTATTACTATATTGTGGCCACGTTGTAAATTTGTAAAACGTGCTGAGGTATTATTAATTCGTGGCCACGAAACAATTCACCTGAATATTCACCAATTCACAAAAAAAAGGAATAAAAAGCTGTACGAGAATAGTCGGCCTTCACTGAAGAGCTATCTTCACAGGTAAGAAAAACAGTTTAATAATCATTATTAATTCGTGGCCACGAAATAATTCACCTGAATATTCACCAATTCACAAAAATAAGTCTTTAGCATTCACTAATTAATAGTATCAAACTGTTTTTGGCCACGTTGTAATTCGTTAAATCAAAATGAGGGAGGGAATTAGTTCAACGTGTCCACGATTTATTAAAACGAGGGAACAAATAAGTCGTCGTGACAACTAATTATTTAGATCAGTGGACAGGGCGCAAGAACAAACAGAGAGAGAGCCCCAGCCGCGCGCGCGCACTCTCACCGCCTTCAAACAACACGAGCGCTGTATTGCTCTCTCTCCCTCGCGCATATCAACACAATAGTAAAAGGTCGGAAGACCGATTGTGTTTTATAGATTAGTAGTTTGTTCATATAAAGTGTTTGATTAACAAATACATGTTAAGGAAATGCATAATACAAATTGTATGGGTTAATGTAACGGTACACTGACTCTGCGGGTAAAACGTACTCGGTTACTAACGTAACCTCGGTTCTCTCTAGAAGAGGGAACGAGTACTGCGTAAGATATCTTACGCTAGGGGAAAATCCTTTTTCCGCGAGATATTGAAGCCAAAAATTATCCTTAATTTTGTAATAATGCAAAACGCGTTGCGGCAGCATGCAGACATAGGCGAGACAGCTCGCGCGCCTATTGGCTGCTCTGCGGCAACTGCAGCAGCCTATCGAGCGAGGCCTGGCGTGACGCCAGACCCAATCAGGGCACTTCGCGCCCGCTGCGTCACGTCCCGCCGAAATGGGCGTGGTCTAGGCCTATAAATACCGCTCGCAGGCAGCTATTATCTGGTTTTTCATCATCGAAGCAACCAGAGCGTGTGCATGCACGGCAAGATACGCAGTACTCGTTCCCTCTTCTAGAGAGAACCGAGGTTACGTTAGTAACCGAGTACGTTCTCTTACGAGAGGTCTCTCGTACTGCGTAAGATATCTTACGCTAGGGGACCCAATGCAAAACGCCATGCATGCTGAGATCTGACACCAAAGACCCAAGGGCGAAAGCCCGGGGTACATATAGTGCACAATCACTCAGGGAACTCACAGGGAGTCCAGGAAGAGGGAGGGGCGAAGCCGCACTCTTCCACATATGGTAGCGTCGCTGAGACGCGAATTTCATCATACAGACAGGGCGGGGTACGGCCTGAACTGATGGGGGAATGTGGGTCTTACACAGTTTGCCCAGGCACATCTCGTGCTGCTACTTTTTTACTGTCGAACATTGAGCTGTGCTCAGTAGACGCAGCATTCTGAGCTGATCGCATCAGGTCAGACAATACTGGTAAACTTAGACCGACAGCAGCCTGGCCTGCAGGGCGGGAACCTCTAGGTTATAAAACCTTATAAATGTAGACGGGGAGGCCCAGCCTGCCGCCATACAAATATCTTGCAAGGCAATCCCACTTGACCAGGCCCACGAAGAGGCCATGCCTCTCGTGGAGTGCGCTCTGACACCCAACGGGCACTGCATGCCCTTGGAGGCGTATGCCAGCGCTATAGCATCAACTATCCATCTGGATAGGCTCTGTTTCGACGCGGCTAGTCCCTTAGAACGTCCGCTAAACGAAACAAAGAGCTGCTCCGTCTGTCTGAAACCAGACGAGCGAGACACATAAGCTCGTAATGCCCTGACTGGGCAGAGGAGGCTCGCGTCTCTTTCCTCATCAGGGACCGGTAGGGCTGACAGGGAGATAACCTGCGCCCTAAACGGTGTGTTGAGGGATTTCGGAACATAACCGTGCTTAGGTTTGAGTATAACTTTCGAGTCATTAGGCCCAAACTCCATGCACGCCGCGCTCACAGAGAGCGCGTGCAGATCCCCTATGCGCTTCACCGAAGCGAGAGCCAGCAAAAACACCGTCTTGAAAGACAGGTGTTTCAAATCGATTGACTGTAAAGGCTCAAATGGCGCACCTTTCATGGCTTCCAGAACCGTAGAAAGGTCCCATACGGGGACTGAGGGAGGTCTGGGAGGATTCAGTCTCTTAGCCCCTCTAAGGAAGCGGATGACTAAATCGTTCCTTCCTATTGACTGACCAAGCGTTGTTTCTGAGAACGCTGCTATAGCCGCCACATAAACTTTGAGCGTGGAGGGGGCCCTGCCCTCATCCAACAGCTCTTGTAGGAAGGAAAGCACCTCCGCCACACCACAGTCTGTGGGTGACACACCACGGGCTGTGCACCAGCCCGAAAACACTGACCATTTCGAGGAATAGAGTCGTCTCGTAGACGGAGCTCTAGCCTGCGTGATCGTGTTTAATACTCCTTCAGGGAGTCCAACATGTACCCGTTGATGGCCCAGACATGAAGGGACCACAGTTCCGGGTGAGGATGCCAGATCGAACCGTGGGCCTGTGAGAGGAGGTCTCTCCTCACTGGTACTGGCCACGGGGCAGTACTTGCTAACTGCATCACGACTGGGAACCAAGGTTGGTTTTTCCAGAACGGTGCCACCAGCAGTACTGAGCATCCTTCTTCCCTGATCCGTTCTATCACCTGAGGCAGGAGAGAGACGGGGGGAAAAGCATAGAGCGGGCGGCGGGGCCACACATGGGCCAGCGCGCTCCTGCTCTTTGAGAAAAATTCCTGACAGTGAGCGTTTTCTTGAGACGCAAACAGGTCTACTTCTGCTCTGCCGAATTTCTTCCACAGCAGTTGGACTGTCTGTGGGTGTAGAGACCACTCGCCTGCCGGAACATTGTTCCTGGACAGTCTGTCCGGTCCTATGTTCAGGAGCCCTGGCACGTGCGCTGCTCTGAGCGAGCGCAGGTTGCACTGAGCCCATACCAGGAGGCGTTCTGCCAGCCTGTACAGGTTCTTGGACCTGAGGCCGCCCTGGCGATTTATGTAGGACACCACAGACATGTTGTCCGAACGGACCAAGACGTGGCGTCCTTTTATCTGGGGACAAAAACGCGTCAGCGCGTTGTCTACTGCCAGCATTTCGAGGCAGTTTATGTGCAGGGGCTTCTCCCGTTCCGACCACTGGCCGAAGAACGGTCTGCCCTCGAGCAGCGCTCCCCATCCCGAGGTGGACGCGTCCGTGGACACCACTTTCACCCTCGAGGAAGTCCCCAGGCTTACACCTAATTGGTACCAGTCGTTCGCTCTCCAAGGTTTCAGAGCTGTGACGCACTTCTGATTGACCCTGAGGCGAAGCGAACCGGATGCCCACGCTCTGCGTGGGACTCGCGCTTTCCGCCAAAACTGCAGCGGGCGCATGCGGAGCAGGCCCAGCTGGAGCACTGACGATGCTGAGGCCATGAGACCTAGCATCTTCTGAAATTTCTTGAGCGGGACAGACGCGCCGCAGCGAAACGCGTTCGCTGTGCGTTGAATGTCTACCGCGCGCTGTGGTGATAGTCGCGCTATCATGGACAGCGAGTCCAATTCTGTGCCCAGGAAAAATATCTTCTGACTGGGTAACAGAGAGCTCTTCGCCCAATTGACACTGAGACCCAAATCCTCGAGGTGATAGAGTAAAATGGTCGTGTGTTCTATGAGCACTGCGCGAGATTGCGCTAGAATCAGCCAATCGTCCAAATAGTTCAGCACTCGTATGCCTCTTATTCTGAGGGGTGCGAGCGCCGCGTCCATGCACTTCGTAAATGTACGGGGTGCCAGGGACAAACCGAATGGCAGGACTGTGTACTGATATGCCTGGCCCTCGAAGGCGAATCTCAAATATCGCCTGTGACGTGACGCTATCTGTATTTGAAAATACGCGTCTTTCAGATCTATTGACACAAACCAATCTCCTTGGCGAATCTGCACAAGGATTTGTCTGGTCGTGAGCATCCTGAACTGTCGCTTCACAAGCACTTTGTTCAGTTGCCTTAGATCTAGTATGGGTCTGAGACCCCCGTCTTTTTTCGGTACCAGGAAGTATCTGCTGTATAGCCCTCCTTCGCTCTGAACTTGAGAGAGAGGCTCTATGGCCCCTTTGCTCAATAGTTTCGTCACTTCGGCTCGAAGTAAATGTGCTACTTCTGTTTTTACCGTGGTCTCGACGCGCGCCACATAGCGGCGAGGGCGTCGGCGAAACTGCAGCGAATAGCCTCTTTTTATAATGTTCAGCACCCACTTCGAAACCCCGGGCAGCTTTGCCCATGCGTCTGCATGGATAGCTAGGGGTTGAATACGAAGCGCGCTCCGCTCGCTCAGCGATGGAGAGGCTTCGGCGTGCTGCAACACAAGCATCGCGCTCGTGACATTTGAGGCATGGGGCGCGCTGATAACAGCGGGCAGATTGCCCGCGCTCGACTCCTCTGCGGTGGTCAGCCGCGAGGGGGAGGGCTGGGCGGTTCCCGTGGGAACTGTCATGTCTATGTGTGGATGTGGGCGCGGGACAGCGGGCACATTTATCACACCGAAAACATCGTTCGCTTGCGTGAAGCGAGTGCACGTTGGTTTCGTTTTTACAGAAACCGTGAGACATGCACAACGCGGTGTTAGTGGGCACTGGGTAGTGGGCACTTTCACCATGTTTGAAGCGCAACCGATCTGAGTCGGTTTTATGTGCGCGAGCCCTGTGTGACAGGCTGTGCTTGTGTGTAGGGATGGGCACTGGGCAGTGGGCATTCTTACTACACATGAAACACCATCGGCCGTGGCCGGGACACCAGAAAATACACTCTTTTGGGGATTTATCTGGGTAGCTGTGAAAACGGCATTTGTGTGCAGGCAAGCGGGTGACAGAACCGACTTGTTGGCTGCAGAAAACACTGGAACAGTCACATTTGCTGGAACTGGACGAGCGAATAGCTTTGGTGTGAGTCTGGCCGCAGCGGGACTTAAACACCGTCGGTTTCCTAGCTGTGCTAGGACGACTTCGGGGCCTCGGGCTTCACCGTAATCCTAGGTCGCGGGCCACGTACAGCGGGACGGCGACCGGATGAGCGGGAGCGCGGTCTCGCGCTTCGGGCCTGGCGGCGCTGTGAAGTGGAGGCAGTGGAGGCAGTGGACGGTGGCTGTGGCTGTGAGCTCTGAGCAGACGGTTTCGCACGGCCTGCTGCAGAGCTGGAGCGCTTCGGGAGGAAGTGCTTCATAGCCTGTGACGCTTTCTGTACCTCTGCGAATCTCTCCGCGAAATCCTTGACGGAGGATCCAAAGAGGCCTGTGGCGGAAAGCGGGGCGTCGAGGAACGCAGTGCGCTCAGACTCGGCCATTTCCGAGAGCGTCAGCCAAAGATGTCTCTCAGTCACGGTGAGAGAGGCCATATTCCGTCCAATGGCTTGCGCTGCAGACTTAGTAGCACGGAGAGCGAGGTCCGTGGCACTCCTTAAGTCCGGCACGCAGATCGCGTCAGGCCCTTCCTCATCCAGCTTACGGAGGAGATCGGCCTGGAAGATCTGAAGCGTTGCCATGGTGTGCAGCGCTGACGCAGCTTGCCCGGCGGCGGAGAAAGCGCGGCGGAGCAGGCTTGACGTCGTGCGGCAAGCTTTAGAGGGTAGGGCCGACTTAGCACGCCGTCCAGCAGAGGGCGGGCATAAGTGGGCCGCTATCGCCTCTTCGACCGGCGGCAGCGAAAGGTATCCTTTGTTCTTGGCATCGTCAACAGCGGAGAATGCCAAAGAAACAGCAGGACGCACTCTAGCCGAATAGGGGGCGTTCCATTATTACAAAATTAAGGATAATTTTTGGCTTCAATATCTCGCGGAAAAAGGATTTTCCCCTAGCGTAAGATATCTTACGCAGTACGAGAGACCTCTCGTAAGAGAACTGTTGTGATGAAACTGCACATGCGTGGGGTAAAACTGCTGGGGTGAAACTGCTGGGGTGAAACTGTGGTTCTTCGGCTCTGTAGACAGATATTATTGAATTCTGTTCATACGTTCACCAACCTTCTCTTAAAACATTTCGGTGCGTTGTAATACGCACTGGGAACGCCAGAGCGTACATTGTGCTTTTGAACTTCTGCCCGCTCTGGTGCTCTCAGAGGCAATTTACGAACAATAGCCTCGTTTTTTATGTACCTGTTCGTTTTTTTTATAAAAATGACTAAACTCACACACTTTTACGATGTTTTTGGGACTCAAACTGTTGGACAGCTAATTCAGAAAAAATACTTTCAAAATGTAAGACTTTATAAAGCCGTGATAAGACTTTTTAATACTTTTTAAGGGTCTTAATTTTCCCAAAATTGATTTATCACCTTTTAATACTTTAAGTAATACCCCGCGGATACCCTGTAGAAACATCATAAAACATGCTAGAAATGCTAAAGGAAGTTGTTGTAACTCAAGCATACAATGTCCAATCTGCCCCAAACTTCACGTTTGATTAAAGTCCTGCACTGAACACATCTACATAGCGATATTCAGATATAGACATAGCCCCACCTACTGGCAACTAGTGTTGTCACGATACCAAAATTATTGTTTCGATACCGATACCAAGTCAAGTATTGCGATTTCGATACTTTTTCGATTCTTTTCCTGAAAAGGGAGAAACACTTTCAAATATCATTGCTGTGCTTTATTTTAAAACCGGGACAACATTCTAATCATATAACACACTAATAAATTAACATATGAACAGCAGATATATTAAACATTTGAACAAAATATGAAATATAAAAATATAAAAAATAAATTAGAGCAATGACATTCAAGGTAATTTTTTTTTATAAATTTAGCAGCATTATCTCATTTATAATAAGAAACATAAGAGCTTTATCTTGATTCTGAACTTTGAATAAAAATATGAACAGCGATTATATTAAACAATGTTTAATATTGGTAACATAAGCCTCATTGGTGATATATTTGACATGTGGGGAGAGAGTTGTGGAAGGCCTATACTTCATGTTAAACATAAATATATAGCAGCAAAGACAACGTCGGCAGTGTTGACGGCAAAATAGGCTACAGAATAATTCGTTCTGTATTGAGAGGTGCAATATTTGAAAATCGATAATATTTTTTTATATTACATTTATATTGTATTTATGTCAAAACTTTCAAACATCAAAGTGTCATTTATTAATATGTATTCGTGTCAAAATGACATAGAAACATCTTTTCCTATACTATTTTGCCTGGGAACGCTTCCAACACGCTTGCGTGACGCGTGAAAAATAGGCGTCGGTTCTATTTCTAGCATGCACGCGTTTTCCACGCGTCTCGAGCTGCGCCCAGACGCGTGTGTCACGCAGGCAGTTAACATGGGAGCCGAAATAAAAACGGACACGACACGCAGCCAGTGTCGCCGGCCTTACAAATCTGGAACGCGATCATTATTAGAAGTATCGATACTAATAAATTAAGGAATCGTGACGTTTTTAATTTCCGATTTACTTTTGAAGTATCGGTGCACCGTGCAACAGAGCAAGGTAGGCAACGTACTTCCATATGTCACTCCTCGCGTCATCTTTTTCTACGAGTCGTGGACCACTTGTGCTTGCACATGCAGCCATCTCGCTGTAGTGTTTTGTCACATGACACTGACAGCGGCAGGTTCTTTGCTGCGTGCGTCAGGAAAAGAACACAGACGTCCATAGGGAGGCGTTTTTTATTTTATTTTATTTTTTAAGTATCGATACTGATAAATTTAGGTATCGTGACGTTTTTATCGCGATACTTTTGAAGTATCGGTACACCGTGCAACACTACTGGCAACAGAAACTGACATGGTTAACACAGTAATGCAGTACTAACCACATAACTATTGTGTACTAAGCATGCTAGAAACATACTAAACATGCTAGCAACTACTATATATACCTCCTTAAATGCACATTGCCCAACCATGCTCTGTCTTCCTAAAGCCACCGAGTGACGATGGCACGAGTGCGAGGGCCCTTTCATCGCTGCTTGCAGCTTTAATTCTTTTTTTATATTTATAAAAACAATGAAAGAGACGTAATTTAAAGATCAAGTTCATAGACCAAATAGTCTACATTTGAAAAGGAAAGAGTGTTCGAAAAAGTCACTCTACCGCCACCTATTGATGAACCATTGCTGCATGAAAAGGATTTTCAGGCTGTTTATCTTTTTTTTTTCATCTGAAAGTAAAAGTTTATGCTAGTAAATTTAATCTAATTTGTATGAAAAAAAATGCATTTTCATTTAAGTCAATGGAGTTTAAATCGTAATTTCTTATATAATATGCTCCAATAAATGTCAAATAATAATAATAATAATAATAATAATACATTTTATTTGTAATGCGCTTCTCTTAAACCCAAAGCGCTACAGTAAAGTAAACAGAAACAACA
Source organism: Rutilus rutilus (assembly GCF_951802725.1). Lineage (NCBI taxonomy): Eukaryota > Metazoa > Chordata > Actinopteri > Cypriniformes > Leuciscidae > Rutilus > Rutilus rutilus. Next base: position 18,561,985 of record NC_140217.1, on the reverse strand, counting down.
AGGGCAATACAACAATTAATTAAAGAAAAATAGCCTTAAATAGATGTATCTTAAATCAACTTTTTAAAGTGTAACGTTGGTGCATTTATGATGGTAAGAGGCGGCACATTCTAGGTTTCCCGCAGCACTTTGGAACTAAGGCGGCCGCCTAAGCAACACACCTGCCGCCTTAACTATGTCGTCAAAAAAATGTATATGAGCGATATCCGCCGTGTTACTCTGTCCTGTTTTCTCCCTTTCAATTAGAGCTTAGATTCTCTGCCTGAGCCTGAGCCCGAACTTGACCCGACCCTCGGCACTGAGGTGTAATAAGACCAAAATGCTGCATGCACCAGAATCTGCCGCAATAAGATCATTTTATGACCCTCACTAGAGCTGTCTCAGGACTATGCCCTTTTCTGAACCCAGATTGAAAAGGTTCAAGACTGTTCAGTGCTAGGTGATGATTTAACTGAATAGCCACAACACGCTCCAGAACTTTAGCCAAGAAAGGAAGGTTTGAAATAGGCCTGTAATTGGACAAATCAGAAACATTATAACCAGGCTTCTTAGGGACTGGTGTAATGGCAGCTATTTTTAAATCTGGAAGAATAATTCCAGAACTCAATGATAAATTCACAATTGAAGTCATATGAGGGCAGATTGATGCAAGGCAGTTCATAATAACCGAGCAGGGAACCGGATCTAAAATACTGGTAGTTGAGTTCATGGACTTAACTGTACTTAGGGCTGGGCGATAAAACGATAACGATAATTATCGCGATATAATTTTTTCTCAATAAAACAATATCAAGAGTTCGATAAATGTTCGATAATGTTTATGCGCCAAAAGTGGAACGAAACTCATTTAAACCGTGCGCCACACAGACCATTTATCTGCTTGGCTCAAAGTCCAAACGGCAGCGCAGCACGAGCTCACTAGAGCAGATGCATTTACTCTGATCGGTCTCAGTCACGAGATCCAGTGAGAAGCGCTTGAATTCAGCGAAGAACACAAATGTCTCAGTGATATAAACCAGTTTAAAGGCAGATGAAACAGCGCTGACAAACAGGAGAAACACTGTGCGCAACGATACAGTCAGACCGTCTACAAATTCCCATCATTTACAATGGACTTACTGTAACGTCAGCCTAGTAAAATTAACTGCACCATGAAATGTGGGATATACATATTGAATTGTATTATATTATTAATGTAGACAATGTATTAAAGGACTAATGGAATATAATTACAGTATTTAATATACTATATACTAATACTTAATATACTACTATTTAGGCTACTCTTTTTCACAAAAATACCATAGAAACCATAAAGTAACATTTTGCATTGATAGTGAGGTGCTATAGGCTATGCCTGGTTTTATCTGTGGTTATGATCTAAATGCATGATACTAGATAACCAATGGTTCATTTTAATAAAACTCAAACATTCAGAATATTTTATTTTACCAAATAAAAATGAGGTTGTTAAATTTTTTTTTAACAGATGTTACTGTTTTTGTTAATGAACAGTAAATCGTACTCGGTTACTAACGTAACCTCGGTTCTCTCTAGAGAGGGAACGAGTACTGCGTAAGTCTTACGCTAGGGGAAAATCTCTTTTCCGCGAGATACTGAAGTCAAAAAATAATCCTTAATTTTGAAATAATGTAAAACGCGTTGCGGGCAGCATGCAGACACAGGCGAGACGGCTCGCGCGCCTATTGGCTGCCCTGCGGCAACTGCAGCAGCCTATCGATAAGGCCCTATCGTAACGTCAGCTCCAATGGGGGCGCTTCGCGCCCAATACGTCACGTCCCGCCGAGACGGGCGTGGCCTAGGGCTATAAATATAGCTTCGAGAGGCTAGCTCACTGGTTTTTCATCGCCGGAGCGAACCAGAGCGTGTGCAGGCACGGCAAGATACGCAGTACTCGTTCCCTCTCTAGAGAGAACCGAAGTTACGTTAGTAACCGAGTACGTTCTCTTACGAGAGGTTCTCTCGTACTGCGTAAGTCTTACGCTAGGGGAACACAGTGTAAAACGCCGTGCATGCTAAGATCCAGCACCAAAGACCCAAGGGCAAGTGCCCGGGGCTCATATACTACATGATCATAAGGGACTCACAGAGAGTCCAGGAAAGAGTGGCTAGAATAGCATCATTCCTGTAATAATATAACATCCTATAAGGATCAGTTATACTGATGATGTTTCGTACAGTCGGGGCGACCCCCGGCCTGAACTGACGAATATAGTGGGTCTTACGTGTGCCCATAGAGCTGCGCGATCAATCAGCGAGCGTTTGCTCAAGCAGTTTCAGTATTCTGGGCCGAACACATCGGGGCAGACAGTACCAATTTTTAGACCGAAAGCAGCTTAGCCTGCAAAGCGGGAACCTCTAGGTTATAAAACCTTATAAATGTAGACGGGGAGGCCCAGCCTGCCGCCATACAGATATCTTGCAAGGCAGTCCCACTAGACCAAGCCCACGACGAGGTCACACCTCTCGTGGAGTGCGCTCTGACACCTAATGGGCACTGCAATCCAATAGCATCGACTATCCATCTGGATAGGCTCTGTTTCGACACGGCAAGTCCCTTAGAACGTCCGTAGAGTGAAACAAAGAGCTGCTCTGTCTGTCTGAAAACAGACGTGCGAGACACATAAGCCCTTAATGCCCTGACCGGGCAAAAGGAAGCTGGCGTCCTTTTCCTCGTTAGAGACCGGCAGGGCAGACAGGGAAATCACCTGAGCCCTGAATGGTGTGTTGAGGGATTTAGGAACGTACCCGTGCCTCGGTTTGAGTATGACTTTCGAGTCATTTGGCCCAAACTCCAAACATGTCGCGCTCACTGAGAGCGCTTGTAAGTCCCCTATGTGCTTTACTGAAGCGAGAGCCAGAAGAAACACTGTTTTGAAAGACAAGTGTTTGATATCTATTGATTGGATTGGCTCAAATGGGGCACCTTTCATGGCCTCCAAGACCGTAGAAAGGTCCCATATGGGAACTGAGGGAGGTCTGGGAGGATTTAACCTCTTAGCTCCTCTAAGGAAGCGAATGACCAGATCGTTCCTCCCCAGTGACTGGCCACGCGTTGGTTTAGAAAAACGCTGCTATAGCCGCCACATAAACTTTGAGCGTGGATGGGGCTCTGCCCTCATCCAGTAGCTCTTGTAGGAAGGAGAGAACCTCCGTCACTCCACAGTCTTGGGGTGAAAAGCCGCGTGCTGTGCACCAGCTAGAGAACACAGACCATTTTGAGGAATAGAGCCGTCTCGTAGAGGGGACTCTAGCCTGCATGGTCGTGTTTAACACTCCCTCTGGGAGATCAGTGGGTACCCGTTGATGGCCCACGCATTTAGGGACCAAAGCTCCGGGCGAGGATGCCAGATCGAGCCCCTGGCTTGAGAGAGGAGGTCCCTCCTCACTGGTATTGACCATGGGGCAGCGCTCGTCAGCTGCATCAGAACTGGGAACCAAGCCTGGTTCTTCCAGAACGGAGCCACTAGTAGCACTGAGCATCCGTTTTCCCTGATCCGCTCTAACACCTGAGGTAGGAGCGTGACGGGGGGAAAAGCATAGAGCGGGCAGCGGGGCCAGACGTGGGCCAGCGCATCCCTGCTTTTGGAGAAAACTCCGGGCAGTGAGCGTTTTCCTGAGACGCAAACAGGTCTATTTTCGCTCTGCCGAATGTCTCCCACAGCAGTTGAACTGTCTGCGGATGTAGAGACCATTACCCTGCCGGAACATTGTTCCTGGACAGTCTGTCTGGTCCCACATTCAGGTGGCCAGGCACATGCGCTGCTCTGAGCGAGCGCAGATTGTGCTGAGCCCATACCAGGAGGTGTTCCGTCAACCTGTAAAGGTTTCGGGATGTGATGCCTCCCTGGCGATTTATGTAGGCTACCACTGACATGTTGTCCGAGCGGACCAAGACGTGGTGTCCTGCTATTTGGGGACGAAAACGCCTCAGCGCGTTGTCGACTGCCATCATTTCCAGACAGTTTATGTGCAGAAGCTTTTCCCGTTCTGACCACTGGCCGAAGAACGGCCTGCCCTCGAGCAGCGCTCCCCATCCCGAGGTGGAGGCGTCCGTAGACACCACCTTCACACTCGAGGAAGTCCCCAGGCTTACACCTGACTGGTACCAGTCGGTCGCTCTCCACGGTATCAGTGCTGAGATGCATTTCTGATCGACCTTGAGGCGAAAAAGACCAGAAGTCCACGCTCGGCGCGGTACTCGCGCTTGTAGCCAGAGCTGCAGCGGGCGCATGCGAAGCAGACCCAGCTGAAGAACTGCTGATGCTGCGGCCATGAGACCCAACATCCTTTGAAACTTTGAGGGGGACTATAGCGCCGCGGCGGAAGGATTCCGTCATGCGCTGAATAACCAGTCTGTGCTGCGGCGATAGTTGAGCTGTCATAGACAGCGAGTCCAGTTCTGTGCCCAGAAAAGATATTCTCTAACTGGGAGACAGTGAACTTTTCGCCCAATTGACTTCGAGACCCGGATTCTCGAGATGCTCGAGTAAAATGGTTCTGTGTTCTATGAGCTCTGAGTGTGACTGAGCTAGAACCAGCCAATCGTCCAAGTAGTTCAAAACTCGCATTCCCCGAAGTTTCAGGGGAGCGAGGGCTGCGTCCATGCACATCGTGAATGTACGGGGTGCTAGGGACAGGCCAAACGGTAGGACTGTGTATTGATATGCCTGGCCCTCGAAGGCGAATCTCAAAAATCGCCTGTGACGTGACGCTATTTGTATTTGGAAATACGCGTCCTTCAGATCTATTGACACAAACCAGTCCCCCTGGCGAATTTGCGAGAGGATTTTCTTGGTCGTGAGCATTCTGAACCGGCGGTTTGAAAACGCTTTGTTCAGCTGTCTTAGATCTAGAATGGGTCTGAGACCCCCGTCTTTTTTCGGTACCAGAAAATATCTGCTGTATAGCCCCCCTTCGCTCTGAGCTTGAGATAAAGGCTCTATGGCCCCTTTGCTCAACAGTTTCGCAATTTCGGCACGAAGTAGATGTGCTACTTCCTTTTCTACTGTGGTTTCGATTTGCGCCGCGCAACGGCGGGGACGTCGAGCGAACTGTAGCGAATAGCCTCTTTCTATAATGTTCAGCACCCATTCTGATACCCCAGGAAGCTTTGACCACGCATTTGCATGGATAGCTAGGGGTTGAATGAGATCTGGGCTCTGGCCGCGACATGGTGGCGGCCGGAGCGTTCCGGTGTGCTGAAACACAAACATCGTGCTTGTAGCGTTCGAGGCGGGGGGCGCGCTGATCACAGCAGGCAGCCTGCCCGCGCTCGACTCTCTTAAGGCAGGTTGCCGAGGGAGAGCTTGTCATGTCCGTGAGTGAATGTGGGCACGGGACAGCGTATGTGTGTTGGTTTCGTTTTTACAGAAACCGTGGGACATGCAGTGTGTAGTGTTTGTGGGCACTGGGTCGTGGGCACATATACTACGTTAAATGCACAATTGAAATGAGTCGATTTTATGTGTGCGAGCCCTGTATTTTGGCGGGCTGTGCTTGTGTGTAGGAATGAACACTGGGTTGTGGGCATTTTTACTACACTCATAACACCATCAGCCGTGGCCAGATCTTGAGTGAATTTGGGCGCGGGACAGCGGGCACACTCATAACACTGAAAACACCGTCTGCTTGAGCAGACTGTATGTGCGTTGGTTTCGTTTTTACAGAAACCGTGAGACATGCAATGTGTGGTGTTTGTGGGCACTGGGTCATGGGCACATTCACTACATCTAATGCACAATCGACATGAGTCGATTTTATTTATGCGAGCCGCGTGTGGCGGGCTGTGCTTGTGTGTAGGAATGAGCACTGGGCTGTGGGCATTTTACTACACTCATAACACCATCGGCCGTGGCCGGAATACCAGAAAATACACTCTTTATGGGATTTATCTGGGTTTGTGTGCAGGCAAACGGGCTGTGAAACCGGCTTGTTTTCTGCTGAATACACTGGAAGTGTCACATTTTCTGGAACTGAACGAGCGAGAAGTTTTGGTGGAAGTCCGGCCGCAGCAGGACTTGAACCGTCGTTTCCCTAGACTGGCTAGGAAGAGCTTGAGTTGCCATAGAAACAGTGTTTGGGTGCAGGCGAGCGGCTTGTACAACGCGCTCGTTGGCTGCAAAATACATCTGCAGTCGCCTTTTTAAGGGAACTGACAGAACGAAAGCATTGACGGCATAATTTTATCTGCCGGCAGACACGGGATTCGAACACGGGTCTCTGGCGCGAAAGCCTAAGATTCCGCCACTGAGCCACAGGGGGGAATACATAAGCTGTCAGTTAGCGCGAGCATATAAGAGAGCGTCAACGTGTCTTGTGACGGCGTTTGTTTGCAGGCGTGCATGTATTTACAACAGGCTCGTTTACTGCAATATTGACATTTCCAGTCGCCTGAACTTAAGAGGGAACTGAGAAATGTGTGAGAAATGGAGGTTAGTCCGGCCTCGACGGGACTAAAACACTCTCTTTTCCTTTCGCCGGTGAGTGACGCGTGAATGGGCGGGGGTAGCTTTCTTGTAACGTAAAGAAAAAACTAACCCCGTGACCGTCAGCTCCTGACATCCCCTGTGAACGGCGCAGTTTGCGCGGCTCGAACAGAGGGAGAGCAAGTATCATCCCCCACAGACGCGGCTTCTTGGACGATATCCACGACGGAAGCGGCGGCCACTGTCCATCAGGAAGAGACTCTAGCGAAGGCGGGCGAACCGGCGAGCTTTGCGGGTTGAGGGAGATTCCGGGACCCGTTGAGCACGGCACTTTTTACGGCGCGGTACCGCGGCGGGCGGAGGTGCAGTCTCGGAGAAGGATGCCAGGCGAGTCCTCAGAGTCACCATAGGCATTAGCTCGCTGAGGGCAGGCGCGGCCAGCGGCTTCAGATGCAGTGGCTCGTCCCGCTGAAAGGCTTTCTCAAACGGTGCGGCTTCTTCTCTCAGGATCCAGCAATGCATGAGCTCCGCTGAAGAGATGAAAAATCAGTGAGCTAGCCTCTCGAAGCTATATTTATAGCCCTAGGCCACGCCCGTCTCGGCGGGACGTGACGTATTGGGCGCGAAGCGCCCCCATTTGAGCTGACGAGCTGATAGGGCCTTATCGATAGGCTGCTGCAGTTGCCGCAGGGCAGCCAATAGAGAGCCGTCTCGCCTGTGTCTGCATGCTGCCGCAACGCGTTTTACATTTCAAAATTAAGGATAATTTTTTGGCTTCAGTATCTCGCGGAAAAGAGATTTTCCCCTAGTGTAAGACTTACGCAGTACGAGAGAACCTCTCGTAAGAGAACTCTAATTTAACTATTAATATTGCAGCCTGCACTGCAAACTGTGCTGAAGATACATGTCATCAAAGTCAGGCAACACAAACCTGTTTCAAGACTTGAAACACAGTCAAGTGTTACATTGCACATGCAGAAACTAAGAAATAAATTTTCCAATAAAGATATTTATTTTGTTAAGGAAAAATGACAAATGTTTGAATGTTCTACCTCAGATTTGTGAAATGTAATAAAGATTTGACATTTATCGTGATAATTATCGATATCGACTGATATAAAACAATTATCGTGATCCATTTTTTTGGCCATAACTGTACTTAAAACATGTACATAAAATCAACTCCAACCATGTCAAAGTTCGAAAAGGTAGTGGTCGGAGGATTTAAAGGCTGAGTATCAACTAGATCAACTGGGGTGATAGTGATTAAAGAGCTGTATATGCCCTCAATCTTTACAGTGAAATAAAACTTATTACACTGGTCAACAGAGGAGTTAAAAGATTTAGAATTAGTTGCACCCTTACCAATGATGCTTGAATAATAGTTCTTATGTGCAATATTCAGAGCAGAGTGGTAAGCAGACTGTTGTTGAGTGTGGAAAAGCCTACGTACCGCCAGGTCAGATTTTTTGTACAGCCGTTCTAATTGCCTTCCAGCAGCTTTCATTAAATGTAACTCGGAAGCAGTGGTTCTCAACTCCAGTCCTCGTGACCCACTGCTCTGCACATTTTGTATGTCTCCCTTATTTAACACACCTGAACCAGATCATTAGGAGAGACTCCATGAACTGAACTGAGTGTGTCAGATAAGAGAGACATACAAAATGTGCAGAGCAGTGGGTCACGAGGACTGGAGTTGAGAACCACTGCTCTGAAGTATACCATGGACAGGGTTTCCTAAATGTAACAACCCGTTCTCGCACAGGTGCAAACTCGTCCAGAAGTGCAGATAGCATGGAATTATAGTGCTCAACAGTAAAAGTTAGTAATGGGAAGCCCAGAGAGAGAAGTAGAAAAGAAAGTGAAGTCCATGTGTTTGATGTTACGAAATTTAATAATGCGTTTAGAAATGGATCATGAAGACATAACATTCCTGTCAAAAGTAATAAGTCTATGATCACTTATACTCATATCGATACTATCCAGAGACTGAATACCAACAACAGCAGAGCAAACCACATCCAATATATGGTCCAACCAATGGGTCGGAAAAGTAACATGCTGTGTAAAATCAAAACCATCCAAAATGTCCAAAAAGGTAAAAGTATTAACATAATTAGGATTATCAATATGGAAATTGATATCACCAGTCAACACCATAGCAGGACAGAGTGGACTAAGAAGTGTCAACAACTCAGTAAACTCAGAGAAAAATACAGGATTTGGTTTTGGTGGACGGTAAATGAGCAGCACAAGAACAGGTGAAACCAGGCATTCAAATGATGAAAGGAGCATCAATAACATTAACTGATACAGTAGATCCAAATATCACAGCCAGGCCACCACCTTAACCAGAAGCTCGAGGCACGTCGATGTATTTATATCCAGATGGGGCACACATACTGTATTTAGATTTAGATAGTCATTGTCTTTGTGCCATGTTTCAGTGAGAGAAAGAATTAGGGCTGTACTGTCCTAGTCGATTAGTCGATTAGTTGGTCGATACGTTCTGGTTCGACCAAAATTCTGATTGGTCGATTTTCTGCCGCGTTTATTTCATCAGTTTTGCCGCGCTGAGGCGCGCTCATTTCATCAGGTGGAAAGCACTAACTGCTAATGGGGGTGTTTTCAGAATACCCTTGTTTCACTGTAACAGTCTGTCTTCAAAACACCCCCCTTGTTTTCACCTTTTTTGGATTAGTCCAACCCAAGAGAGAGCGTCGAGCGTAGAAGGTTTGATGCTGAATATTATTTATTTAATTGTGAGAGCGTTTAATAGTCAGTCCTCTTCTAACATGTCAACAACAAAGAAATCGACAGTGTGGCAGCATTTTGTTAAAATTGATAACAGGAAAAAGGTCGAATGCAAAGTTTGCAAGAAACAGTTTTCCACAGCTTGACGACAAACATGACATATCATCTACTGTAAAAGTGGTAAGCTCACTTGTCTGCGTTAACTTGCCCTGTCTGTTTTGAGTAAGCTATGAACATATCAGAATTTGCATATTTCAATGTTTTAGTGTGATAACCTAACTTTTTTTTATTTTATTTGGAGCCTAATACGCAATTGCGCTGTGCTGTTGGTTGTGTTAGTTTTGAGCCTAGGATGCTTTATTTTTCAGTTATGCACTTTATTTCGTTTCTGCTCTTGATCTGGTTTGTTTAATAAATATTCTTTTTTTATTAAAGTGGACGTGCCTTTTGTGTTTATTAAGAGTAAAAGCTTTAAGTTAATAGTCTATTCGTGTCTCAGCTGTGAAGCTAACGTTAAGCTCATCAGCCTCGCTCGGTGCGAGGACATGCACGGTGAAATGATAGTGTCTGACTAATAATAACTTATTATTATAACATATGACAAAAATAATTGTCTAAATTATGTTGCATATTCCTCAACAGTTCTTGTGATGATATCACTAGTTGACAACATAGTACTATTTTCGGAAATCATAAGCTATGATATTGCGCAGGTGCACGTGATGCAGCGCTGTCAGAGCTGACAGACTCAAGTGTCAGACTCATTTCAGTGCAAAATAATTAGGTCAAAAACGATTTAATATACTGCAAATAGCCTACTAGTTGTTTATGTTTATTTATAATTCATTTAGGCGGACAACAAGGCTACCAAGTACTGCGCACAGTGCACATCTAATTAATTTAACGTTTTTTTTTCTAACGTCATTTTTAGTCGATTTTAGTCGATTTTTAGTCGAAAATTTCAGGACTTCAGTCGACCAAGATTTTCTTTGGTTGAGTACAGCCCTAGAAAGAATGTCGATTTTTCTATCGAGAATAGTGTCAGTGATAAGTGTCGTTTTATTGTTCATTGACCTCGTGTTAAAATGAGCAATTCGTATAGTGCTGCAGAACACATTCGCCACAAACTTTTGAGACAGAGCCTCTGGATAGCATAGATTTCCATGACAGATTCCACGGCGTACAAAAGTATGACGCAGCGTGCGTATGGAAGTAAAATAATGCCAAAAAAAGCCTGTTGAATTGCACTACTTGAAAAAAATAGGCATTGCATTAACCATGCTTGCATTTTAATGCATTGTATTTTTAGGGCTGAAATTCAACATGGTTAAATATTTAAGCTGTGAATATTTCAATTCAAAACATTCCAAACACATTTTCATTATTAAAAATTCAATAATCCATATTCATCTTTCATATTTCACTTACAAAATATTCAAACTGTTTAAAAAAAAACAACCTATAATTTTCAACAGGCAATTTTCGGTCCATTTTATTTTGCTTTGCAAATTCGCTGAAGTTGCAAACAAGCTGAGCCATATCGCATTAATTATCGCGGACGTATCGCCTGCGATAATTAATGCGATATGTCTCAGCTTGTCAGTTAACTACGGCTCTGTGTTGTAAATGCCGCTCCATCTGAAAGCAGGTGATGGCGATTTACTACTAATCAAGGAACCGGCTTTACTGACGAGATGCGCCTAACAATGTCATGCGATATATCGCCCAGCCCTAGTTAATGCCTGACAGATTTTCTGTCACTCTGGCTCTACTGTCATGTTTTATTATGAGAATGCTCATTAAAATTATTGCATTACCTAACAAACTGCATACAACTGTATTGTTAAAACAACATTACTGTAGTGCCTCAGCTGTGCTCTGTCGGGCCTTGATTATATTACTGCTTATATTACTGCTTATGATCTCTGGGTAATGTTCATGTCCACCCTGGCCCTTCTTCTGATGTTTTTTCTGGTGTTGTTTTTCCTACGGATCGTGTGGCCTCAAATAACATGTTTTGATGATTTTTGCAACCGCAATAACCTTGGGTTTTTGCATGTAAACGCAAGAAGCATATTACCTAAACTGTACAAGCTTAAAGTATGGGTTGAAAGTTCTAACCCTGACGTTTTAGTGATCACTGAGACATGGTTGCGTAACTCTATTCCCTATCCTGACCTGTATTTATCTGGTTACAACCTGTTTTGGCAGGATAGGTCATCTAAGGGTGGGGGGGGGTGGCAATTTTCACCAAAGAACATCTTCAATGTAGTATACCTCTGGCAAAGTCTATACCCAAACAGTATGATCTTCTTGTTCTTAACATGAAACTTCTTAATATCAAACAGCTTTTCTTTATCTGTGGCTGGCTGCTATCGCCCTCCATCTGCACCAGCATGTACCCTAGAGGCTTTAAGCAATGCTCTTGCGCCTTTCACCAGGTCCGAGTTGATCAGACTTGGCGACCTAAACTGGGACATGCTTAAGCCCCCAGAGAAAGTTGTACAAAAATTTTACAGCCTAAACCTTCACCAAATCATAAACCTACCTACCAGATACAACCCAAAAAGTTGTGACAAGGCCACATTGATAGATGTTGTGTTTACAAACGCCCCACTCATGTACCTATCGGGTGTTTTTTGCAATGACCTCAGCAACCACTGTTTCATTGCCTGTGTTAGAGAACACCTTTCTGTCAAACAGCCTGTCGTAATCACTACTAAACGTATTTTGAAACATTTTGATGCTCAAGCTTTCTTACGTGATCTGGCCCATGTAAGCTGGTATAGCGTGAGCCTGATTCCCACCGTGAATGATGCATGGTTGTTTAACCCTCTGGGGACCAAGGTGTTTTTGGAGCCCTTGAGATGTTCTGACATGCCTTGAAATTTGTGCTTTTTTCAGTTATTTATAAACATGTTAATGGAAAAGGTGTAAAATCACTCTATATAGCATAAACAGGGCTACCAAAATATGCGGGCAACGTGTATGTAGATGTTTGTATTTTTAAGAGAATAATGTTTATGCGTGGTTATTGGAAAAAATAAAAATGAAAGTGGCTGAATTAAGACCACAAAACACATATTAAATATGTGTCCACAAGACTTTTGTCTAATTGATGTTGTACCTTTGAGTACTGGCTTCAAAATTATGTGAAAATAGTCTTGCTTTATCGTTCACCAAAAAAAATACATTGATTTAAATGGTGTAAAACAGGTTTTGCTTGGAAAGCCAATATGCGAGGGGGGCGTGAAGGAGTAGTTTACACCTGGGTTGTCCCACCCACTCTGCATAATGACTCTGCATAATTAGCCATTCATTCAGGTGTGACACTGACTGAGCCACAATGCAAGGACAATGTATTTAGAAGAATACTTATATTGACCATTTAAGATTTCGCTTACATCTATCTTGTAAATATGTTTAGCTATTTTATTAAAAATTTTACAATTACAACAATAATTACAATTTCAACAATATTTCAAGTGTACTCTTTCTTTGTAAAAAAAAAAAAAAGAAAGAAAAAAAAGATTATAGGCCTACATTTTATCATATGTATTCATTAGTTTGAATATAGCCAACATTGGAACATCTAACATCTTAGTCTATGACTTTATTTTTGACAAAAATAGTGTGACTAACGCCTGACTAACGTTGTTTTATTGAAATATCAGGGCATAAAAATGTTAATTTACGTTGCTTATACAAATACATTTTATTTCAACATATTCCAGTCGATTTTTACTCATCTCAGTAGGCTATGGCAAAGCAGTTTATTCTTTCACACACAGATGCGCGATTCATATTCAGGCTAAACACTCTTTACAAATATGTACCCTTCATTCATCTCACAGAAACGCGAGTCATATTATAGAAATGCGATTCATCTTTTTGCGGTTTATAGGCCTACACTAACGTTATTCCATAACGTTATTCCACACTTGAGAAAAGAAAACAGCCTACCTCACTCCTCAGCGCGATCTGCTGCTCATATCAGGAGATATTTCTCCTCATCAGCACTGTGGAAACTTTTCTCCATAAAGGCTATAATGCCTCACTCGCGGCGCTTTGTTTACAGCTGATGTGGGCGTTTCACAGATCTGAAATGGTTCTCAGAATTTGCATTTGAATAGCGCGCGCTCTCCGGGGAGTGGTCAAATTACTGTGAATCATCTCGTAATGAGGTCGACTGGAGTCGCTCTCTTTGTATACAGATTACAGAAACTAAGAATATTTGTTTTTTATATAAATGACTTCAATTAAAAGATGCGATCTCAAGCTTTATGCCCGTGGGTCTGTTTGCCTGTTTGACTGAATTTTCGCGGAGTTATAGATCATTTTCGAACGCGTTTCAAACGGGAGTTTACTGACAGAGAGAAGGCAGAAATCGCATCATCTTAATTTTTCTTTATTTGTCAAAAAGCAAAACACTTTATTTTTATTGTGAGTATACAGAAAAAAAATTGAAACTGAACAGGATCGATTGATGTATTACACGAAAATGAAAGATCAAAATTAACAGAGCATTTAGTGTTTATTTTCATTGCTAAAAAAAAAAAACGAGCAAAACGCGCGGGCGCGTTTTTGGTCCCCAGAGGGTTAAAGATCTTCTTACTGCTGTGATCAACAAACATGCCCCAAACAAAAAGATACACATAAAAAAAAACACAACAGCCCATGATCTAGCTGTTCTGCTACAGCAAAAAAATACAGCCTGGCGCAAAGCATGCAAGTCACATTCTGCCAAAGACAACCTTTTATTTCGTCAATTCAGGAACAAGGCCACACAAGCAGTGAGGGAGGCTAAAGCTGGCTTCTTTAAAGAACAGTTCACACTCTGTGGTGCGAATCCAAAAGCATTTTGGAATACGGTAAAAAAAAACTTGAAAACAAACCCCGGACCATGCCATTGTCCCTAAAAGTGGATGACATAGTTGTTACTAATAAAAACTCCATGGCTGAAGCATTCAATCACCACCACATTCTGGCTTTGTTTCCAAGGCGTTAAACCCTATTGCTACAGCCCCTACAGCCTCTAATACCTGCAGCCTTTCAGCACCTCCTCACAGTTTTTTCCATCCGGCCTGTTTTAGTGAGGGAAGTCCTGAATTGACCACTCAGGACCCCAATAAATCAGCTGGGTCAGATGATCTTGCCGCTTTTTTCATTAAAATTGCTGCCCCTGTCATTGCGGCTCCTCTAACAGCCCTCATTAATCTCTGCCTCCATACAGCCGAGATTCCACCTGCTTGGAAAGAAGCGGTTGTGCTTCCTCTGTATAAGGGCGGTGATCAGGCTGACCTAAACAATTTCAGGACAATCTCCATCTTGCCTTGTGCAGGGCTCACAAAATCGCTAGCCCGACGTCCCGGGGCTATTGTGTTTTCCAGTCGGGCTACCAAAATGCATAACCGGCCTGCCTGACGGGCTATCTGAAATAGTGCTCACTTCAGTCTTGTTATAATCAGATTCAGCGCGTTCTTCATCTTCAATCCGCAGCAGTGCCGAGCAGAGTGCACGTCAGAAACAGAGGACAGGGTGTGTGTGTGTGTGTGTGTGTGTGTGTGTGTGTGTTCATCTGAGCCTCATTGGTCTGTCACTGCTCGTCAATGTCAGAATATTTGAGATAACCAATCAAATCAAAGTAGGCGGGATTTATGTTCACAGAAGCTGCTGAGCGCGAATTTGAGCAGAGCGACTCGACGCAGTTTACGGTCAAGTGCGACATAAGCTAAACTAAACATTCCACATTTGACAGTTTTTTTAGGTCATAAATGTGAAACGAATGACAAAAATAATCAGGTAAACGAATATACTTTTGTCGAATTTCGCCATTTTGAACTGAAAATAGGCCTATGTAACGTGACTCATGTAATGTAATAATTAGTTTACTGTCATTGTGAGGGGACAAGAAACTAACAAAGACGTTTTCATCATGTTAGGCACAAGATTAATAATGAATGTGTACATGTTGAGAATTAATATAATACAAATTGTAGCCTTCAGTAAATTAAAAAAGTTCAGCTTTAGGAGGGGAAGAGACAGGGCAAGATGAGGAGACTGAGAGAAAAAGAAAGAGAGATGGATAAGAAGTGAGAGCAAGTACTGACAAATAATCTACTGCCCGCTGACATTTCATGATGTTTTAAAGCCATTTCTTATCCTTTTTTGGCCTTCAAACATCTTGAAATGCACATATCAGAGAAATAAAAAATGTGAACCCCCTAACAACCTTAACATATTGTTCCCTTATACCTACACGGAAGTACACTATAATTACAGAAACGTACACCGTAATTTCGGTTTACTTACGCAGTTGTTTGCGGGTCGTAATATAAAGTGTTACCTGCTATTTTAGACTACAGTCATAGGCATGGGCAGAAAGCACACAGCTGCATCTGTGTCATCTCATGGTCTTCAGATGAAAGATGTGAAATATAAACCCATATTTTTAGGGATGTTAGTTTGTTTCATAAATTGAATCACTGGTCTCATCTAGGCTTTAAAAACAAAAACTCTGAGGACACATGGAATGCAGCCTTAAAATTTTGTTAAAATTAAGCAGCTTAGGTGGCATAATTAACATTTTCACACCAAAATCAAAATGAATAAACTGAAGAAAACCTAAGTTCACACCTGTACAATAGAGATCTTCCATTCCGGAGAGTAGAAGAACAGGATTCAGGGGAAGTAAGTGCAATACTAATTTCAGAAATATATAAACATAAAAAAATGAAACACAGATGTCACCAAATACAGTTGTGTTTATCTGCAGCAATGGATGTTTCGATCGATCGGCCGCAGAGCGGTATCGGCCGATAATCACATTCTATGACTCGAACGGGAGTCACTAAAATAGGCCGATCTCACCAACCAATCGCAAATTGATGACGTCAGATTTTAGCGCCACAGTCGCCATCACCAGTGTGGAGTTATTACACGGTCTCAAGAAACAATGCGTTTTAAGACTTACGATTTAACAATAAGTGATTTGAATATGTGCGTGCTCTGTCTGATAGTCGGGTCCTGAGCGTAGTCAGTGCACACTCCTGGAACGTGCGCACAAAGCTGCTGCTCATACAGAGCGTGAGTACTTATCTTACTTGACTTGAAGGGTCAAATACACACACTTATGTGTCAAAATGCCAGTTTTTGTGAGTATCTTCATAAACACAGTAATGTATTAAGTAAACGTAAACAGTGCATTTGGTGTTAAAGTGAAAGCAGGCTAATGAAGCTGCTGCCCTCCTTGCCATTCATGTTAATCAAACAGTCTGTCATTGCTCTTAACAAAATCACATTTGTAAAGATTATGCACTGTTTTGTAAATTGTATTACTTTATTCAATTTATATTGTATTTCTATTTCTAGTGCTTGATTGTTTAGCAATCGAGTGCTGATGATGAGCGCCTAATCAGTATAGCAGCATATGTTTTGTTCAGCAATAGACTATCTCCCCCAAATGCAGAAAAGCTAGAATTTATAAAGAGAATACTGCCTTAGCTACTCAAGTAGGACGTAGGAAGGACGGAGACAAATACTCAGCACTTGCTGAATAATATTACTGATAATTTTTTTTATCAGATTACAAATTTTGTTCATTTAGGAGTTGCAGTGTTTCTGTTTGTTTCAGCAGTTTCTCGAATACTCTCTGTATGAACATGCAATGAGAGTCATTTACATTTATTGTCAAGCCCATATTCTCATACCAGTAACTATAGTGATAGTGACTGACCAAAGTAATATCAAAGATGGCGACGTCCTCTTATTAGGGCCCAAGCCCGATGAGATCTATATGTGTACTGAGTTTCATATTATTACATGCAAGCGTGTTTGATTTATGGACCAAGTTTTCAGACCCCATTCCAGGGGGGCGCTGTCGAGCCCCCCTGCCACGCCCCGGTACCAACTTCAGCCCGGCCCTGATGGCCGCAGGTTCTGACGTGTGTGCAAAATTTCAAGAGTTTTTGAGCACGTTAAAGGCCCCAAAAAAAATCCTTCCTGAAACAATAGGGCCTTTGATATCTCGAACGGTTTGGCCGTGACGAGGAAACGAATTTATGGCGAATAATGGGACACAGGAAGTGTGTTATAACTTCTGCATACATTAACTGATCTTGATGAAACTTCAGCAGTGTGTTCGTTGTAAGAGGCCGATCACATGGATGTGACTATTGTGAGTCAAAGTTATAGCGCCACCAACTGGCTGCAGGAAGTTTGTCACTTTCAAAATGCTTTGAAATCACTCTATTTTTACCCGATTTGCTTCAAACTTTATGTGTATAATGTAGACCCACAGCAGATGTAGACCTGTGAAAGGATTATTGATATCTTAGATACTGTTGCCATGGCAATGCATCAAACTTTAATATTATTTTTTGATGCTTTTGAGACTCTTACCATGCTTGAAATTGCATGAAATTCGACAGACACATCACATTTATTATCCAGTAGACTAGTGCAAAGTTTCAGAAACGGGCGTGGTGGAATGGCTCAGTAGCGCCACCTTTTGACAAAAGTGAGGGGGTTAATTTTATGTACAGTCACAAAAATCAGTACACATATTGGTCTCATCGAGCCGGACAATTTTCTAATTTACAGTCATTAGCTCCGAGCATTAGGAAGTCAGATATTTTGGTTTGAATGTGGATTTCTTTGCAAAATCAGCCTCTGAATTTTTACCCACTCCTCTTAAGTGGTTTATTTTATTCCCACCAAACTTTTTCAACATGATGAAAATACATTAAAGATGCTAAATTGTAAACAGATAATAAATATCTCAAACAGTTTTGCTATGGCGAGGGATTAAAGTAATGTCAAAAAAGGAAACACTAAAAACCTCCTATCTTCTAAAAATTTAATTATACACCATTTATTTCTATATAAAATTATACAAATATCAGAACTAAACCCATTTTATTCTTTTTTCAATTTAATAATTGTTTAAGTTTAAAAACATCCAGAATGTTTTTTTAGTCCAAAAAATAAATTATGTCATTCATAGTGCTATACTGCCCTCTTGTGTTCAAAATCAGGTAGGCCTATTGTATCTATATAAAAATATACTAGGTATGTGACGGTGAGAATATTTTACCACTGGTTAATCAACGTGTGACACCGCTGAGGGCTTTTGAATTGCTAACTTAAAAACTAAAGTAAAATTCGTTCATCCGCACTGACATGGATAATGGTGCAGAGCGAGCATTTTCAATGAATTCCTATGGAAATAGGAATGAACTAAAAAATGTTTGCTCTTCTCTGCCCGTTCCTCGCCTCGCCATATATATATATATATATATATATATATATATATATATATATATATATATATATATATATATATATATATATATATACACAGTGCAATGCATAAGTGAATACACCCATGCTAAAGTTGACTAAAAAGAGGAATAAAAAATCATATTTTGGAAATTGAACTTAATGCCTTAATTTAAAAAATTAGGAAAAATGCAACCTTTAAGGACACCAATTTTCTTTGTGAATGAATAATGTATCGTAAATAAATAAATGTTCTTCCTTAAAATACATGGTGCATAAGTGAGTACACCCCTATGTTAAATTCCCATAGAGGCAGGCAGATTTTTATTTTTAAGTATTTGTAAAAAAAAATTTTTAGGATACTATGCATCCTGATAAAGTTCCCTTGGCCTTTGGAATTAAAATAGCCCCACATCATCACATAGCCTTCACCATACCTAGAGATTGGCATGGTTTTATTTCAGTTAGCCTAAAAGCTAGTTTGATTTGCATTGAGAGATGATCTTATGGAAAGTACCCCATGCCAATCTCTAGGTATGGTGAAGGCTATGTGATGATGTGGGGCTATTTTAATTCCAAAGGCCAAGGGAACTTTATCAGGATGCATAGTATCCTAAAAAAAAAAAAAAAAAAAAATACTTAAAAATAAAAATCTGCCTGCCTCTATGGGAATTTAACATAGGGGTGTCCAAACTTATGCACCCTGTATTTTAAGGAAGAACATTTATTTATTTACGATACATTATTCATTCACAAAGAAAATTGGTATAATGTATCGTAAATAAATAAATGTTCTTCCTTAAAATACATGGTGCATAAGTTTGGACACCCCTATGTTAAATTCCCATAGAGGCAGGCAGATTTTTTTTTTTAAGTATTTAAAAAAAAAAAAAATTTAGGATACTATGCATCCTGATAAAGTTCCCTTGGCCTTTGGAATTAAAATAGCCCCACATCATCACATAGCATTCACCATACCTAGAGATTGGCATGGGGTACTTTCCATAAGATCATCTCTCAATGCAAATCAAACTAGCTATTAGGCTAACTGAAATAAAACCATGCCAATCTCTAGGTATGGTGAATGCTATGTGATGATGTGGGGCTATTTTAATTCCAAAGGCCAAGGGAACTTTATCAGGATGCATAGTATCCTAAAAAAAAAAAAAACTTAAAATTAAAAATCTGCCTGCCTCTATGGGAATTTAACATAGGGGTGTACACACTTATGCACCATGTATTTTAAGGAAGAACATTTATTTATTTACGATACATTATTCATTCACAAAGAAAATTGGTGTCCTTAAAGGTTGGATTTTTCCTAATTTTTTTAATTAAGGCATTAAGTTCAATTTCCAAAATATGATTTTTTATTCCTCTTTTTAGTCAACTTTAGCATGGGTGTATTCACTTATGCATAGCACTGTATATATATATATATATATATATATATATATATATATATATATATATACATATAAACAGTGAGGAAAATAAGAATTTGAACACCCTGCTATTTTGCAAGTTCTCCCACTTAGAAATCATGGAGGGGTCTGAAATTGTCATCGTAGGTGCATGTCCACTGTGAGAGACATAATCTAAAAAAAAAAATCCAGAAATCACAACATATGATTTTTTAACTATTTATTTGTATGATACAGCTGCAAATAAGTATTTGAACACCTGAGAAAATCAATGTTAATATTTGGTACAGTAGCCTTTGTTTGCAATTACAGAGGTCAAACGTTTCCTGTAGTTTTTCACCAGGTTTGCACACACTGCAGGAGGGATTTTGGCCCACTCCTCCACACAGATCTTCTCTAGATCAGTCAAGGTTTCTGGGCTGTCGCTGAGAAACACGGAGTTTGAGCTCCCTCCAAAGATTCTCTATTGGGTTTAGGTCTGGAGACTGGCTAGGCCACGCCAGAACCTTAATATGCTTCTTACAGAGCCACTCCTTGGTTATCCTGGCTGTGTGCTTCGGGTCATTGTCATGTTGGAAGACCCAGCCTCGACCCATCTTCAATGCTCTGAGGAGGGAGGTTGTTCCCCAAAATCTCGCAATATATGGCCCCCGTCATCCTCTCCTTAATACAGTGCAGTCGCCCTGTCCCATGTGCAGAAAAACACCCCCAAAGCATGATGCTACCACCCCCATGCTTCACAGTAGGGATGGTGTTTTTGGGATGGTACTCATCATTCTTCTTCCTCCAAACACGTTTAGTGGAATTATGACCAAAAAGTTCTATTTTGGTCTCATCTGACCACGACTTTCTCCCATGACTCCTCTGGATCATCCAAATGGTCATTGGCAAACTTAAGACGGGCCTTGACATGTGCTGGTTTAAGCAGGGGAACCTTCCGTGCCATGCATGATTTCAAACCATGACGTCTTAGTGTATTACCAACAGTAACCTTGGAAACGGTGGTCCCAGCTCTTTTCAGGTCATTGACCAGCTCCTCCCGTGTAGTTCTGGGCTGATTTCTCACCTTTCTTAGGATCATTGAGACCCCACAAGGTGAGATCTTGCATGGAGCCCCAGTCCGAGGGAGATTGACAGTCATGTTTAGCTTCTTCCATTTTCTAATGATTGCTCCAACAGTGGACCTTTTTCACCAAGCTGCTTGGCAATTTCCCCGTAGCCCTTTCCAGCCTTGTGGAGGTGAACAATTTTGTCTCTAGTGTCTTTGGACAGCTCTTTGGTCTTGGCCATGTTAGTAGTTGGATTCTTACTGATTATATGGGGTGGACAGGTGTCTTTATGCAGCTAACGACCTCAAACAGGTGCATCTAATTTAGGATAATAAATGGAGTGGAGGTGGACATTTTAAAGGCAGACTAACAGGTCTTTGAGGGTCAGAATTCTAGCTGATAGACAGGTGTTCAAATACTTATTTGCCGCTGTATCATACAAATAAATAGTTAAAAAATCATATATTGTGATTTCTGAATTTTTTTTTTAGATTATGTCTCTCACAGTGGACATGCATCTACGATGACAATTTCAAACCCCTCATGATTTCTAAGTGGGAGAACTTGCAAAATAGCAGGGTGTTCAAATACTTATTTTCCTCACTGTATATATATTTTTTATTTATTTTTTGTTACATATATATATACATATATAAATACATACATATATATATATATATATATATATATATATATATATATATATAATGTGTGTATATATTGTAAAAAAATTTGTTACTACATATATATATATATATATATATATATATATATATAGCTGCGAGCACGACCGGCTTGGGCCCGCAATCGCTGCTCGCAGCTATATTTTTGATTATTATTATTATTATTTTATTCCCTTCTTATTTCTTCCACTCTTTCCTTTACTGTACTGGTAATCACTTATTTTGTAACTTTATGCTATATTGTAAATGCTCCTTCTGCAATCCTTAGTTGGACAAGCACTTCAATGGAAAATCATTCTTGGGAAGATCTGGTTTTAAAAGGACAAACTGGGATGGTTGGGTGGGTCTCTTTCATATTGATTAATATCTGTATAACACATCCATAATATGTTTGTATACATTTGGGCCAATATGTGCTGTAGAAAATGCTACATGGTTTAATAGAAATTAAATTTAAAAAAAAATTGTTAAATAAAAAGATGGCGACGTCATCTGCCTCTTTGTAAGTTACCGACGCACGCATTTCAATTCCGCCTATCGATTCCTGACTTTTTCAGTGATGCTCGCGTGGTGAATGGCAATGAGCGTGTGTTTTTTTTGTTTTTGTTTTTTTACAGTTGTATTGATCTGCCGGGACCTGGCTGCCGCACAAGCGCTGTACGTTACATTTACCATAACGGAGCGCAGAAAACGTTCGAAAGTTTGGTTAAGTTTTTCAAAAAAAGATGACAATACAGCAAATTGCATTATATGCAACAAAGAAATTTTGTGCAAGGGAGGAAGCACCTCCAATATGATGAAACATTTGCTTCAACACGGGGTTAATTTGAAGTAATTCACCGCATTTGATTCGGTGCAATCTCTCAGCAGCAACAACACCATACAGCTATTAGCAGCAATAGCAGTCTCTCACACTCAAGTACAAAACACAGATGAGCGGACATTCGTCTTGGAATTAGAGCCGCATAATTCTGGATAAATTGAGAACCAGTTTTGTTTCAAATTGTTTGATTTGTTTTGTTTAAAATAGAGAGTAACATATAACATGTTCGATTCTATTAAAAAAATATATACATTTGAATCATTCATTCAAAATGTATTTATTCAGTCTCCATAAATATTTGCTTAGTTAATGGATGATTCACCATTTCTGAACAAATCTTTTGAATGAATGATTCAATGAAAAAAAAACACATTTAACACTCACTTGCTGCCACCTACTGGTGTAATGTAACCAACAATCTTTATTTGAAGAGACTTTTTAGCCATGAAGGGGAAGATGAGCAAGGAGAAAGTGGTTGAATGTCACAGGGCGGTGACAAGATTTGTGGTGAAGGGGTTACATCCTTTTCCTATGGTTGAGATGCCTTCATTTAGGTATGCAAAATACTTTCTTGATTAGGTTCTCAGTTTTTCACAGCAATATCAATGGATTTGAGCCTTCTTTGATATTCTCTTATGTCTCAAAGCACATCAGAAACAGAGCTAACAGAACATTATATTCTACAGTAAACTATGATTAGGTAAGTGAAGAATTATAAGTGTGCATTTTCTCTGCAGGGAGATGAAAAGGCCCTAAATCACAAATATAACCCGTCCTCCAGGGATACTCTGTCCAATCATTTGATACCAGCCTGGTACAAAAAAAAATCAGATCTGGAAAAGGTTAGCAGGATCGCAGTTACTAGTGATTGCTGGACAAGCATTTGCCAGGACCATTACATTACGGTTACATCACATTATATCACTGAGGGAAAGATTAATCAGAAAGTCCTTAAAACAAAAGCTGTGTACAAAGCACAAACAGGGGCAGTGGTAGCAGAAGAAATTGGGGATATTTTAGATGAGTTTGGGATAAGGAGCAGAGTTGCAGCTATCACAGTGGATAATGCATCCAACATAAATGTGGCAGTACAAAAGCTTCGCCTCATTAAAATAGGCTGCTTTGCGCACACACTTAATCTTGGGGCCCAATGTGTGTACAAAATTACCTCAGTGGCAAAATGTACAGCAAAGGTTCGGGACGTGATTGTGTGGATAAGAGGTCAACCATGGCCAAAACTGTGCTCCAGGAGAAGCAACACATTCTGAGTAAGAATCATTACTCATCATCATCATTTAGTTAATTAATATTAGATATTATTGTGTATATGTTAGTAAGATAGAGTTATAAGAACTGTTTTTGTTGTAGATCTGCCCCAGCACTCTCTCCTTCTCGATGTCAGAACTCAGTGGAACTCTCTTTACCTCATATTTGAAAGTTTCCTTGAGCAGTATCAAGCAATTCAGGCAGCCTCTTTGGATCTACGGCTAAAGAAAAACAATGGAGGGGGACAGGTATATGACAGCCTTTGGAATGCTGATTGAAGAATTCTTCATAATTTTCTGAACTTTTTTTGTCCTAAACAGACTTGTAAGAGTAACAGGTGAGGACTTAAGAAAGCAGAGGACTTTGTCCAACTCATGCGAGTTATGTACGCATCCACACTCTGTGTCTCAACTGAAAAGAGTCCAAACTGCAGCCAGATCCTAGCCCATACTGCAAAAGTTAAGAGAACATTTCACTGTGCATGAAGAAGATACAGTGTTTGTGTCCACTCTTAAGACAACAGTCTGGTCTGATCTGTCCCAGCGTTATCAGGTAAAAGAATAATTAAAATGAATATCACTTATAACAAGAATTGTGTTATGTTTTGTTATTCTAATTATATATCTACATTTCATAGAGTGTCAATGTCAGAGCCTTCCTTGAAGAGGCAACTGCATTGGATCCTCGGTTTAAGCATAAAGTGGAGAATGAGACCGTCTGGCACCGAATAAAGGACAAAGTACTGGCAGCAGCACATCCTATGGAAACAGAGCAGGTATTCATTATGAACATGAATGTAGTGTGAAATTAATTTAGACCTTAAGTTATCAAATACTAATTTCCTATGTATGTTAGTCCTTTGTTTCTTCAAATTGCTTATTACACTTTCAGCTGACAGAGCATGGCGATGGAGAGAGGGACATGGGGACAGTCCAGCAGGATGAAGAGGAGACTCTATTGGTGGTGATCACAGCATGGTATAAAATTGCAGGGATAAACTATGCAAATGGCTAAAGTTTTAAAAACTATATATTTTGTTCATTGTAGATTCAAAAGTGCGAGAAGACCAAGATGACTCCCTTGGAGGAGCTTTTTGCTGAAGATGATGACCTTAAGGAGAACCTAATTCAGAGCACCTTGTCCATCCAGGAAAAAACTTCCAAAGAACTGGAGATGTATAGGGACATGCTGCCTCTAATGACCTCTGAAGACCCTGCACTCTGGTGGTGGAACAGGAGAGACACATATCCTTTCCTGTCTGATACTCATACCTTTGTGTACAGGCCTCCTCTACCCAGTGAAAGGGTTTTTTCTACTGCTGGGGATACAATTAGCCAAGACAGATCACGTATACTTGCTAGTGGTCGACCGATATATCGCCAAGGCCGATATAAGTTTTTCTGATTGGCCGATGTGTTGGAAGCGGAACCAGAAGAGAACTGCAACGGCAGCTCCTCAGATCAAACAGCGCTCACTCACATTCTCCGTCTTCATTAATTTACGATCTCTGTCAGTCATATCTAATACTTTGTTAGACAGAACTGGTAAACAAAGAAAGTAAATGGTATGCGAAGTAAGTAAAGTGTTTGCTTTTATATTATTTGTAACAGAAAAGGCAAACAATCAGGCTAAAATACTTTCTCATTTGCCGTCAACATTCAGCTAATGCGCATCTACGTCATTTAAACAAATCTCTGAATATCTAATAAACATTTAATTTCACAAACCTTGCAGATTTAATCGAATCCAGCTGTGATATCTTGTGAAGTGTGCATTACTGTCTGCAAGTGACGGTCGGTCCGTGCGAAGTGAGTGAATGCGAACATAAGATCAGCTTCACAGGAGACGCGATCGAAAAACTTTAAATCCTTAATTTTAAAATATGCTGATATATAACCAGTTGTCCACTGTGTCATATTCATATCTGTGATATATCCAGTTGCCAACTGTGTCATATTCGTATCGTTTTCACTGTGCTGTATCTGTATGTAAAATTAGCGTTACCTTGTCTTTATTGAAAAAATATGATTACCAGCACGAAATTACCAGATTACTGAGTGCCCTGTTACAGTGTTTACTTTCGTTTTATTCACATATTCATATATTTCTAAACAATTACTTTGTGAAAAATACTGTAATAGGATTGCAGATTCAAGAAGTTGCCATCTAAAGTATAAAAGCATGTTTATTTTAAAGATTTGGTTTCTAATTTATTTCTAATTTATTAAATATTGATTTAAATAAATATATATAAAAATATCGGCTTTATATCGGCCATCGGCCACCCTGCTCTCTAAGATATCGGCATCGGCCATCAAAAAACCAATATCGGTCGACCACTAATACTTGCCCATAGCAGACATGCTGATTTTTCTTCAAAAGATTGCTGACTTTGCATGTCTGTTACATATTTTGTTCTGTTCTATTTTTTGTGTTAAAATGAAATAGTTTTGTAATTGTTTTTATTGATAATTCCTTAAAGTGTTATATATTTTTTGTACATTAAGACGCATTGTCACAGTTTTACTGGTAATAGCCTAAATGTGACAAGAATAAAAGGTAGAATTTTTACAACTATTTGCTCTTTTTTTTTCTCTCCAAAAAATATTGGAATCAGAACCAAGAATCTTTAAGAACCGGATTCGATAAGCGGAATTGGAATCGTTAAAATTTAAACGATACCCAACCCTACTGCATAGTAACCTCTGCAAAACAGAGCACCTTCTTCTTCCACACTTCACATTCATGTGCATAGACTGCCAAAACAAGACAGAAGCTACATTTATATGGACACTTTTTGTTTCAATTGGAATAAAATCATTTTGATTGATGAATCCGAACATAGCCTTTACATGAACGCTAAATAAAGTGACCGGGTTGATGTGCGCATTTATATGAGACAAGCTTCAAATCGGATTTTGACAAAGTGAAAGCACGAATATAGACTTTCCTGCTGTTGGCACATACTAACCATCATCCTGTCATCGCTTCTTTTCTTTGTTTTAAAAAGCAGACTTAATATTTATCTACTTCGGGTCCTGATTATGAGACGACAAGCAAATGAAGCTTTGTGCCATGCTCCTTATATTTATCAAGCAGTAAAAACACCCTTCCCTCACTCAAAACAAACAAGGCATCTGTGGATGAGAGTCCAAAGCAGAGGACTGCTGGGATGACACTGTCCTGCAGCACTCCACAGACGATGAGTGGAATGAGAATTTTAGAATGAAACGACATTAATTACGCTGTATTCAACAACAACAGCTTGTTCCGTGTGTCATAAGTCATTCAGCCATTTCAGTTTTCAATCCAATCAAGTGTTTACAAGTACTATCGAATGGATTAGAAAAGGTTTTAATCGGATTTGGCCAAATCATTACGATTGACATGGTTACATGTGACTCTTTTTTTTTTATTCAGACTGTGCTACTAGTCTGATTACAAACATGGGTCCATCCATGTAAACGCAGCTAGTGATCCAGCTTTAGGGAAGCTTTAAATTCAAGGAAAACAGATTGATGTTTTGCCTGTAGCTTGGTAGCTATAAAATATATAATTATCATTGTTGTGGCCACAATAAAACTATATAAAAAAGTTTTTCAACAATAAAATTAACTGTTGAGTGTTAAGACTGTGTTTTACACTTACTGCCATGACCAGTTCAAAAGGATGTTTGTACACCCTCACAGGGGACTGATACTTCTGCACCATGGTGAAGAGTACGGCGGTGCTGACAATCTAAAAACAAAAGACAAAGCCAGGAAAGCAGTCAAACATTCCATCTTATGTAATGAACCCAACAGATTTTGGCAGATTTCTCAAAATTAGTAATATTACATCACACATGCAAATCAGCACAAAGTGGACAGACACGCATCACTTTCTATAAACAAATCTGACTACACATTACAAAAGTCTTAAACTTCAATATGTAGCTAAAGAATAGTGTAGAGGCATGTGGGTAGGAATTCCAGGCATGTCCAGTTCATGCAGTCAATTTTATGTTGATTCCTCAGCCTGAATACACACATTCAGAATAAGAAAATGTTGAAAACATCTTTAGGGGATTGTTGTTTCCCAATGTATTTAGACACAGATAATGCAAAGTATCCTCTAACGTGTCCTTTACTAATTTACAAGTAAATGCTGTTCAAGTTTTAAACTGTTTTATTTTTCACGTCTGTCCCATTAAATAACAAACTAAGGTAACGTTAAATGTTATAACAGCAATCCTACCTGCCGAATACATTACCAACACGTATCATTCTGTAATAAATAAAACCCATTCCTGTGATATGCACTAACATTAAACTAGATTAAACTGTATTTACCAGCATGTTAATAGGTGTGTTGTGTATAATACACAACACAACACAAAACAAAATGACAATTACATTAAATCATAATTAAAGCGTGCCTTCTCTAACCAAGAGGCGAGAAACATCTATAAACAAACTATCCAAAACACTTGCTTATCGGTATTAAAATAGTGTCTCTGAATAAATGTAACGTTTGCTTATTTCTTCGCATTTAAATGTTTTGTATTACGAATGACGTGTCTGATCTCTGCAGCTAACGTAATTAGCATGTTAGCACAACCATTAACGACTCACATTAAACTCAAACACGCCAATACCCTCACATTAAACTAAAACATAATACTTAATCCAAATGACTCTATAATTTAATCTATTATTACCAAAACAAAGAATGTACATGTATAAACGGTTAATATAGGAGACGGCCGACGTAGCGTTAACGTTAACTTAACTTACAGTGTTAGCAAACAGTGTTAGCGAGTTTAGCGCTAATGACAAAATGACGTTATTAACATTGTTCGATCATTATCTAATTCTAATTTCAGACACATTTTGTAGCGCATTTTAGTAAGTGTGTTTTGTAAATGTACTTACTAAAACAAACTGAATTACTGAAAACAGATTCGTAGCAGCAGATAAAGCAGTAACGTTAGCAGCTATAATTAAGACTGTAAAGGTTGTTCTTCAGGTTCTAAATGCTGGAATTGGTTGCTTCTGGATCTCCATGATATGATCTCTCTGAATCAATGCTGAACAGTGACTCCGATCAAACGCGGTCCGGACTCACAGCTCCGCTGCTGCCGATTCTTCTCCATCACAAACTGCAGAGGACAGAAGAACAGTCTGCGTCTCCTCCTTATCTCAGTATTTTTCCGAATAGTATGTATGCTGTTGTTTTCATCGCCACCATGCGACTGACACCACAACAATATTCACCCCTGAAAACCTTTTAAAATGTACATTTATGCGCTCACCCTTCCACATTCATTGAAAGAAATATAAATTATTGAGGACATTTTAAATTTGAGTAAAAAGAGGAATGAAAAATTGAAAAATTGTACAGGCGTGTATGAGGTTCCACTTGTGTCAAAAATTGCTTTGTACTATATATTTTTCCTTGTCTGTAATTGGCTACTTGTTCAGATAAATATGTTGATGTGTATATTCTCCGTGTGTTTCCGGAAGGCCCGTTTTCACTGTTGCACTGCACAGGCACGTTGTAGCTCCGCATAGCTTTGTTTTTAAACTGTATTTTCTGTTTTTCTTGCCGTTTATATTGCTTAACCCTTATGCACTGTTGCGGGTCGACCCGTTTTGATTTTTAAAATTTCAGTTAACCAAGGTTTTTTTTTTTTTTTTTTTTTGACATTTCTCATTTAGGGTCATGAATGCATGCAAACTTCAATACACTAATGTGTTTTGACATATACAAACAAATGTACTATTACGTTCATGATGTTCGCGGGTCAATTTGACCCTTATATTTTAATAGTCAAAGGCAACTGTAGCCTACAGACCCAAAATAATAAAATTTCTTGATTATATTTTGTTATTATATTAAGTTTTTTTGTTTGTTTTTTTTACTACCCAATAAAGCAAACAAAATAGCTTTTCCCCACATTTCAATGCAGAAAATATTTTGTCAGCCACATATGGTAAAAAATTGGATATAGTTTATTTTTTCAATCTATCTGAAATATAATTTCTATGTTGTTTTCATTGAAATTTGTTGACTTTTTCTCATTTAGGGTCATGAATATGTGGCGCGCTGTAGCGCAGCAAAATGAGAATAACCTAAAGGGGCTTTTTACAATAATTTCTGCACAAATCAGCAATACTATATTAACCCCGATTGAATACAAGTAGCCGACTACGCCACCTAGGTTGTTTTAATGGAACCCAGGACCCAAGTTAATCATTCACTGAGGGCTGGACAGTATTGACACTCAACAGATAGATTGAATTACAAAAATACTTTATTAGACTATAAAATGATCTCAATAGTAAAAACAGTTATCAAAAGGAATGCAGTCCTCAGCACATGGGTGCAGATTAATTAATATTTCTGATATATAAATATTTCTCTGAAACGCGTTAAGTTGCACATAAGTAAGCCCAGGACCTGCCCTGAACAGTTTAATATGCGGTACGCAGAGCCATAGGACTATTATTTTGTTGAATAAACCTGGGGAACTACTGATGATGTCACATGATCAGATTTTCTTGACCAATCGGCTGACAGGGGCGCCTCATGACCGTCCACATGTGCAAAACGAATTTTGAAGTCATTTATTCGTTTTTTGCCTGTGAACTAAAAAACGAAAAATCAAGCCGAAATCTCGTTTTTTCGTTTTTTGGAAAAAACGAAAAAACGAATAAAGGCGCCGTTTCTCGTTTCTGCTTATTTCATTTCAAATAGGAAATTAAATGGACGGAAGATACCCTGATTCAACCTGTCTATATTTCAATGTAGATCTTCAAACGGAAAAATGGAAAAAGGAATGTCAAAAAACCAAAATCGGACCGTTATTTGATTTTGGTTTTGTCATTTTTCGTTTTTGGATTCAGAACCAAAAACGGGAGAACGGCTCTTTTTTTTACCGTTTCTTTGTTTTTGGTTTGAAACGACAAACGAAAAAGAGGTGGTTTCTCGTTATTTTGTTTTGTGTTTCAAACGAAAAAACAAACTATCAAAACGTAGGCTACACGGTCCGAAAAAGTACACGGAAAGTGTAAAAGTAAAAGTGACGACTTTCTGATCATTTGATTTCCTGTTTGGAATGGAATAATGAGAAATGAAAACCAGCTCGTTTGATCGTTTTTTAGTTTAGTTTAAAAAACGAAAAATGAGATTTTGGCTCGATTTTTCATTTTTCGTTTGTGGTTTACAAATCGGTTTATGGGTTTGATCTTTCATTTGCACACGTGGGCGGCGCTGAAACGCCCCTTTCATCTGATTGGTCAAAACGCTCCGCCTTCAGTAAGCTACTAGCTTTTCTTTCTGTCAGGCAGAATAAGAGTCAGTAGGTGCGGCACTGACAAATGCACTTTAATAAAATAATGTCTGAAACCACCACTGTTAACTACGCACAATATTTGAAGCAGAAATATGTTGCTGGTCACGTAATTCGTGCTGCTGCTTCTTGCAAGCTTTCGCTTGATGTGAGCCACAGTATATGACAGACAGATTAGTTTAGCATGATGTATTTCCCATTGATAAATACAGTGCAAATAGTTCAAATATCTCTTTGGATAAAAGTCAATAATAGGCTGAACTGTAGGCTACCATGATAATATGTCCGTAACATTATATGTCCGTAGATGACCTACCCATAACTGTTACATTAGAGTTAGGGGATAACACAGTTTGTACAGTATAAAAATCATTATGTCTAAAGTTCCCATTAAACATGAAAACCCAACAACCCAATATGCTTGTTGTGTAAAACATCCAGAGGTGGACAGTAACAAAGTACATTTACTTGAGTACTGTACACTTTTTGAGTATCTGTAATCTTTGCTTGATTTTACTGTACTTGAAACTGATTTTCATTTTCAACGTTGGGTTTGGTCTTCTAAATGCGAATTTTGTCATTGTTTTGGTGCACACTAGCTTATAGATAACAGTAAGGCTAACATATTCATACTAAAAGACAAAAAACTTTAAATATGGCACTATTTGAGGGAACAGACATTTGGGTGAAACTGAAAGAAACAATTGTGGACGTTATTGAGTGCACTTTAATAAACAAATAAATGACAAATAATGACAAATAAAAGTTCCAGTTGGACAAACATTAAATGCAAAAACCAGTGTGAATAACAATATCTTAAAATAAACTAGAGAGTGGATACACAGATATGGCCTATTTATGAATGAAACTCATGCATTTATTTGTCATTTAAGCTGATGCAAACAGGGAAAGAGAGTAGAAAAGACTTATTATCCTGTCGCCCCCTCTAGTGGACTGCATTAAGTATTACGGCCTTCATTGCTCAGTTAAAGTCAATGGATTTTTTGGGAAAGTAAGTCTGACCAGTTAGAAAAAATATAAGCGAGTCAGACCAGTCTTAAGGTCTGAGCTGAGTTTGGTGAAGCATTAAAGTTCTAGGCGAGTCAATTTCTCATAATAATAATAAATAATAATAATAATAATGTTCAAATATGATGGCTTTCTTAAAGTATTCAGTATGTAATAAAATTGTATTAGTTTTATAATAAAACTAATAACATTTTAAAGGTATGCCGTGCTCTTCAACCGACATGATTTTAATTAATCCCAAACCTGGTAATTTTGTCAGTATTAATGTACGTTCACTGATTCTAGCTTCTCTCTTTTCTGTCTCTTTCTTTTCATGTGAGGCTACACATGCTTACATTCTTAAATATAAACTTTATTTCTATTAAATTTTCAAAATTATTTATAGTTTTTTATAATTAATAATAATTTATTATTTATTATTTATATGTCACACACGCCTACCTGCCTTTTGATGTAAATAAAAAGACGAGAGTGGTACATGTTACGGACATATTATCATGGTACAGTTCAGCCTATTATTTTTATTTCCACTTCCCTTTTATCCAAAGAGACGGAACTATTTGCACTTTTTTTTTTTTTACAAATTTTATTAACATTTTGTCAAAGTACAATTTTAACACATATATGAAATTGAATCAATATACAGCTTCATATATCTGATCTTAACAAGGTGAACAAAATAAGAGACAGGAAAAGATCCGAAATAAATAAAATAAATAAATAAAACACATAGATACATAAATGAAAAACACTTAGGGGTCTGCTTATGCATTAAAGTTAAAATAATGAAATAATTTGATTGTTTTGTTTAATTTGTTGTTTTTTTTTTTTTTTTCAATGCTGTTCCAATATTTTTTAAGGTCTGTAATTTTGAAATTGTAAAAGGAGGGTTTGCTGCTTTGCCAAATCATTTTGTGCAGATAATATTTCGCTAAAATAATAATTAAGTTAATTACATACTTTTCATTGGCTGATAAATTTGGCTCAGTGACTATAAGAAGTATTTCAAATTTTCTTAGAGAAATATTCTTTTTTATCTTTTGGGAAATAAATCTTTGTAAATGAAACCAAAAGGAAGCTACAAGGGGACAATCAACAAAAACATGCTCAATGGTTTCTCCTTCACAGCCACAGAATGTACAAATGTTACACACAGTTGGAAAAAAAGTACAGATGTTTGCTTTTGAAGGGTAATACCTGTGAACAATTTTGAATAAAACTTCTTTGATTTTATTTACAATAATATACTGATGAAGTAGCAGGAAGATCATGTTCCATAATTTCTTGTCCAGTAAAGTCCATCGGTGTTTACATATAGGAGTACTGGCAGGATCAAGTATGTTTCTAATAAAAGTATTGTTACATCTCTTATCTGTAAGAGGAATGCCAGAAATAGCAGGAGAACCGACTGTTACAGATAGAGAAGTATCTGTCTGTATGCTCTGTGCTAAAGAAACAAGACTAACAGGAATAGACTCAATCACCATTTCGAATTCTTCTTGAGATGTATCAATACCATATTTTTCCATGAAGTGCTCATAAGAATAAAATTCATTTTTTGCATTTAGCAGATTGTTTACTGTATTCAGATTACTTATAAACCAATTATTCAGAAAGAGTGTTTTGTTTTTGTGTAGTATATATGCATTGTTCCAAAGAATACAGTTGTGAGGGGAGAAATTGTGTTTAAAGATAAGATTCCAACATAACAAGGCTTGTTTATGAAAATTGCTTAATTTCACTGGGAGTTTTCCTACCGAAAAAGGACATATCAATAGAAAGTTAAGACCACCAATAGTTTCAAATAAGCTGTTTGGAATAATATTCCACATACTATTTGGACTATGCTTCGCTAACTAGCAGAAGACACTAGCAGGGTTTAAATCCCAGTTGTGCAGGCGGGGCATGTTGTAACACTGCGTTACAATGTGCCCCTATTAGAAATATGCTATTATATTCTATACTTTTATTAATTTTATTGAGAAAACGTGAGAAAAAGGTGAATAAAGACTGAGAGTCAATGTTCAGAAATTACTAATTATTTATTTGTTTTGAACTATGTTGTATAGCTGTGTTTTCATGTGTTCGTAGTCAAAACTCAAAAATGAGTTTATATTTAAATATTAAAAATTGCCATTATTTTATATGAAAAAGTTTTTTAATTGTATTTTATTTAGAAAATATTTTAGTTTGTTTTGTATATTTTTTTTATTAGATCAGATAACATTTTAAGCTGCCATATGTTATGTTACAATGTGCCCCTCACATGTTACAATGTACCCCACCTATGGGGCATGTTGTCACATTTCACTTCCATTCTTTCGGGGTATATCAAGAAAAAAGTATACTGTATTAATAAAACAAAACCACATAACTGTACTAGACATGTGGGAAATTAATGTGGGAAAAAATAAATACTCTGAACCATAAGTAGATTTACACAAACTGAGAAAGTCAAAAAGCGTTAGGTTGTGCCCCGCTCTCCCCTATTGATACAAATGCTTTAGCTAAAATACTTTTAATAATGTCAAAGTTAATACTTGACTTTATTTTTACAGAGTTTGGAGCAAAACCCTGCAGGACTGTGACTCTCCAGGATGAGTGGTGGCCACCCCTGCTCTAGACCCTATAAATGTTTCAAAATCCACAAATGCACAAGAAGTGATCTACAAAAAGCATTCCATAAAAGAATGCCTGGCAGAAATGTGTTTGTGACATAAAACATATTTGTGGATACTTTTTTTATTTGCCTTTTTTTCTTCTATTTTTATGGGAATTTATATTATATTTTTATGGATTTTACATGTTATTAATAATATTCAATACTGAATACAAATATAAAAAGGAATTTATTTGTTTAGCTATTGTAGTTCCAGTTTATTCTTCTCTCCTTTTTCTCCCTTCTTCTTTCTCAAATGATCTGCATTACACGACCAAACTTTCTAGTTTGATTGTTTTGATTGTCAAAGAGTATTTATTTATTATCAGAATAATTATTTTAAGCATAATTTAAAACGAGATTTAAACATAAATCTATGAAGAAGTGTCAAATGAGCCAGTGAGAGACGCACTGCAGACTGCTGCAGTGGCTGCAGTTGAAATGTAATGTGTCTGTTTTCCAGTAGATGGCAGCAATCTTCCAATAAACCATGGCACACTGAGAAAAATGAAATGAATGAAGTGAAATTGAGAAATGTAGTTTTTCTTTATATTTATAGAAAAACTAACTTAATCCGTGCATCGAAAAATAATATATGCATATATTTCAATGCATTGAATACAATAACTAACTCATTCTGTTGTGCAATGAAGAGATATAACGTTTAATTGTGCAACAATGCAACAGTATCTCTTCAATGCATATCGGAATGAGTGCAACACCCAAATACAGAGGGCCATACAGAGGTGCCTTTCTGACCTATTGAACTTATTTTGGTCATATACAGTATTGTATGGCTGACATAACATCAGAAGAGGTAAATGAGTATGTTTAGAAAGTTAGGATCAAGTACTCCTGAGCAACGTGTGTTGTTGCATTGTATTGCATTGCACTAACGATCTAACGTTGTGCACTGAAGAATAACTTATAGGTTATGCACTTTTCGCATTGATTGCATTGTACACCAGAACTAAATCATTCATGTTCATTAAAGAGATAACATATGTGTTGTTGTATTGCATTGCATTGCACAAACGATCTAACGTTGTGCACTGAAGAATAAATTATAGGTTATGCACATTTCGCATTGCATTGCATTGCATTGCACACCAGAACTAACTCATTACCATGTTCATTAAAGAGATAACATATGTGTTGTTGTATTGCATTGCATTGCATTGCTCTAACGATCTAACGTTGTGCACTGAAGAATAACTTATAGGTTATGCACTTTTCGCATTGCATTGCATTGAACACCAGAACTGAATCATTCATGTTCATTAAAGAGATAACATATGTGTTGTTGTTGTATTGCATTGTGCACTGAAGAATAACTTATGGGTTATGCACTTTTTGCATTGCATTGCACACAAGAACTAACTCATTTCCATGTTCATTAAAAAGATAACATGTGTGTTGTTGCATTGCATTGCACGCACAATCTAACGTTGTGAATTGAAGAAAAACATAGGCTATGCACTTCTAGCATTGCATTGCACACCAGAACTAAATCATTCCCATGTTCATTAAAGAGATGTGTTAAAGAAATATGTGAGTTGTTGCATTGCATTGCATTGCATTGCAATGCATTGCATTGCACTAACGATCTAACGTTGTACACTGAAGAATAACATAATAGGTTATGCACTTTTTGCATTGCATTGCATTGCACACCAGAACTAACTCATTCCCATGTTCATTAAAGAGATAACATATGTATTGTTGCATTGCATTGCATAGCATTGCATTGCTCTAACGATCTAACGTTGTGCACTGAAGAATAACATATAGGTTATGCACTTCTTGCATTGCATTGCACACCAGAACTAACTCATTCCCATGTTCATTAATAGATAACGTGTGTTGTTGCATTGCATTGCACGCACGATCGAACGTTGTGCATTGAAGAATAACATAGGCTATGTACTTCTTGCATTGCATTGCACACCACAACTAAATCATCCCAATGTTCAATAAAGAAATAACGTGTGTTGTTGCATTGCATTGCATTGCATTGCACTAACGATCTAACGTTGTGCATTGAAGAATAACATAGGCTATGCACTTCTTGCATTGCATTGCACACCAGACCTAAATCAATCCAATGTTCATTAAAGAAATAACGTGTGTTTTTGCATTGCATTGCATTGCATTGCATGGCATTGCACGCACGATCGAACGTTGTGCATTGAAGAATAACATAGGCTATGTACTTCTTGCATTGCATTGCACACCATAACTAAATCATTCCCATGTTCATTAAAGACATAACGTGTGTTATTGCATTGCATTGCACTAACAATCTAACGTTGTCCACTGAAGAATAACATATAAGTTATGCACTTTTCGCATTGTGTTGTATTGCGTACCAGAACTAACTCATTCCCATGTTCATTAAAGAGATAACATATGTGTTGTTGCATTGCATTGCACACACGATCTAACGTTGTGCATTGAAGAATAACATAGGCTTTGCACTTCTTGCATTGCATTGCACAACAGAACTAAATCATTCCAATGTTCATTAAAGACATAACGTGTGTTGCATTGCAATGCATTGCATTGCACTAACGATCTAACGTTGTGCACTGATGAATAACATAGGCTATGCACTTCTTGCACCAGAACTAAATAATACCCTTTACACCAGAACAAAATAATTCCCATGTTCATTAAAGAGATGATATGTGTGTTGTTGCATTGCATTGCATTTCAATGCATTGCATTGCACTAACGATCTAACGTTGTGCACTGAAGAATAACATATAGGTTATGCACTTTTTGCATTGCATTGCATTGCATTGCATTGCACACCAGAACTAACTAA
The DNA here is from genome assembly GCF_951802725.1 of Rutilus rutilus. Lineage (NCBI taxonomy): Eukaryota > Metazoa > Chordata > Actinopteri > Cypriniformes > Leuciscidae > Rutilus > Rutilus rutilus. The sequence goes on along the minus strand of NC_140217.1, from coordinate 18,524,410 downwards.
TTCCCATGTTCATTAAAGAGATAACGTGTGTTGTTGCATTGCATTGCATTGCATTGCACTAACGATCTAACGTTGTGCATTGAAGAAAAACATAGGCTATGCACTTGCATTGCATTGCACACCCGAACTAAATCATTCGCATGTTCATTAAAGAGATAACGTGTGTTGTTGCATTGCATTGCATTGTATTGCACTAACGATCTAACGTTGTGCACTGAAGATTAACATAGGCTATGCACTTCTTGCATTGAAGTGCACACCAGAAGTAAATCATTCCAATGTTCATTAAAGAGATAAGGTGTGTTGTTGCATTGCATTGCATTGCACTAACGATCTAACGTTGTGCACTGAAGAATAACATATAGGTTATGCACTTTTTGCATTGCACACCAGAACTAAATCATTCCCATGTTCATTAAAGAGAGGATATGTGTGTTGTTGCATTGCATTGCATTGCATTGCATTGCAATGCATTGCATTGCACTAATGATCTAACGTTGTGCACTTAAGAATAACATATAAGTTATGCACTTTTCGCATTGCATTGTATTGCATACCAGAACTAACTCATTCCCATGTTCATTAAAGAGAAAACATATGTGTTGTTGCATTGCATTGCATTGCATTGCACACACGATCTAACGATAGTGCATTGAAGAATAACATAGGTTATGCACTTTTCGCATTGCATTGAACAACAGAACTAAATCATTCCCATGTTCATTAAAGAGATGATATGTGTGTGTTGTTGCATTGCACTGCATTGCATTGCATTGCACTAACGATCTAACATTGTGCACTCAAGAATATGCACTTTTTGCATTGCATTGCATTGCACACCAGAACTAACTCATTCCCATGTTCATTAAAGAGATAACGAATGTTATTGCATTGCATTGCACAGACGATCTAACGTTGTGCATTGAAGAATAACATAGGCTATGCACTTCTTGCATTGCATTGCACACCACAACTAAATCATTCCAATGATCAATAAAGAAATAACGTGTGTTGTTGCATTGCATTGCATTGCATTGCACTAACGATCTAACGTTGTGCATTGAAGAATAACATAGGCTATGCACTTCTTGCATTGCAGTGCACACCAGAACTAAATCATTCCAATGTTCATTAAAGAGATAAGGTGTGTTGTTGCATTGCATTGCACTAACGATCTAACGTTTTGCACTGAAGAATAACATATAGGTTATGCACTATTTGCATTGCACACCAGAACTAAATCATTCCCATGTTCATTAAAGAGATGATATGTGAGTTGTTGCATTGCATTGCATTGCATTGCATTGTATTGCAATGCATTGCATTGCATTGCACTAACGATCTAACGTTGTACACTGAAGAATAACATAATAGGTTATGCACTTTTTGCATTGCATTGCATTGCACACCAGAACTAACTCATTCCCATGTTCATTAAAGAGATAACATATGTATTGTTGCATTGCATTGCATTGCATTGCTCTAACGATCTAACGTTGTGCACTGAAGAATAACATATAGGTTATGCACTTCTTGCATTGCATTGCACACAACAACTAAATCATTCCAATGATCAATAAAGAAATATCGTGTGTTGTTGCATTGCATTGCATTGCATTGCATTGCATTGCACTAACGATCTAACGTTGTGAATTGAAGAAAAACATAGGCTATGCACTTCTTGCATTGCATTGCACACCAGAACTAAATCATTCCCATGTTCATTAAAGAGATGATATGTGAGTTGTTGCATTGCATTGCATTGCATTGCATTGCATTGCATTGCATTGTATTGCAATGCATTGCATTGCACTAACGATCTAACGTTGTACACTGAAGAATAACATAATAGGTTATGCACTTTTTGCATTGCATTGCATTGCACACCAGAACTAACTCATTCCCATGTTCATTAAAGAGATAACATATGTATTGTTGCATTGCATTGCATTGCATAGCATTGCATTGCTCTAACGATCTAACGTTGTGCACTGAAGAATAACATATAGGTTATGCACTTCTTGCATTGCATTGCACACCAGAACTAACTCATTCCCATGTTCATTAATAGATAACGTGTGTTGTTGCATTGCATTGCACGCACGATCTAACGTTGTGCATTGAAGAATAACATAGGCTATGTACTTCTTGCATTGCATTGCACACCACAACTAAATCATTCCAATGTTCAATAAAGAAATAACGTGTGTTGTTGCATTGCATTGCATTGCACTAACGATCTAACGTTGTGCATTGAAGAATAACATAGGCTATGCACTTCTTGCATTGCATTGCACACCAGACCTAAATCAATCCAATGTTCATTAAAGAAATAACGTGTGTTTTTGCATTGCATTGGATTGCATGGCATTGCACTAACGATCTAACGTTGTGCACTGAAGAATAACTTATAGATTATGCACTTTTCGCATTGCATTGCATTGTACACCAGAACTAAATCATTCATGTTCATTAAAGAGATAACATATGTGTTGTTGTATTGCATTGCATTGCTCTAACGATCTAAAATTGTGCACTGAAGAATAACATATAGGTTATGCACTTTTTGCATTGCATTGCACACAAGAACTAACTCATTCCCATGTTCATTAAAGAGATAACATGTGTTTTGTTGCATTGCATTGCACGCACGATCTAACGTTGTGCATTGAAGAAAAACATAGGCTATGCAATTCTTGCATTGCATTGCACACCATAACTAAATCATTCCCATGTTCATTAAAGACATAACGTGTGTTATTGCATTGCATTGCACTAACAATCTAACGTTGTGCACTGAAGAATAACATATAAGTTATGCACTTTTCGCATTGTGTTGTATTGCGTACCAGAACTAACTCATTCCCATGTTCATTAAAGAGATAACATGTGTTTTGTTGCATTGCATTGCACGCACGATCTAACGTTGTGCATTGAAGAAAAACATAGGCTATGCAATTCTTGCATTGCATTGCACACCATAACTAAATCATTCCCATGTTCATTAAAGACATAACGTGTGTTATTGCATTGCATTGCACTAACAATCTAACGTTGTGCACTGAAGAATAACATATAAGTTATGCACTTTTCGCATTGTGTTGTATTGCGTACCAGAACTAACTCATTCCCATGTTCATTAAAGAGATAACATATGTGTTGTTGCATTGCATTGCAGACACGATCTAACGTTGTGCATTGAAGAATAACATAGGCTTTGCACTTCTTGCATTGCATTGCACAACAGAACTAAATCATTCCAATGTTCATTAAAGAAATAACGTGTGTTGCATTGCAATGCATTGCATTGCACTAACGATCTAACGTTGTGCACTGATGAATAACATAGGCTATGCACTTCTTGCACCAGAACTAAATAATACCCTTTACACCAGAACAAAATAATTCCCATGTTCATTAAAGAGATGATATGTGTGTTGTTGCATTGCATTGCATTTCAATGCATTGCATTGCACTAACGATCTAACGTTGTGCACTGAAGAATAACATATAGGTTATGCACTTTTTGCATTGCATTGCATTGCACACCAGAACTAACTCATTCCCATGTTCATTAAAGAGATAACGTGTGTTGTTGCATTGCATTGCATTGCATTGCATTGCACGAACCATCTAACGTTGTGCATTGAAGAAAAACATAGGCTATGCACTTGCATTGCATTGCACACCCGAACTAAATCATTCGCATGTTCATTAAAGAGATAACGTGTGTTGTTGCATTGCATTGCATTGTATTGCACACTAACGATCTAACGTTGTGCACTGAAGATTAACATAGGCTATGCACTTCTTGCATTGAAGTGCACACCAGAACTAAATCATTCCAATGTTCATTAAAGAGATAAGGTGTGTTGTTGCATTGCATTGCATTGCACTAACGATCTAACGTTGTACACTGAAGAATAACATAATAGGTTATGCACTTTTTGCATTGCATTGCATTGCACACCAGAACTAACTCATTCCCATGTTCATTAAAGAGATAACATATGTATTGTTGCATTGCATTGCATTGCATTGCTCTAACGATCTAACGTTGTGCACTGAAGAATAACATATAGGTTATGCACTTCTTGCATTGCATTGCACACCACAACTAAATCATTCCAATGATCAATAAAGAAATAACGTGTGTTGTTGCATTGCATTGCATTGCATTGCATTGCACTAACGATCTAACGTTGTGCATTGAAGTATAACATAGGCTATGCACTTCTTGCATTGCATTGCACACCACAACTAAATCATTCCAATGATCAATAAAGAAATAACGTGTGTTGTTGCATTGCATTGCATTGCATTGCACTAACGATCTGACGTTGTGCATTGAAGAATAACATAGGCTATGCACTTCTTGCATTGCAGTGCACACCAGAACTAAATCATTCCAATGTTCTTTAAAGAGATAAGGTGTGTTGTTGCATTGCATTGCATTGCACTAACGATCTAACGTTGTGAATTGAAGAAAAACATAGGCTATGCACTTCTTGCATTGCATTGCACACCAGAACTAAATCATTCCCATGTTCATTAAAGAGATGATATGTGAGTTGTTGCATTGCATTGCATTGCATTGCATTGCATTGCATTGCATTGCATTGCATTGCATTGTATTGCAATGCATTGCATTGCACTAACGATCTAACGTTGTACACTGAAGAATAACATAATAGGTTATGCACTTTTTGCATTGCATTGCATTGCACACCAGAACTAACTCATTCCCATGTTCATTAAAGAGATAACATATGTATTGTTGCATTGCATTGCATTGCATAGCATTGCATTGCTCTAACGATCTAACGTTGTGCACTGAAGAATAACATATAGGTTATGCACTTCTTGCATTGCATTGCACACCAGAACTAACTCATTCCCATGTTCATTAATAGATAACGTGTGTTGTTGCATTGCATTGCACGCACGATCTAACGTTGTGCATTGAAGAATAACATAGGCTATGTACTTCTTGCATTGCATTGCACACCACAACTAAATCATTCCAATGTTCAATAAAGAAATAACGTGTGTTGTTGCATTGCATTGCATTGCACTAACGATCTAACGTTGTGCATTGAAGAATAACATAGGCTATGCACTTCTTGCATTGCATTGCACACCAGACCTAAATCAATCCAATGTTCATTAAAGAAATAACGTGTGTTTTTGCATTGCATTGGATTGCATGGCATTGCACTAACGATCTAACGTTGTGCACTGAAGAATAACATATAAGTTATGCACTTTTCGCATTGTGTTGTATTGCGTACCAGAACTAACTCATTCCCATGTTCATTAAAGAGATAACATGTGTTTTGTTGCATTGCATTGCACGCACGATCTAACGTTGTGCATTGAAGAAAAACATAGGCTATGCAATTCTTGCATTGCATTGCACACCATAACTAAATCATTCCCATGTTCATTAAAGACATAACGTGTGTTATTGCATTGCATTGCACTAACAATCTAACGTTGTGCACTGAAGAATAACATATAAGTTATGCACTTTTCGCATTGTGTTGTATTGCGTACCAGAACTAACTCATTCCCATGTTCATTAAAGAGATAACATATGTGTTGTTGCATTGCATTGCAGACACGATCTAACGTTGTGCATTGAAGAATAACATAGGCTTTGCACTTCTTGCATTGCATTGCACAACAGAACTAAATCATTCCAATGTTCATTAAAGAAATAACGTGTGTTGCATTGCAATGCATTGCATTGCACTAACGATCTAACGTTGTGCACTGATGAATAACATAGGCTATGCACTTCTTGCACCAGAACTAAATAATACCCTTTACACCAGAACAAAATAATTCCCATGTTCATTAAAGAGATGATATGTGTGTTGTTGCATTGCATTGCATTTCAATGCATTGCATTGCACTAACGATCTAACGTTGTGCACTGAAGAATAACATATAGGTTATGCACTTTTTGCATTGCATTGCATTGCACACCAGAACTAACTCATTCCCATGTTCATTAAAGAGATAACGTGTGTTGTTGCATTGCATTGCATTGCATTGCATTGCACGAACCATCTAACGTTGTGCATTGAAGAAAAACATAGGCTATGCACTTGCATTGCATTGCACACCCGAACTAAATCATTCGCATGTTCATTAAAGAGATAACGTGTGTTGTTGCATTGCATTGCATTGTATTGCACACTAACGATCTAACGTTGTGCACTGAAGATTAACATAGGCTATGCACTTCTTGCATTGAAGTGCACACCAGAACTAAATCATTCCAATGTTCATTAAAGAGATAAGGTGTGTTGTTGCATTGCATTGCATTGCACTAACGATCTAACGTTGTACACTGAAGAATAACATAATAGGTTATGCACTTTTTGCATTGCATTGCATTGCACACCAGAACTAACTCATTCCCATGTTCATTAAAGAGATAACATATGTATTGTTGCATTGCATTGCATTGCATTGCTCTAACGATCTAACGTTGTGCACTGAAGAATAACATATAGGTTATGCACTTCTTGCATTGCATTGCACACCACAACTAAATCATTCCAATGATCAATAAAGAAATAACGTGTGTTGTTGCATTGCATTGCATTGCATTGCATTGCACTAACGATCTAACGTTGTGCATTGAAGTATAACATAGGCTATGCACTTCTTGCATTGCATTGCACACCACAACTAAATCATTCCAATGATCAATAAAGAAATAACGTGTGTTGTTGCATTGCATTGCATTGCATTGCACTAACGATCTGACGTTGTGCATTGAAGAATAACATAGGCTATGCACTTCTTGCATTGCAGTGCACACCAGAACTAAATCATTCCAATGTTCTTTAAAGAGATAAGGTGTGTTGTTGCATTGCATTGCATTGCACTAACGATCTAACGTTGTGAATTGAAGAAAAACCTAGGCTATGCACTTCTTGCATTGCATTGCACACCAGAACTAAATCATTCCCATGTTCATTAAAGAGATGATATGTGAGTTGTTGCATTGCATTGCATTGCATTGCATTGCATTGCATTGCATTGCATTGCATTGCATTGCATTGCAATACATTGCATTGCACTAACGATCTAACGTTGTACACTGAAGAATAACATAATAGGTTATGCACTTTTTGCATTGCATTGCATTGCACACCAGAACTAACTCATTCCCATGTTCATTAAAGAGATAACATATGTATTGTTGCATTGCATTGCATAGCATTGCATTGCTCTAACGAACTAACGTTGTGCACTGAAGAATAACATATAGGTTATGCACTTCTTGCATTGTATTGCACACCAGAACTAACTCATTCCAATGTTCATTAATAGATAACGTGTGTTGTTGCATTGCATTGCACTAACGATCTAACGTTGTGCATTGAAGAATAACATAGGCTATGCACTTCTTGCATTGCATTGCACACCAGACCTAAATCAATCCAATGTTCATTAAAGAAATAACGTGTGTTTTTGCATTGCATTGCATTGCATGGCATTGCACTAATGATCTAACGTTGTGCACTGAAGAATAACTTATAGATTATGCACTTTTCGCATTGCATTGCATTGTACACCAGAACTAAATCATTCATGTTCATTAAAGAGATAACATATGTGTTGTTGTATTGCATTGCATTTCTCTAACGATCTAAAGTTGTGCACTGAAGAATAACATATAGGTTATGCACTTTTTGCATTGCATTGCACACAAGAACTAACTCATTCCCATGTTCATTAAAGAGATAACATGTGTTTTGTTGCATTGCATTGCACGCACGATCTAACGTTGTGCATTGAAGAAAAACATAGGCTATGCAATTCTTGCATTGCATTGCACACCATAACTAAATCATTCCCATGTTCATTAAAGACATAACGTGTGTTATTGCATTGCATTGCACTAACAATCTAACGTTGTGCACTGAAGAATAACATATAAGTTATGCACTTTTCGCATTGTGTTGTATTGCGTACCAGAACTAACTCATTCCCATGTTCATTAAAGAGATAACATGTGTTTTGTTGCATTGCATTGCACGCACGATCTAACGTTGTGCATTGAAGAAAAACATAGGCTATGCAATTCTTGCATTGCATTGCACACCATAACTAAATCATTCCCATGTTCATTAAAGACATAACGTGTGTTATTGCATTGCATAACATATAGGTTATGCACTTTTTGCATTGCATTGCATTGCATTGCACACCAGAACTAACTCATTCCCAAGTTCATTAAAGATTAAAGAACATGGTTGTTGTTGCATTGCATTGCACGAACCATCTAACGTTGTGCATTGAAGAAAAACATAGGCTATGCACTTGCATTGCATTGCACACCCGAAATAAATCTTTCGCATGTTCATTAAAGAGATAACGTGTTGTTGCATTGCATTGCATTGCATTGCATTGCACTAACGATCTAACGTTGTGCACTGAAGAATAACATAGGCTATGCACTTCTTGCATTGCATTGCACACCAGAACTAAATCATTCCAATGTTCATTAAAGAAATAACGTGTGTTGCATTGCATTGCATTGCATTGCACTAACGATCTAACGTTGTGCACTGAAGATTAACATAGGCTATGCACTTCTTGCATTGCATTGCACACCAGAACTAAATCATTCCCATGTTCATTAAAGAGATGATATGTGTGTTGTTGCATTGCATTGCAATGCATTGCATTGCACTAATGATATAACGTTGTGCACTGAAGAATAACATATAAGTTATGCACTTTTCGCATTGCATTGTATTGCATACCAGAACTAACTCATTCCCATGTTCATTAAAGAGAAAACATAAGTGTTGTTGCATTGCATTGCATTGCACACACGATCTAACGATAGTGCATTGAAGAATAACAGGTTATGCACTTTTCGCATTGCATTGCACAACAAGAACTAAAACATTCCCATGTTCATTAACGAGATGATATGTGTGTTGTTGCACTGCACTGCATTGCACACACGATCTAACGTTGTTCACTGAATAACATATAGGTTATGCACTTTTTGTATTGCTCACCAGAACTAACTCATTCCCATGTGCATTAAAGAGATAACATGTGTGTTGTTGCATTGCATTGCACGAACGATCTAACGTTGGCCATTGAAGAATAACATACGCTATGCACTTGCATTGCATTGCACACCCGAACTAAATCATTCCAATGTTCATTAAAGAGATAACATATGTGTTGTTGCATTGCATTGCATTGCACGCACGATCTAACGTTGTGCATTGAAGAATAACATAGGCTATGCACTACTTGCATTGCATTGCACACCAGAACTAAATCATTCCAATGCTCATTAAAGAGATAACGTGTGTTGTTGCATTGCATTGCATTGCACTAACGATCTAACGTTGTGCACTGAAGAATAACATAGGCTATGCACTTCTTGCATTGCATTGCACAACAGAACTAAATCATTCCCATGTTCATTAAAGACATAACATGTGTTGTTGCATTGCATTGCATTGCACTAACGATCTAACGTTGCGCATTGAAGAATAACATATGTTGTGCACTTTTCGCATTGCATTGCACACCAGAACTAACTCATTCCCATGTTCATTAAAGACATAACGTGTGTTGTTGCATTGCATTGCACTAACGATCTAACGTTGTGCATTGAAGAATAACATAGGCTATGCACTTGCATTGCATTGCACACCCGAACTAAATCATTCCAATGTTCATTAAAGAGATAACTGATGTGTTGTTGCATTGCATTGCATTGCATTGCATTGCATTGCACGCACGATCTAACGTTTTGCATTGAAGAATAACATAGGCTATGCACTACTTGGATTGCACACCAGAACTAAATCATTCCAATGTTCATTAAAGAGATAACGTGTGTTGTTGCATTGCATTGCATTGCACTAACGATGTAACGTTGTGCATTGAAGAATAACATATGTTATGCACTTTTCGCATTGCATTGCATTTCATTGCACTAACAATCTAACGTTATGCACTGACGAGTAACATATAGGTTATGCACTTCTCGCATTGCATTGCTTTGCATTGCATTGCACTAACGATCTAACGTTGTGCACTGAAGAATAACATATAGGTTATGCACTTCTCGCATTGCATTGCATTGCATTGCACACCAGAACTAAATCATTCCCATGTTCATTCAAGAGATGATATGTGTGGTGTTGCATTGCATTGCATTGCATTCCACTAACGATCTAACGTTGTGCACTGAAGAATAACATATAGGTTATGCCCTTTTTGCATTGCATTGCATTGCACACCAGAAGTAACTCATTCCCATGTTCGTTAAAGAGATAACGTGTGTTGTTGCATTGCATTGCATTGCATTGCATTGCATTGCATTGCATTGCACTAACGATCTAACGTTGTGCATTGAAGAATAATATAGGCTATGCACTTCTTGCATTGCACACCAGAACTAACTTATTCCAATGTTCATTAAAGAAATAACGTGTGTTGTTGCATTGCATTGCATTGCACTAACGATCTAACGTTGTGCATTGAAGAATAATATAGGCTATGCACTTCTTGCATTGCACACCAGAACTAACTTATTCCAATGTTCATTAAAGAAATAACGTGTGTTGTTGCATTGCATTGCATTGCACTAACGATCTAACGTTGTGCACTGAAGAGTAACATATAGGTTATGCACTTCTCGCATTGCATTGCATTGCACACCAGAACTTAATCATTCCCGTGTTCATTCAAGAGAAGATATGTGTGTTGTTACACTTTTTGCATTGCATTGCACACCAGAACTAACTCATTCCAATGTTCATTAAAGACATAACGTGTGTTGTTGCATTGCATTTCACAAACGATCTAACGTTGTGCATTGAATAGTAACATATAGGCTATGCACTTCTTGCATTGCATTGCACACCAGACCTAACTCATTCCCATGTTCATTAAAGAGATATGTTGCTGCATTGCATTGCACAAACGATCTAACGTTGTGCATTGAAGAATAACATATAGGCTATGCACTTCTTGCATTGCATTGCACACCAGAACTAACTCATTCCCAAACTCATTTCGTTTTGTTTTGAGGAAATACAATTTGTGCTGTTGTATTGCATTTCACACACGATCAAACTTTTTGCATTGAAGAATAACATATAAGCTATGAGTGCATTGCATACATACAGCAACTATCTCATTCCGATGTGCATTGAATAGATACCATTTTTGGAGTTACATTCCACTGCATAAAAGATCTAACTGATATAGGTAGATATAATAATAATACATTATTATTCAACGCTAATTCTTAGATCGTTTGTGCAATGCAACACTCATGTTATATTTTCATTATTCTATGCATTGTACGCAAGAGGTAAAAACAAAAAAAACTCTCTGAAAAAGAGTCCTCAAAATATATATTTACATGCAATAATTTCCCTTAAAAGAAAAAATGAATCAGTTAGTTGAATACAGTACAATGCGAAAGCACATATGTTATGTGTCAAATCAGGCATACAGAGGTCCCTCTTTGACCTTACAGAACATATTTTCTGTCCAAAGAGTTCTTACTGACTTCATACTGACTGACTTCTTGTGATTTAGCAATACAGTAGTCCATGTTTGACCTGCTGCACATATTTCTGACCCAAGAGTAATCGATCTTAAGCTTTCTATACATTCTCGTAGAATCTTTCTGATGTTACATCAGCCATACAGAAGTCCATTTTTGACCTACTGAACACATTTCTGGATAAAGAGTCCTTCAGCATTAACTTACTAAACATACAAGACTGACTTCTTGCGATGTTATATAAGCCAGACAGTAGTCCATATTTGACTGATTGAACATATTTTTGGCAAAAGGTATTTTGTGTATATTATAAACATACTCCTTCTGATGCTTCATAAGCCATTTTGAAGTCCATTTCTGACCTATTGAACTTATTTCTGGTCAAAGGGTCCTCAAAGGTTTTTAAACTATATAAACTTATAGACTCCTTCTGATGTTACATCACCCATAAAAAAAAGTACATTTTTGACCTACTAAACATATTTCTGCCAAGAGACCATGAAACTTAACTTACTATACGTACATACTGACTTCTCGTGATGTTAAATCAGGCAAGGAGTAGTCGATATTTGACCGATTGAACACATTTTTGGCCAAAGAGTCCTCAAAATGTTTTTTTTACTATTATAAACTTATAGACTCCTTCTGATGTTAAATCAGCCATATAGAAGTCCATATTTCAACTACTGGGAAAAAGAGTACTCGATCTTGAACTTTCTATACATACTCTAGACATCTTCTGATGCGTCATAAGCCATTTAGAAGTCCATATCTGACCTGTTAAACTTATTTCTGGTCAATGGGTCCTTAAAAGGTGGTTTTAAATATATATAATCTTATATAATATATAATACCTAAGCTATTTAATCTTATAGACTAATTCTGATGTTAAATCAGCCATACAGAGGTCCCTTTTTTTACCTACTAAACATATTTTTGGCCAAAGAGTCCTCAAAATGTTTTTTTACTATTATAAACTTATAGACTCCTTCTGATGTTAAATCAGCCATATAGAAGTCCATATTTCAACTACTGGGAAAAAGAGTACTCGATCTTGAACTTTCTATACATACTCTAGACATCTTCTGATGCGTCATAAGCCATTTAGAAGTCCATATCTGACCTGTTAAACTTATTTCAGGTCAATGGATCCTTAAAAGGTGGTTTTAAATATATATAATCTTATATAATATAATACCTAAGCTATTTAATCTTATAGACTAATTCTGATGTTAAATCAGCCATACAGAGGTCCCTTTTTTTACCTACTAAACATATTTCGGGCCAAAGAGTACTCAAACTTGAACTTTCTATACATGTTGACTCCTTCTGATGTTACGTCAGCCATGAAGTAGTCCATATGTGACCCAAGGAACATATTTCTGATAAAGAGTCCTCAGTCTTGAACTTTGCATTCTCACTTCTAGACTCCTTCTGATGGTTCATAAGCCACCTATAGAATTCCACATTTGACCTATTAAACTTATTTCTGGTCAAAGGGTCCTCAAAGGGTTTCTTATTATGTTAATTCAGCCATACAGAGGTCCTATTTGAACTACTGAAAACATTTTTGGCCAAAGAGTCTTTGAACATTAACCTTCTCTACTTATTGACTTCTCTTAATAATACATTAGCCATACAAAAGTCCATATTTGACCTACTGAACATATTTCTGGTCAAAGAGTCCCTGACCTTTCTGTACAGCTTCCGATGTTTCATCAGCCTGAAAGATGTCCATACTTGACCCATTGAATATATTTCTGACCATAGAGTCCTCGATCTTGAACTTTCTAAACATACTTGTAGACTGCTTCCAATGGATCCTCTATCCGATCTGCTATCCGATGTATTCGAACAGAAGTTCAAATTTTATATTTTGAACATATTTCTAGACATGAGACCTTGAACTTTAAATTTCTAGACTAATTGCTCTTCTGATGTTTCATCAGCCATACAGTATAGTTCAAATTTGACCTATTGAACATTTCTATAACCAAAGTGTCCTCGATCTTGATCGTTCTATACATAATCATAGGCTTGTTCTGATGTTTCATCATTGAGACAGAAGTCCATTATTGACCTACTGAATATATTTCTGGCAAAAGAATCATCAAAGTTTAACTTACTGTTCCTTCTCCTATGTTTGATTTTTCATCCAACATACAGTAGTCCATATTTGACCAAGAGAACATGTTTCTGGCCAAAGAGTCATCAAAGGGTATGTTTATATGCATTCTCATCGACTACTTTTGATGTTAAGTCAACCATATTGTTAGTCCAAATTTGACCCATTGAACATATATCTGGCCAAAGAGACCTGGATCAATTAATTATCTATACATAATTACTATCTCCTTCTGATTTTTCATCAGCCAGGTTATTATCCATATTTGACAAATGAACATATTTCTGTCTGGAAGAGTCCTTGATCTTTCTATACATACTCATAGACGCTTTCAGATAGTACTTCAGCCAAAAAATGATCCATAATTGACTACTAAACTCATTTCTGAGCGGTGGGTTTATAAATCTTGATTTCTCTATACATATTAATTGACTCCTTCTGATGTTACAATAGCAAAACAGTATTGTATTGTATCAATATGACCTATTAAACCTATTTCTGACCAAAGAGTCTATGAACATTTTTCTATACATACTCAATGACTCCTGATTTTACAAGAGCAATATAGTATTTCAAAATTTGACCAATTGAACATATTTCTGGCCAAAGAGACCTTGATCTTATTCTTTCTATACATACTCCTTCTGATGTTTCATCAGCCAGATAATTGTCCACAATTGACCTACTGAACATTTTTCTGCCCGAAGAGTCAATGAGTCAATGAATTCTATACATAATCATTTACTTCTTCTGATGTTTCTTCAGCCATACAGAAGTCCAGATTTGACACGTTGAACATATTTCTGACCAAAGAGTCCTTGATCTTGAACTTTCTATTCATAATTATAGACTCTTTCAGAAAGTACATCGGACAGACAATTGTCCATATTAATTATTAAACATGGCCAACAAGTCCATGAACTTGAACATTCCTTTTAGTGTTTCATCAGCCAGACAGTAGTCCATAATTGACCTACTGAACATATTGCTGCCTGAAGAGTCTTGAACTTGAACTTTCTATACATGCTCATTGAGTCCTTCTGATGTTTCACAAGCAGACAATAGTCCATAATTGACCCTCTGAACATATTTCTAGTATAAGAGTCCTCTGTCTTGAACTTTCTATAGATTCTCAGTGACTCCTTATGATGATTCATCAGACGGACAATTGTCCATAATTGACCCACTGAACATATTTCTACCTGAAGAGTCTTTGAACTTGAACTTTCTATTCATAATCGTTGACTTCTGATGTTTCATCAGCCAGACAGCAGTCCATATTTGACCCACTAAACATATTTCTGGCAAAAGAGTCCTCGATCTTGAACCTTTTAAACATACTCATAGACTCTTTCTGGTGTTTCATCAGCCATGCAGTAGTTCTGATTTGACATAATGAACATATTTCTGACCGAAGAGTCCTCGATCTTGAACTTTCTATTCATACTTATAGACTCTTTCAGATAGTACGTCGGCTAGACAATTGTAGATATTGACTATTGAACACATTTCTGGCCAACGAGTCTGTGAACTTGAACTTTCTATACATGCTCATTGACTTCTTCCGATGTTTCATCAAGCAGACAACAGTCAATAATTGACCTCCTGAACATATTTCTAGTAAAAGAGTCCTCGATCTTGAACTTTCTATACATTCTCAGTGATGCCTTATTTTGTTTCTTTAGCCATACAGAAGTCCAGATTTGACATGTTGAACATATTTCTGACTTGAAAATTTTGTACATGCTAATTGACTCCTTTTAGTGTTTCATCAGCCAGACAGTATTCTTCCGCCATAAAACGCATCGTGCAGCCCAAACCGTAAGTGCTGGAGACTTGAAACTTAGCCAGATGGTAGTACAAAAAACGAGGAGAGGTTCAGAGAGTATGACCCCGATTGGCCCATAGGTGGCGCTATAGCGACCAAAAGTGCGAAACTGCTCATAACTCCTAGACCGTATGTCGTAGACTCAAGTGTCTTATATCATTGGAAAAGATATAAATCTGGACTCCTAAAGAACAAAACGTATATCTCCAGTTTCATTTCCGCCATGATAGATTTTCCGCCATTTCGAATTTTGTCAAAAACCTACTTTTGCGAACTAGTCCTAGGTTTTTCGTCCGATCGGAACCAAACCAGTGCAGAAATGTTCTCTGGAGTCGGAATATCAATAACTATCGGAAAAAAAGTTGAAATTTCGATTCATGGTCGCTAGGGGGCGCAAAATTAACATTGTGGGAGGAGCCTATTTTACTAAAATGGCTATAACTCGAGACGTAAATGAGGTATCTTCACCAAACGTGTATGAGTTCAATCTGGGG
The DNA here is from genome assembly GCF_951802725.1 of Rutilus rutilus. Taxonomy (NCBI): domain Eukaryota; kingdom Metazoa; phylum Chordata; class Actinopteri; order Cypriniformes; family Leuciscidae; genus Rutilus; species Rutilus rutilus. Next base: position 18,508,388 of record NC_140217.1, on the reverse strand, counting down.
TCACAGTAAAAAAAATCGCAATGATTGAACACTAGGTGGCGCTATAACATGAAAAAAACATGAAAAGGGCTATAACCACCTGACCGTTAGTCCGATGGACTTGAAAATTGGTATGCAGTGTGTTGGTCCAAGGTGCCATGTATGTCTATGAGGACATTGGCGTATCTCGAAAAACATAGCCGCCATCGGCCAATGAATTTGAGCACTTATTAGACAAGGTTAACGGAGGCCGATCGGAACGAAACTCGATGGGCATGTTCGACTCATGGCCCTAGAGGTCTGTAAGAATTTTGAAAGAAATCGGCCACTAGTTGGCGCTAACGAGTTTTATGGCTCTGTAATCACGTGGTGTTACACTCATCCACACAATATGCATATCATTTGATAGATCTCCTCATCCTGAACAACTTTGGCTCAAGAACCATTGCTGTCAATCAAATCGTTCATTAAATGTGAACATGTTAAAAACCTACTTTTGCAAACTAGTCCTAGGTTTTTTGCCCGATCGGAACCAAACCAATCTAGGACAATTCTATGGACTCTCTAGATCAATAATTATCCAAAAAAAAGTTTAACTTTTGCATTTGGATGGCTGTAATAGGGTTATTTATAAAATGTGCGTGGCAAAATACACTAAAAAGCCTATAAATCCTAAATGAAAACTCCTAAATGAAAATGGGTGAGCATATGTGACATAACATAATTAACAAGCATGCAAAATTTTATTTTACCATATATGTCCTATGGTACATTGCCTGTATTGGCTGTAAATGGTCTTTTCCAACTATTATGTCAGTGTCATGCTTGCTAAATAAAACTTAATAACTTTTGATGCTTTTGTGCTTAAAGGCCTTAAAGGCCTTAATTGCTTGAACCCCGATAAATGCTGCTTGCAGCTTTAATGACAATTAAAAAAAAATATTCTGGCCAACGTGTCTATGTACTTGAACTTTCTATACATGCTCATTGACTCCTTTTAGTGCTTCATCAGCCAGAGAGTACTCCATCATTTACCTACTGAAATTTTTTCTGGTAAAGAGTCCTCGATTTTGAACTTTCTTTACAAGCTCATTGACTCCTTATGCTGTTTCTTTCTATACATACTCGTTGACTCCATCTGATGTTACATCAGCCATAAAGAAGTCCATAATTGACCCAAGGGACATATTTGTAGCCAAAGAGTCCTCAATCTTGAACTTTCTATACATACTCATAGTCTCCTTCTGATTCTTCATAAGCCATATTTATGTCCATATATGACCTATTATTATTTCTGGTCAAAGGTTCCTCAAAAGTTTTTAAACTATGTCAAATTATAGACTCCATCTGATGATAAATCAGACCAAAAGAGGTCAAATTTTGACTCTTGAGTCAATATGTATAGAGAGTTAATGTTCATTGATTCTTTGGCCAAAAATATATTCAGAGGGTCACATATGGAAAGTGTTATACTGTTAAAGTTATGTATCATCAGAAGAAGTCTATGAGTATTTAGTAAGTTAACTTGTGAGGACCTTTTTGCCAAAAATATTTTCAGTTCGCCAGATATGGACATCTATATAGCTTATGAAGAATCAGAAAGAGTCAACGAGTATATGAGGTCAAGTTTAGACTCTTTGACCAGAAAAAAATTCAGTATGTCAAATATGGACTTTTGTCATGATGATATAACATCCGAAGATATCAATCTGAATGTATAGTGTTAATCTTTAGCCAGTGATATTTTCGGTAGGTCAAATATGGACTTCTGTGTGGCTGATTTAACATCAGAGGGAGTCCATACGTTTATGATAGACAAAATCCTTTTGAGAACTCTTTGGTCAATTTTTTTTTCAATCGGTCAAATATGGACTACTGCCTGCCTGATTTAACATTACGAGAAGTCAGTCTATATGTATAGTGAGTTAATGTTCACTGACTCACGGTCAAAAATAGACTACTGGCCGGTTAATATAACATCACAAGAAGTCAATCTGTAGTATAACAAGATAATGTTCAAACCTCTTTGGCCAGAAATATGTTCAGAAGGTCAAAAGGGGACCTCTGTATAGCTGATTTATCATCAGAAGTCGTCTATAACTTTATATAGATTGAAACATTTTGAGGACCCTTTGACCAGAAATAAGTTCAAAAGGTCAGATATGTCTATATGGCTTAAGTAGCATTAGAAGGAGTCTATGAGTATAGAAAGCCCAATATCGAGGACTCTTTGGCCATAAAAATATGTTCCTTGGGTCAAATATGGACTTCTGTATGGCTGACGTAACATCAGAAAGAGTCAACAAGTATATATGGAAAGGTCAAGTTTCGAGTATTCCTTGGTCAGAAAAAAATTCAGTATGTCAAATATGGACTTTTGTCAGGATGATATAACATCCGAAGATGTCAATCTGAATGTATAGTGTTAATAATTTAGGACTCTTTGGCCAGAAATATGTTCAGTAGGTGAAAAGAGGAGCTCTGAATAGCAGATTTATCATCAGAAAGAGTCTATAACTTTATATAGTTTAAAAACTTTTGATGACCCTTTGACCAGAAATAAGTTCAAAAGGTCAGATATGGATATCTATATGGCTTAAGTAGCATTAGAAGGAGTCTATGAGTATGTATAGAAAGCCCAATATCGAGGACTCTTTGGCCAAAAATATGTTCCTTGGGTCAAATATGGACTTCTGTATGGCTGACGTAACATCAGAAAGAGTCAACGAGTATATATGGAAAGGTCAAGTTTCGAGTATTCCGTGGTCAGAAAAAAATTCAGTATGTAAAATATGGACTTTTGTCAGGATGATATAACATCCGAATATGTCAATCTGAATGTATAGTTAATCATTTAGGACTCTTTGGCCAGAAATATGTTCAGTAGGTGAAAAGAGGACCTCTGAATAGCTGATTTATCATCAGAAAGAGTCTATAACTTTATATAGTTTAAAAACTTTTGATGACCCTTTGACCAGAAATAAGTTCAAAAGGTCAGATATGGATATCTATATGGCTTAAGTAGCATTAGAAGGAGTCTATGAGTATGTATAGAAAGTCCAAGATCGAGAACTCTTTGGCCATAAATATATTCCTTGGGTCAAATATGGACTTCTGTAAGGCTGATTTGACATCAGAAGGAGTCGATAAGTTTATAATAATAAAAAACATTTTGAGGATTGTTTGGCCAAAAATATGTTCAATTGGTCAAATATGGACTACAGTCTGGATGATATAACATCACGAGAAGTCTGTATAGTACGACAAATATGTATAGTAAGTTTAAAGTTCAAGGTCTCTGTTCAGAAATATGTTCAGAAGGTCAAATATGGACTTATGTATGGCTGATTTAACATCAGAGGGAGTCCATACGTTTATGATAGACAAAATCCTTTAGAGAACTCTTTGGTCAATTCTTTTTACAATCGGTCAAATATGGACTACTGCCTGCCTGATTTAACATTACGAGAAGTCAGTCTATATGTATAGTGAGTTAATGTTCACGGACTCTGGCCAGAAATATGTTCAGTAGGTCAAAAATAGACTACTGGCTGGTTAATATAACATCACAAGAAGTCAATCTGTAGTATAACAAGATAATGTTCAAGAACTCTTTGGCCTGAAATATGTTCAGAAGGTCAAAAGGGGACCTCTGTATAGCTGATTTATCATCAGAAGTCGTCTATAACTTTATATAGATTGAAACATTTTGAGGACACTTTGACCAGAAATAAGCTGAAAAGGTCAGAAATGGACATCTATATGGCTTATGAAGCATCAGAAGGAGTCTATGAATATGTATAGAAAGCCCAATATCGAGGACTCTTTGGCCATAAATATGTTCCTTGGTTCAAATATGGACTTCTGTATGGCTGACGTAATATCAGAAAGAGTCAACGAGTATATATGGAAAGGTCAAGTTTCGAGTATTCCTTGGTCAGAAAAAAATTCAGTATGTCAAATATGGACTTTTGTCAGGATGATATAAAATCCGAAGATGTCAATCTGAATGCATAATGTTAATCATTTAGGGCTCTTTGGCCAGAAATATGTTCAGTAGGTGAAAAGAGGACCTCTGAATAGCTGATTTATCATCAGAAAGAGTCTATAACTTTATATAGTTTAAGAACTTTTGATGACCCTATGACCAGAAATAAGTTCAAAAGGTCAGATATGGATATCTATATGGCTTAAGTAGCATTAGAAGGAGTCTATGAGTATGTATAGAAAGCCCAATATCGAGGACTCTTTGGCCAAAAATATGTTCCTTGGGTCAAATATGGACTTCTGTATGGCTGACGTAACATCAGAAAGAGTCAACGAGTATATATGGAAAGGTCAAGTTTCGAGTATTCCTTGGTCAGAAAAAAATTCAGTATGTCAAATATGGACTTTTGTCAGGATGATATAACATCCGAAGATGTCAATCTGAATGCATAGTGTTAATCATTTAGGGCTCTTTGGCCAGAAATATGTTCAGTAGGTGAAAAGAGGACCTCTGAATAGCTGATTTATCATCAGAAAGAGTCTATAACTTTATATAGTTTAAAAACTTTTGATGACCCTTTGACCAGAAATAAGTTCAAAAGGTCAGATATGGATATCTATATGGCTTAAGTAGCATTAGAAGGAGTCTATGAGTATGTATAGAAAGTCCAAGATCGAGAACTCTTTGGCCATAAATATATTCCTTGGGTCAAATATGGACTTCTGTAAGGCTGATTTGACATCAGAAGGAGTCGATAAGTTTATAATAATAAAAAACATTTTGAGGATTGTTTGGCCTAAAATATGTTCAATTGGTCAAATATGGACTACAGTCTGGATGATATAACATCACGAGAAGTCTGTATAGTACGACAAATATGTATAGTAAGTTTAAAGTTCATGGTCTCTGTTCAGAAATATGTTCAGAAGGTCAAATATGGACTTATGTATGGCTGATTTAACATCAGAGGGAGTCCATACGTTTATGATAGACAAAATCCTTTAGAGAACTCTTTGGTCAATTCTTTTTACAATCGGTCAAATATGGACTACTGCCTGCCTGATTTAACATTACGAGAAGTAAGTCTATATGTATAGTGAGTTAATGTTCATGGACTCTGGCCAGATATATGTTCAGTAGGTCAAAAATAGACTACTGGCTGGTGAATATAACATCACAAGAAGTCAATCTGTAGTATAACAAGATAATGTTCAAGAACTCTTTGGCCAGAAATATGTTCAGTAGGTGAAAAGAGGACCTCTGAATAGCTGATTTATCATCAGAAAGAGTCTATAACTTTATATAGTTTAAAAACTTTTGATGACCCTTTGACCAGAAATAAGTTCAAAAGGTCAGATATGGATATCTATATGGCTTAAGTAGCATTAGAAGGAGTCTATGAGTATGTATAGAAAGCCCAATATCGAGGACTCTTTGGCCAAAAATATGTTCCTTGGGTCAAATATGGACTTCTGTATGGCTGATGTAACATCAGAAAGAGTCAACGAGTATATATGGAAAGGTCAAGTTTCGAGTATTCCTTGGTCAGAAAAAAATTCAGTATGTCAAATATGGACTTTTGTCAGGATGATATAACATCCGAAGATGTCAATCTGAATGTATAGTGTTAATCATTTAGGACTCTTTGGCCAGAAATATGTTCAGTAGGTGAAAAGAGGACCTCTGAATAGCTGATTTATCATCAGAAAGAGTCTATAACTTTATATAGTTTAAAAACTTTTGATGACCCTTTGACCAGAAATAAGTTCAAAAGGTCAGATATGGATATCTATATGCTTAAGTAGCATTAGAAGGAGTCTATGAGTATGTATAGAAAGCCCAATATCGAGGACTCTTTGGCCAAAAATATGTTCCTTGGGTCAAATATGGACTTCTGTATGGCTGACGTAACATCAGAAAGAGTCAACGAGTATATATGGAAAGGTCAAGTTTCGAGTATTCCTTGGTCAGAAAAAAATTCAGTATGTCAAATATGGACTTTTGTCAGGATGATATAACATCCGAAGATGTCAATCTGAATTTATAGTGCTAATCATTTAGGGCTCTTTGGCCAGAAATATGTTCAATAGGTGAAAAGAGGACCTCTGAATAGCTGATTTATCATCAGAAAGAGTCTATAACTTTATATAGATTGAAACATTTTGAGGACCCTTTGACCAGAAATAAGTTCAAAAGGTCAGATATGTCTATATGGCTTAAGTAGCATTAGAAGGAGTCTATGAGTATAGAAAGCCCAATATCGAGGACTCTTTGGCCATAAAAATATGTTCCTTGGGTCAAATATGGACTTCTGTATGGCTGACGTAACATCAGAAAGAGTCAACAAGTATATATGGAAAGGTCAAGTTTCGAGTATTCCTTGGTCAGAAAAAAATTCAGTATGTCAAATATGGACTTTTGTCAGGATGATATAACATCCGAAGATGTCAATCTGAATGTATAGTGTTAATAATTTAGGACTCTTTGGCCAGAAATATGTTCAGTAGGTGAAAAGAGGAGCTCTGAATAGCAGATTTATCATCAGAAAGAGTCTATAACTTTATATAGTTTAAAAACTTTTGATGACCCTTTGACCAGAAATAAGTTCAAAAGGTCAGATATGGATATCTATATGGCTTAAGTAGCATTAGAAGGAGTCTATGAGTATGTATAGAAAGCCCAATATCGAGGACTCTTTGGCCAAAAATATGTTCCTTGGGTCAAATATGGACTTCTGTATGGCTGACGTAACATCAGAAAGAGTCAACGAGTATATATGGAAAGGTCAAGTTTCGAGTATTCCGTGGTCAGAAAAAAATTCAGTATGTAAAATATGGACTTTTGTCAGGATGATATAACATCCGAATATGTCAATCTGAATGTATAGTTAATCATTTAGGACTCTTTGGCCAGAAATATGTTCAGTAGGTGAAAAGAGGACCTCTGAATAGCTGATTTATCATCAGAAAGAGTCTATAACTTTATATAGTTTAAAAACTTTTGATGACCCTTTGACCAGAAATAAGTTCAAAAGGTCAGATATGGATATCTATATGGCTTAAGTAGCATTAGAAGGAGTCTATGAGTATGTATAGAAAGTCCAAGATCGAGAACTCTTTGGCCATAAATATATTCCTTGGGTCAAATATGGACTTCTGTAAGGCTGATTTGACATCAGAAGGAGTCGATAAGTTTATAATAATAAAAAACATTTTGAGGATTGTTTGGCCAAAAATATGTTCAATTGGTCAAATATGGACTACAGTCTGGATGATATAACATCACGAGAAGTCTGTATAGTACGACAAATATGTATAGTAAGTTTAAAGTTCAAGGTCTCTGTTCAGAAATATGTTCAGAAGGTCAAATATGGACTTATGTATGGCTGATTTAACATCAGAGGGAGTCCATACGTTTATGATAGACAAAATCCTTTAGAGAACTCTTTGGTCAATTCTTTTTACAATCGGTCAAATATGGACTACTGCCTGCCTGATTTAACATTACGAGAAGTCAGTCTATATGTATAGTGAGTTAATGTTCACGGACTCTGGCCAGAAATATGTTCAGTAGGTCAAAAATAGACTACTGGCTGGTTAATATAACATCACAAGAAGTCAATCTGTAGTATAACAAGATAATGTTCAAGAACTCTTTGGCCTGAAATATGTTCAGAAGGTCAAAAGGGGACCTCTGTATAGCTGATTTATCATCAGAAGTCGTCTATAACTTTATATAGATTGAAACATTTTGAGGACACTTTGACCAGAAATAAGCTGAAAAGGTCAGAAATGGACATCTATATGGCTTATGAAGCATCAGAAGGAGTCTATGAATATGTATAGAAAGCCCAATATCGAGGACTCTTTGGCCATAAATATGTTCCTTGGTTCAAATATGGACTTCTGTATGGCTGACGTAATATCAGAAAGAGTCAACGAGTATATATGGAAAGGTCAAGTTTCGAGTATTCCTTGGTCAGAAAAAAATTCAGTATGTCAAATATGGACTTTTGTCAGGATGATATAAAATCCGAAGATGTCAATCTGAATGCATAATGTTAATCATTTAGGGCTCTTTGGCCAGAAATATGTTCAGTAGGTGAAAAGAGGACCTCTGAATAGCTGATTTATCATCAGAAAGAGTCTATAACTTTATATAGTTTAAGAACTTTTGATGACCCTATGACCAGAAATAAGTTCAAAAGGTCAGATATGGATATCTATATGGCTTAAGTAGCATTAGAAGGAGTCTATGAGTATGTATAGAAAGCCCAATATCGAGGACTCTTTGGCCAAAAATATGTTCCTTGGGTCAAATATGGACTTCTGTATGGCTGACGTAACATCAGAAAGAGTCAACGAGTATATATGGAAAGGTCAAGTTTCGAGTATTCCTTGGTCAGAAAAAAATTCAGTATGTCAAATATGGACTTTTGTCAGGATGATATAACATCCGAAGATGTCAATCTGAATGCATAGTGTTAATCATTTAGGGCTCTTTGGCCAGAAATATGTTCAGTAGGTGAAAAGAGGACCTCTGAATAGCTGATTTATCATCAGAAAGAGTCTATAACTTTATATAGTTTAAAAACTTTTGATGACCCTTTGACCAGAAATAAGTTCAAAAGGTCAGATATGGATATCTATATGGCTTAAGTAGCATTAGAAGGAGTCTATGAGTATGTATAGAAAGTCCAAGATCGAGAACTCTTTGGCCATAAATATATTCCTTGGGTCAAATATGGACTTCTGTAAGGCTGATTTGACATCAGAAGGAGTCGATAAGTTTATAATAATAAAAAACATTTTGAGGATTGTTTGGCCTAAAATATGTTCAATTGGTCAAATATGGACTACAGTCTGGATGATATAACATCACGAGAAGTCTGTATAGTACGACAAATATGTATAGTAAGTTTAAAGTTCATGGTCTCTGTTCAGAAATATGTTCAGAAGGTCAAATATGGACTTATGTATGGCTGATTTAACATCAGAGGGAGTCCATACGTTTATGATAGACAAAATCCTTTAGAGAACTCTTTGGTCAATTCTTTTTACAATCGGTCAAATATGGACTACTGCCTGCCTGATTTAACATTACGAGAAGTAAGTCTATATGTATAGTGAGTTAATGTTCATGGACTCTGGCCAGATATATGTTCAGTAGGTCAAAAATAGACTACTGGCTGGTGAATATAACATCACAAGAAGTCAATCTGTAGTATAACAAGATAATGTTCAAGAACTCTTTGGCCAGAAATATGTTCAGTAGGTGAAAAGAGGACCTCTGAATAGCTGATTTATCATCAGAAAGAGTCTATAACTTTATATAGTTTAAAAACTTTTGATGACCCTTTGACCAGAAATAAGTTCAAAAGGTCAGATATGGATATCTATATGGCTTAAGTAGCATTAGAAGGAGTCTATGAGTATGTATAGAAAGCCCAATATCGAGGACTCTTTGGCCAAAAATATGTTCCTTGGGTCAAATATGGACTTCTGTATGGCTGATGTAACATCAGAAAGAGTCAACGAGTATATATGGAAAGGTCAAGTTTCGAGTATTCCTTGGTCAGAAAAAAATTCAGTATGTCAAATATGGACTTTTGTCAGGATGATATAACATCCGAAGATGTCAATCTGAATGTATAGTGTTAATCATTTAGGACTCTTTGGCCAGAAATATGTTCAGTAGGTGAAAAGAGGACCTCTGAATAGCTGATTTATCATCAGAAAGAGTCTATAACTTTATATAGTTTAAAAACTTTTGATGACCCTTTGACCAGAAATAAGTTCAAAAGGTCAGATATGGATATCTATATGCTTAAGTAGCATTAGAAGGAGTCTATGAGTATGTATAGAAAGCCCAATATCGAGGACTCTTTGGCCAAAAATATGTTCCTTGGGTCAAATATGGACTTCTGTATGGCTGACGTAACATCAGAAAGAGTCAACGAGTATATATGGAAAGGTCAAGTTTCGAGTATTCCTTGGTCAGAAAAAAATTCAGTATGTCAAATATGGACTTTTGTCAGGATGATATAACATCCGAAGATGTCAATCTGAATTTATAGTGCTAATCATTTAGGGCTCTTTGGCCAGAAATATGTTCAATAGGTGAAAAGAGGACCTCTGAATAGCTGATTTATCATCAGAAAGAGTCTATAACTTTATATAGATTGAAACATTTTGAGGACCCTTTGACCAGAAATAAGTTCAAAAGGTCAGATATGTCTATATGGCTTAAGTAGCATTAGAAGGAGTCTATGAGTATAGAAAGCCCAATATCGAGGACTCTTTGGCCATAAAAATATGTTCCTTGGGTCAAATATGGACTTCTGTATGGCTGACGTAACATCAGAAAGAGTCAACAAGTATATATGGAAAGGTCAAGTTTCGAGTATTCCTTGGTCAGAAAAAAATTCAGTATGTCAAATATGGACTTTTGTCAGGATGATATAACATCCGAAGATGTCAATCTGAATGTATAGTGTTAATAATTTAGGACTCTTTGGCCAGAAATATGTTCAGTAGGTGAAAAGAGGAGCTCTGAATAGCAGATTTATCATCAGAAAGAGTCTATAACTTTATATAGTTTAAAAACTTTTGATGACCCTTTGACCAGAAATAAGTTCAAAAGGTCAGATATGGATATCTATATGGCTTAAGTAGCATTAGAAGGAGTCTATGAGTATGTATAGAAAGCCCAATATCGAGGACTCTTTGGCCAAAAATATGTTCCTTGGGTCAAATATGGACTTCTGTATGGCTGACGTAACATCAGAAAGAGTCAACGAGTATATATGGAAAGGTCAAGTTTCGAGTATTCCGTGGTCAGAAAAAAATTCAGTATGTAAAATATGGACTTTTGTCAGGATGATATAACATCCGAATATGTCAATCTGAATGTATAGTTAATCATTTAGGACTCTTTGGCCAGAAATATGTTCAGTAGGTGAAAAGAGGACCTCTGAATAGCTGATTTATCATCAGAAAGAGTCTATAACTTTATATAGTTTAAAAACTTTTGATGACCCTTTGACCAGAAATAAGTTCAAAAGGTCAGATATGGATATCTATATGGCTTAAGTAGCATTAGAAGGAGTCTATGAGTATGTATAGAAAGTCCAAGATCGAGAACTCTTTGGCCATAAATATATTCCTTGGGTCAAATATGGACTTCTGTATGGCTGATTTGACATCAGAAGGAGTCGATAAGTTTATAATAATAAAAAACATTTTGAGGATTGTTTGGCCAAAAATATGTTCAATTGGTCAAATATGGACTACAGTCTGGATGATATAACATCACGAGAAGTCTGTATAGTACGACAAATATGTATAGTAAGTTTAAAGTTCAAGGTCTCTGTTCAGAAATATGTTCAGAAGGTCAAATATGGACTTATGTATGGCTGATTTAACATCAGAGGGAGTCCATACGTTTATGATAGACAAAATCCTTTAGAGAACTCTTTGGTCAATTCTTTTTACAATCGGTCAAATATGGACTACTGCCTGCCTGATTTAACATTACGAGAAGTCAGTCTATATGTATAGTGAGTTAATGTTTACGGACTCTGGCCAGAAATATGTTCAGTAGGTCAAAAATAGACTACTGGCTGGTTAATATAACATCACAAGAAGTCAATCTGTAGTATAACAAGATAATGTTCAAGAACTCTTTGGCCTGAAATATGTTCAGAAGGTCAAAAGGGGACCTCTGTATAGCTGATTTATCATCAGAAGTCGTCTATAACTTTATATAGATTGAAACATTTTGAGGACACTTTGACCAGAAATAAGCTGAAAAGGTCAGAAATGGACATCTATATGGCTTATGAAGCATCAGAAGGAGTCTATGAATATGTATAGAAAGCCCAATATCGAGGACTCTTTGGCCATAAATATGTTCCTTGGTTCAAATATGGACTTCTGTATGGCTGACGTAATATCAGAAAGAGTCAACGAGTATATATGGAAAGGTCAAGTTTCGAGTATTCCTTGGTCAGAAAAAAATTCAGTATGTCAAATATGGACTTTTGTCAGGATGATATAAAATCCGAAGATGTCAATCTGAATGCATAATGTTAATCATTTAGGGCTCTTTGGCCAGAAATATGTTCAGTAGGTGAAAAGAGGACCTCTGAATAGCTGATTTATCATCAGAAAGAGTCTATAACTTTATATAGTTTAAGAACTTTTGATGACCCTATGACCAGAAATAAGTTCAAAAGGTCCGATATGGATATCTATATGGCTTAAGTAGCATTAGAAGGAGTCTATGAGTATGTATAGAAAGCCCAATATCGAGGACTCTTTGGCCAAAAATATGTTCCTTGGGTCAAATATGGACTTCTGTATGGCTGACGTAACATCAGAAAGAGTCAACGAGTATATATGGAAATGTCAAGTTTCGAGTATTCCTTGGTCAGAAAAAAATTCAGTATGTCAAATATGGACTTTTGTCAGGATGATATAACATCCGAAGATGTCAATCTGAATGCATAGTGTTAATCATTTAGGGCTCTTTGGCCAGAAATATGTTCAGTAGGTGAAAAGAGGACCTCTGAATAGCTGATTTATCATCAGAAAGAGTCTATAACTTTATATAGTTTAAAAACTTTTGATGACCCTTTGACCAGAAATAAGTTCAAAAGGTCAGATATGGATATCTATATGGCTTAAGTAGCATTAGAAGGAGTCTATGAGTATGTATAGAAAGTCCAAGATCGAGAACTCTTTGGCCATAAATATATTCCTTGGGTCAAATATGGACTTCTGTAAGGCTGATTTGACATCAGAAGGAGTCGATAAGTTTATAATAATAAAAAACATTTTGAGGATTGTTTGGCCTAAAATATGTTCAATTGGTCAAATATGGACTACAGTCTGGATGATATAACATCACGAGAAGTCTGTATAGTACGACAAATATGTATAGTAAGTTTAAAGTTCATGGTCTCTGTTCAGAAATATGTTCAGAAGGTCAAATATGGACTTATGTATGGCTGATTTAACATCAGAGGGAGTCCATACGTTTATGATAGACAAAATCCTTTAGAGAACTCTTTGGTCAATTCTTTTTACAATCGGTCAAATATGGACTACTGCCTGCCTGATTTAACATTACGAGAAGTAAGTCTATATGTATAGTGAGTTAATGTTCATGGACTCTGGCCAGATATATGTTCAGTAGGTCAAAAATAGACTACTGGCTGGTGAATATAACATCACAAGAAGTCAATCTGTAGTATAACAAGATAATGTTCAAGAACTCTTTGGCCAGAAATATGTTCAGTAGGTGAAAAGAGGACCTCTGAATAGCTGATTTATCATCAGAAAGAGTCTATAACTTTATATAGTTTAAAAACTTTTGATGACCCTTTGACCAGAAATAAGTTCAAAAGGTCAGATATGGATATCTATATGGCTTAAGTAGCATTAGAAGGAGTCTATGAGTATGTATAGAAAGCCCAATATCGAGGACTCTTTGGCCAAAAATATGTTCCTTGGGTCAAATATGGACTTCTGTATGGCTGATGTAACATCAGAAAGAGTCAACGAGTATATATGGAAAGGTCAAGTTTCGAGTATTCCTTGGTCAGAAAAAAATTCAGTATGTCAAATATGGACTTTTGTCAGGATGATATAACATCCGAAGATGTCAATCTGAATGTATAGTGTTAATCATTTAGGACTCTTTGGCCAGAAATATGTTCAGTAGGTGAAAAGAGGACCTCTGAATAGCTGATTTATCATCAGAAAGAGTCTATAACTTTATATAGTTTAAAAACTTTTGATGACCCTTTGACCAGAAATAAGTTCAAAAGGTCAGATATGGATATCTATATGCTTAAGTAGCATTAGAAGGAGTCTATGAGTATGTATAGAAAGCCCAATATCGAGGACTCTTTGGCCAAAAATATGTTCCTTGGGTCAAATATGGACTTCTGTATGGCTGACGTAACATCAGAAAGAGTCAACGAGTATATATGGAAAGGTCAAGTTTCGAGTATTCCTTGGTCAGAAAAAAATTCAGTATGTCAAATATGGACTTTTGTCAGGATGATATAACATCCGAAGATGTCAATCTGAATTTATAGTGCTAATCATTTAGGGCTCTTTGGCCAGAAATATGTTCAATAGGTGAAAAGAGGACCTCTGAATAGCTGATTTATCATCAGAAAGAGTCTATAACTTTATATAGTTTAAAAACTTTTGATGACCCTTTGACCAGAAATAAGTTCAAAAGGTCAGATATGGATATCTATATGGCTTAAGTAGCATTAGAAGGAGTCTATGAGTATGTATAGAAAGTCCAAGATCGAGAACTCTTTGGCCATAAATATATTCCTTGGGTCAAATATGGACTTCTGTAAGGCTGATTTGACATCAGAAGGAGTCGATAAGTTTATAATAATAAAAAACATTTTGAGGATTGTTTGGCCAAAAATATGTTCAATTGGTCAAATATGGACTACAGTCTGGATGATATAACATCACGAGAAGTCTGTATAGTACGACAAATATGTATAGTAAGTTTAAAGTTCATGGTCTCTGTTCAGAAATATGTTCAGAAGGTCAAATATGGACTTATGTATGGCTGATTTAACATCAGAGGGAGTCCATACGTTTATGATAGACAAAATCCTTTAGAGAACTCTTTGGTCAATTCTTTTTACAATCGGTCAAATATGGACTACTGCCTGCCTGATTTAACATTACGAGAAGTCTGTATAGTATGACAAATATGTATAGTAAGGTTAAAGTTCAAGGTCTCTGTCCAGAAATATGTTCAGAAGGTCAATTATGGACTTCTGTATGGCTGATTTAACATGAGAAGGAGTCTATAAGTTTCTAAGAGTAAAAAACATTTTGAGGATTCTTTGGCCAAAAATATGTTAAATCGGTCAAATATGAACTACAGTCTGGCTGATATAACATCATGAGAAGTCTGTATAGTAGGATAAATATGTATAGTAAGGTAAATGTTCAAGGTCTCTGTCCAGAAATATGTTCAGAAGGTCAAATATGGACTTCTGTGTGGCTGATTTAACATCAGAGGGAGTCTATAGTTTATGATATAGACAACATCCTTTTGAGAACTCTTTGGTCAAATTTTTTTTCAATCGGTCAAATATGGACTGCCTGATTTAACATTACGAGAAGTGAGTCTATATCTATAGTGAGTTGATGTTCACAGACTCTGGCCAGAAATATGTTCAGTAGGTCAAAAATAGACTACTGGCTGGTTAATTTAATATCACAAGAAGTCAATCTGTAGTATAGCAAGATAATGTTCAAGAACTCTTTTGCCAGAAATATGTTTAGTAGGTCAAAAGGGGACCTCTGTATAGCTGATTTATCATCAAAGGGAGTCTATAACTTTATATAGTTTGAAAAATTTTGAGGACAATTTGACCAGAAAAAAGTTCAAAAGGTCAGATATGGAGATCTATATGGCTTATGAAGCATCAGAAGGAGTCTATGAGTATTTATAGAAAGCCCAAGATCGAGGACCCTTTGGCCAGAAATATGTTCCTTGGGTCAAATATGGACTTCTGTATGGCTGACGTAACATAAGAAAGAGTCAACTACTATATATAGAAAGGTCAAGTTTCGAGTACTCCTTGGACAGAAAAAAATTCAGTATGTCAAAAATTGACTTTTGTCAGGATGATATAACATCCGAAGATATCAATCTGAATGTATAGTGTTAATCTTTAAGGACTCTTTGGCCAGGAATATGTTCAGTAGGTCAAAAGCATACCTATGTATAGCTCATTGCTATAACATTATGTGTTTTGCACAAACGATCTAACGTTGTGCATCTTTAAAGAATAACATAGGCTATGCACTTCTTGCATTGCATTGCATTGCACACCAGAACTAAGTCAATTCAATGTTCATTAAAGAGATGTGTTGTTACATTGCATTGCACCAACGATCTAACGTTGTGCATTGAAGAATACCATATAAGTTATGCACTTTTCGCATTGCTTTGAATTGCACACCAGAACTAACTCATTCCCATGGTCATTAAAGAGATAACATATGTGTGTTGAATTGCATTGCATTGCATTGCACTAACGATCTAACGTTATGCACTGAAGAATAACATATAGGTTATGCACTTTTTGCATTGAATTGCATTGCACACCAGAACGAACTCATTCCCATGTTCATTAAAGAGATAACATGTGTGTTGTTGCATTGCATTGCACTAACGATCTAACGTTGTGCACTGAAGAGTAACATATAGGTTATGCACATTTCTCATTGCATTGCATTGCATTGCATTGCATTGCATTGCATTGCACTAACAATCTAACGTTATGCACTGAAGAGTAACATATAGGTTATGCACTTCTCGCATTGCATTGCATTGCTTTGCATTGCATTGCACTAACGATCTAACGTTGTGCACTGAAGAATAACATATAGGTTATGCCCTTTTCGCATTGCATTGCATTGCACACCAGAACTAATCATTCCCATGTTCATTAAAGAGACGATGTGTGTTGTTGCATTGCATTGTATTGCATTGCATTGCATTTGCATTGCACTAACGATCTAACGTTGTGCACTGAAGAATAACATATAGGTAATGCACTTTTTGCATTCCATTGCATTGCACACTCATTCCCATGTTCATTAAAGAGATAACATGTGTGTTGTTGCATTGCATTGCACGCACGATCTAACGTTGTGCATTGAAGAATAACATAGGCTATGCACTTCTTGCATTGCATTGCACTAACGATCTAACGTTGTGCACTGAAGAATAACATATAGCTCATGCACTTTTTGCTTTGCATTGCATTGCACACCAGAACTAACTCATTCCCATGTTCATTAAAGAGATAACATATATGTTGTTGCATTGCATTGCACAAACGATCTAACGTTGTGCACTGAAGAGTAACATATAGGTTATGCACATTTCTCATTGCATTGCATTGCATTGCACTAACAATCTAACGTTATGCACTGAAGAGTAACATATAGGTTATGCACTTCTCGCATTGCATTGCATTGCTTTGCATTGCATTGCACTAACGATCTAATGTTGTGCACTGAAGAATACATATAGGTTATGCCCTTTTCGCATTGCATTGCATTGCACACCAGAACTAAATCATTCCCATGTTCATTAAAGAGACGATGTGTGTTGTTGCATTGCATTGTATTGCATTGCATTGCATTTGCATTGCACTAACGATCTAACGTTGTGCACTGAAGAATAACATATAGGTAATGCACTTTTTGCATTGCATTGCATTGCACACCAGAACTAACTCATTCCCATGTTCATTAAAGAGATAACGTGTGTTGTTGCATTGCATTGCACGCACGATCTAATGTTGTGCATTGAAGAATAACATAGGCTATGCACTTCTTGCATTGCATTGCACTAACGATCTAACGTTGTGCACTGAAGAATAACATATAGCTCATGCACTTTTTGCTTTGCATTGCATTGCACACCAGAACTAACTCATTCCCATGTTCATTAAAGAGATAACATATATGTTGTTGCATTGCATTGCACAAACGATCTAACGTTGTGCACTGAAGAGTAACATATAGGTTATGCACATTTCTCATTGCATTGCATTGCATTGCACTAACAATCTAACGTTATGCACTGAAGAGTAACATATAGGTTATGCACTTCTCGCATTGCATTGCATTGCTTTGCATTGCATTGCACTAACGATCTAATGTTGTGCACTGAAGAATACATATAGGTTATGCCCTTTTCGCATTGCATTGCATTGCACACCAGAACTAAATCATTCCCATGTTCATTAAAGAGACGATGTGTGTTGTTGCATTGCATTGTATTGCATTGCATTGCATTTGCATTGCACTAACGATCTAACGTTGTGCACTGAAGAATAACATATAGGTAATGCACTTTTTGCATTGCATTGCATTGCACACCAGAACTAACTCATTCCCATGTTCATTAAAGAGATAACGTGTGTTGTTGCATTGCATTGCACGCACGATCTAACGTTGTGCATTGAAGAATAACATAGGCTATGCACTTCTTGCATTGCA
The DNA here is from genome assembly GCF_951802725.1 of Rutilus rutilus. Classification (NCBI taxonomy): domain Eukaryota; kingdom Metazoa; phylum Chordata; class Actinopteri; order Cypriniformes; family Leuciscidae; genus Rutilus; species Rutilus rutilus. Next base: position 18,490,352 of record NC_140217.1, on the reverse strand, counting down.
TTGCACTAACGATCTAACGTTGTGCACTGAAGAATAACATATAGCTCATGCACTTTTTGCTTTGCATTGCATTGCACACCAGAACTAACTCATTCCCATGTTCATTAAAGAGATAACATATATGTTGTTGCATTGCATTGCACAAACGATCTAACGTTGTGCACTGAAGAGTAACATATAGGTTATGCACATTTCTCATTGCATTGCATTGCATTGCATTGCATTGCATTGCATTGCACTAACAATCTAACGTTATGCACTGAACAGTAACATATAGGTTATGCACTTCTCGCATTGCATTGCATTGCACTAACGATCTAATGTTGTGCACTGAAGAATACATATAGGTTATGCCCTTTTCGCATTGCATTGCATTGCACACCAGAACTAAATCATTCCCATGTTCATTAAAGAGACGATGTGTGTTGTTGCATTGCATTGTATTGCATTGCATTGCATTTGCATTGCACTAACGATCTGTTGTGCACTGAAGAATAACATATAGGTAATGCACTTTTTGCATTGCATTGCATTGCACACCAGAACTAACTCATTCCCATGTTCATTAAAGAGATAACATGTGTGTTGTTGCATTGCATTGCATTGCACGCACGATCTAACGTTGTGCATTGAAGAATAACATAGGCTATGCACTTCTTGCATTGCATTGCACTAACGATCTAACGTTGTGCACTGAAGAATAACATATAGCTCATGCACTTTTTGCTTTGCATTGCATTGCACACCAGAACTAACTCATTCCCATGTTCATTAAAGAGATGATATGTGTGTTGTTGCATTGCATTGCACAAACGATCTAACGTTGTGCACTGAAGAGTAACATATAGGTTATGCACATTTCTCATTGCATTGCATTGCATTGCATTGCACTAACAATCTAACGTTGTGCACTGAAGAATAACATATAGGTTATGCACTTCTCACATTGCATTGCTTTGCATTGCATTGCACTAACGATCTAACGTTGTGCACTGAAGAATAACATATAGGTTATGCACTTCTCGGATTGCATTGCATTGCATTGCACACCAGAACTAAATCATTCCCATGTTCATTCAAGAGATGATATGTGTGTTGTTGCATTGCATTGCATTGCATTGCACTAAAGCTCTAACGTTGTGCATTGAAGAATAACATAGGCTATGCACTTCTTACATTGCACACCAGAACTAACTTATTCCAATGTTCATTAACGAGATAACGTTTGTTGTTGCATTGCAATGCATTGCATTGCATTGCACTAACGATCTAACGTTGTGCATTGAAGAATAACATAGGCTATGCACTTCTTGCATTGCACACCAGAACTAACTTATTCCAATGTTCATTAACGAGATAACGTTTGTTGTTGCATTGCATTGCATTGCACTAACGATCTAACGTTGTGCATTGAAGAATAACTTAGGCTATGCACTTCTTGAATTGCACACCAGAACTAACTTATTCCAATGTTCATTAAAGAAATAACGTGTGTTGTTGCATTGCATTGCATTGCACTAACGATCTAACGTTGTGCATTGAAGAATAACATAGGCTATGCACTTTTTGCATTGCACACCAGAACTAACTTATTCCAATGTTCATTAACGAGATAACGTTTGTTGTTGCATTGCATTGCATTGCATTGCACTAACGATCTAACGTTGTGCATTGAATAATAACATAGGCTATGCACTTCTTGCATTGCACACCAGAACTAACTTATTCCAATGTTCATTAAAGAAATAACGTGTGTTGTTGCATTGCATTGCATTGCATTGCACAAACGATCTAACGTTGTGCACTGAAGAGTAACATGTAGGTTATGCACATTTCTCATTGCTTTGCATTGCATTACTAACAATCTAACGTTATACACTGAAGAGTAACATATAGGTTATGCACTTCTCGCATTGCATTGCTTTGCATTGCATTGCACTAACGATCTAACGTTGTGCATTGAAGAATAACATATAGGTTATGCACTTTTCGCATTGCATTGCATTGCACACCAGAACTAACTCATTCCCATGTTCATTAAAGAGATAACATGTGTGTGTTGCATTGCATTGCATTGCATTGCATTGCATTGCACTAACGTTCTAACGTTGTGCACTGAAGAATAACATATAGGTTATGCACTTTTCGCATTGCATTGCATTTGCACACCAGAACTAAATCATTCCCATGTTCATTAAAGAGACGATGTGTGTTGTTGCATTGCATTGTATTGCATTGCATTTGCATTGCACTAACGATCTAACGTTGTGCACTGAAGAATAACATATAGGTAATGCACTGCTTGCATTGCATTGCACACCAGAACTAACTCATTCCAATATTCATTAAAGAAATAACGTGTGTTGTTGCATTGCATTGCATTGCAGTGCATTGCACTAACAATCCAACGTTATGCACTGAAGAGTAACATATAGGTTATGCACTTCTCGCATTGCATTGCATTGCACACCAGAACTAAATCATTCCCATGTTCATTCAAGAGATGATATGTGTGTTGTTGCATTGCATTCCACTAACGATCTAACGTTGTGCACTGAAGAATAACATATAGGTTATGCCCTTTTTGCATTGCATTGCATTGCACACCAGAACTAACTCATTCCCATGTTCATTAAAGAGATATGTTGCTGCATTGCATTGCACAAACGATCTAACGTTGTGCTTTGAAGAATAACATATAGGCTATGCACTTCTTGCATTGCATTGCACACCAGAACTAACTCATTCCCAAACTCATTTCGTTTTGCTTTGAGGAAATACAATTTGTGCTGTTGTATTGCATTTCACACACGATCAAACTTTGTGCATTGAAGAATAACATATAAGCTATGAGTGCATTGCAAACATACAGCAACTATCTCATTCCGATGTGCATTGAATAGATACCATTTTTGGAGTTACATTCCACTGCATAAAAGATCTAACTGATATAGTTAGATATAATAATAACACATTATTATTCAACGCTAATTCTTAGATCGTTTGTGCAATGCAACACTCATGTTATCTTTTCATTATTCTATGCATTGTACGCAAGAGGTAAAAAAAAAAAAACTCTCTGAAAAAGAGTCCTCAAAATATATATTTACATGCAATAATTTCCCTTAAAAGAAAAAATGAATCAGTTAGTTGAATACAGTACAATGCGAAAGCACATATGTTATGTGTCAAATCAGGCATACAGAGGTCCCTCTTTGACCTACAGAACATATTTTCTGTCCAAAGAGTTCTTACTGACTTCATACTGACTGACTTCTTGTGATGTTGTATTAGCAATACAGTAGTCCATGTTTGACCTGCTGCACATATTTCTGGCCCAAGAGTAATCGATTTTAAGCTTTCTATACATTCTCGTAGAATCTTTCTGATGTTACATCAGCCATACAGAAGTCCATTTTTGACCTACTGAACACATTTCTGGATAAAGAGTCCTTTAGCATTAACTTACTAAACATACAAGACTGACTTCTTGCGATGTTATATAAGCCAGACAGTAGTCCATATTTGACTGATTGAACATATTTTTGGCAAAAGGTATTTTGTTATATTATAAACATACTCCTTCTGATGCTTCATAAGCCATTTTGAAGTCCATTTCTGACCTATTGAACTTATTTCTGGTCAAAGGGTCCTCAAAGGTTTTTAAACTATATAAACTTATAGACTCCTTCTGATGTTACATCACCCATAAAAAAAAAGTACATTTTTGACTTACTAAACATATTTCTGCCAAGAGACCATGAAACTTAACTTACTATACGTACATACTGACTTCTCGTGATGTTAAATCAGGCAAGGAGTAGTCGATATTTGACCGATTGAACACATTTTTGGCCAAAGAGTCCTCAAAATGTTTTTTTTACTATTATAAACTTATAGACTCCTTCTGATGTTAAATCAGCCATATAGAAGTCCATATTTCAACTACTGGGAAAAAGAGTACTCGATCTTGAACTTTCTATACATACTCTAGACATCTTCTGATGCGTCATAAGCCATTTAGAAGTCCATATCTGACCTGTTAAACTTATTTCTGGTCAATGGGTCCTTAAGGTTGTTTTAAATATATATAATCTTATATAATATATAATACCTAAGCTATTTAATCTTATAGACTAATTCTGATGTTAAATCAGCCATACAGAGGTCCCTTTTTTTACCTACTAAACATATTTTGGGCCAAAGAGTACTCAAACTTGAACTTTCTATACATGTTGACTCCTTCTGATGTTACGTCAGCCATGAAGTAGTCCATATGTGACCCAAGGAACATATTTCTGATAAAGAGTCCTCAATCTTGAACTTTGCATTCTCACTTCTAGACTCCTTCTGATGGTTCATAAGCCACCTATAGAATTCCACATTTGACCTATTAAACTTATTTCTGGTCAAAGGGTCCTCAAAGGGTTTCTTATTATGTTAATTCAGCCATACAGAGGTCCTATTTGACCTACTGAAAACATTTTTGGCAAAAGAGTCTTTGAACATTAACCTTCTCTACTTATTGACTTCTCTTAATAATACATTAGCCATACAAAAGTCCATATTTGACCTACTGAACATATTTCTGGTCAAAGACTCCCTGACCTTTCTGTACAGCTTCCGATGTTTCATCAGCCTGAAAGATGTCCATACTTGACCCATTGAATATATTTCTGACCATAGAGTCCTCGATCTTGAACTTTCTAAACATACTTGTAGACTGCTTCCAATGTATCCTCTATCCGATCTGCTATCCGATGTATTCGAACAGTAGTTAAAATTTTATATTTTGAACATATTTCTAGACATGAGACCTTGGACTTTAAATTTCTAGACTAATTGCTCTTCTGATGTTTCATCAGCCATACAGTATAGTTCAAATTTGACCTATTGAACATTTCTATAACCAAAGTGTCCTCGATCTTGATCGTTCTATACATAATCATAGGCTTGTTCTGATGTTTCATCATTGAGACAGAAGTCCATTATTGACCTACTGAATATATTTCTGGCAAAAGAATCATCAAAGTTTAACTTACTGTTCCTTCTCCTATTTTTGATTTTTTTATCCAACATACAGTAGTCCATATTTGACCAAGAGAACATGTTTCTGGCCAAAAGTCATCAAAGGGTATGTTTATATGCATTCTCATCGACTACTTTTGATGTTAAGTCAACCATATTGTTAGTCCAAATTTGACCCATTGAACATATATCTGGCCAAAGAGACCTAGATCAATTAATTATCTATACATAATTACTATCTCCTTCTGATTTTTCATCAGCCAGGTTATTATCCATATTTGACAAATGAACATATTTCTGTCTGGAAGAGTCCTTGATCTTTCTATACATACTCATAGACGCTTTCAGATAGTACTTCAGCCAAAAAATGATCTATAATTGACTACTAAACTCATTTCTGAGCGGTGGGTTTATAAATCTTGATTTCTCTATACATATTAATTGACTCCTTCTGATGTTACAATAGCAAAACAGTATTGTATTGTATCAATATGACCTATTAAACCTATTTCTGACCAAAGAGTCTATGAACATTTTTCTATACATACTCAATGACTCCTGATTTTACAAGAGCAATATAGTATTTCAAAATTTGACCAATTGAACATATTTCTGGCCAAAGAGACCTTGATCTTATTCTTTCTATACATACTCCTTCTGATGTTTCATCAGCCAGATAATTGTCCACAATTGACCTACTGAACATTTTTCTGCCCGAAGAGTCAATGAGTCAATGAATTCTATACATAATCATTTACTTCTTCTGATGTTTCTTCAGCCATACAGAAGTCCAGATTTGACACGTTGAACATATTTCTGACCAAAGAGTCCTTGATCTTGAACTTTCTATTCATAATTATAGACTCTTTCAGAAAGTACATCGGACAGACAATTGTCCATATTAATTATTAAACATGGCCAACAAGTCCATGAACTTGAACATTCCTTTTAGTGTTTCATCAGCCAGACAGTAGTCCATAATTGACCTACTGAACATATTGCTGCCTGAAGAGTCTTGAACTTGAACTTTCTATACATGCTCATTGAGTCCTTCTGATGTTTCACAAGCAGACAATAGTCCATAATTGACCCTCTGAACATATTTCTAGTATAAGAGTCCTCTGTCTTGAACTTTCTATAGATTCTCAGTGACTCCTTATGATGATTCATCAGACGGACAATTGTCCATAATTGACCCACTGAACATATTTCTACCTGAAGAGTCTTTGAACTTGAACTTTCTATTCATAATCGTTGACTTCTGATGTTTCATCAGCCAGACAGCAGTCCATATTTGACCCACTTAACAAATTTCTGGCAAAAGAGTCCTCGATCTTGAACCTTTTAAACATACTCATAGACTCTTTCTGGTGTTTCATCAGCCATGCAGTAGTTCTGATTTGACATCATGAACATATTTCTGACCGAAGAGTCCTCGATCTTGAACTTTCTATTCATACTTATCGACTCTTTCAGATAGTACTTCGGCTAGACAATTGTAGATATTGACTATTGAACACATTTCTGGCCAACGAGTCTGTGAACTTGAACTTTCTATACATGCTCATTGACTCCTTCCGATGTTTCATCAAGCAGACAACAGTCAATAATTGACCTCCTGAACATATTTCTAGTAAAAGAGTCCTCGATCTTGAACTTTCTATGCATTCTCAGTGATGCCTTATTTTGTTTCTTTAGCCATACAGAAGTCCAGATTTGACATGTTGAACATATTTCTGACTTGAAAATTTTGTACATGCTAATTGACTCCTTTTAGTGTTTCATCAGCCAGACAGTATTCTTCCGCCGTAAAACGCATCGTGCAGCCCAAACCGTAAGTGCTGGAGACTTGAAACTTAGCCAGATGGTAGTACAAAAAACGAGGAGAGGTTCAGAGAGTATGACCCCGATTGGCCCATAGGTGGCGCTATAGCGACCAAAAGTGCGAAACTGCTCATAACTCCTAGACCGTATGTCATAGACTCAAGTGTCTTATATCATTGGAAAAGATATAAATCTGGACTCCTGAAGAACAAAACTTAAAAAGGCGCAAAATTAACATTGTGGGAGGAGCCTATTTTACTAAAATGGCTATAACTCGAGACGTAAATGAGGTATCTTCACCAAACGTGTATGAGTTCAATCTGGGGTCACAGTAAAAAAAAATCACAACGATTGAACACTAGGTGGCGCTATAACATGAAAAAAACATGAAAAGGGCTATAACCACCTGACCGTTAGTCCGATTGACTTGGAAATTGGTATGCAGTGTCTTGGTCCAAGGTGCCATGTATGTCTATGAGGACATTGGCGTATCTCGAAAAACATGGCCGCCATCGGCCAATGAATTTGAGCACTTATTAGACAAGGTTAACGGAGGCTGATCGGAACGAAACTCGATGGGCATGTTCGACTCATGGCCCTAGAGGTCTGTAAGAATTTTGAAAGAAATCGGCCACTAGTTGGCGCTAACGAGTTTTATGGCTCTGTAATCACGTGGTGTTACACTCATCCACACAATATGCATATCATTTGATAGATCTCCTCATCCTGAACAACTTTGGCTCAAGAACCATTGCTGTCAATCAAATCATTCATTAAATGTGAACATGTTAAAAACCTACTTTTGCAAACTAGTCCTAGGTTTTTCGCCCGATCGGAACCAAACCAATCTAGGACAATTCTATGGACTCTCTAGATCAATAATTATCCAAAAAAAAGTTTAACTTTTGCATTTGGATGGCTGTAATAGGGTTATTTATAAAATGTGCGTGGCAAAATACACTAAAAAGCCTATAAATCCTAAATGAAAACTCAGAACTTCATGAAAATGGGTGAGCATATGTGACATAAGATAATTAACAAGCATGCAAAATTTTTATTTTACCATATATGTCCTATATTGGCTGTAAATGGTCTTTTCCAACTATTATGTCAGTGTCATGCTTGCTAAATAAAACTTAATAACTTTTGATGCTTTTGTGCTTAAAGGCCTTAAAGGCCTTAATTGCTTGAACCCCGATAAATGCTGCTTGCAGCTTTAATGACAATTAAAAAAAAATATTCTGGCCAACGTGTCTATGTACTTGAACTTTCTATACATGTTCATTGACTCCTTTTAGTGCTTCATCAGCCAGAGAGTACTCCATCATTTACCTACTGAAATTTTTTCTGGTAAAAGAGTCCTCGATTTTGAACTTTCTTTACAAGCTCATATGCTGTTTCTTTCTATACATACTCGTTGACTCCATCTGATGTTACATCCGCCATAAAGAAGTCCATAATTGACCCAAGGGACATATTTGTAGCCAAAGAGTCCTCAATCTTGAACTTTCTATACATACTCATAGTCTCCTTCTGATTCTTCATAAGCCATATTTATGTCCATATATGACCTATTATTATTTCTGGTCAAAGGTTCCTCAAAAGTTTTTAAACTATGTCAAATTATAGACTCCATCTGATGATAAATCAGACCAAAAGAGGTCAAATTTTGACTCTTGAGTCAATATGTATAGAGAGTTAATGTTCATTGATTCTTTGGCCAAAAATATATTCAGAGGGTCACATATGGAAAGTGTTATACTGTTAAAGTGATGTATCATCAGAAGAAGTCTATGAGTATTTAGTAAGTTAACTTGTGAGGACCTTTTTGCCAAAAATATTTTCAGTTCGCCAGATATGGACATCTATATAGCTTATGAAGAATCAGAAAGAGTCAACGAGTATATGAGGTCAAGTTTAGACTCTTTGACCAGAAAAAAATTCAGTATGTCAAATATGGACTTTTGTCATGATGATATAACATCCGAAGATATCAATCTGAATGTATAGTGTTAATCTTTAGCCAGTGATATTTTCAGTAGGTCAAATATGGACTTCTGTGTGGCTGATTTAACATCAGAGGGAGTCCATACGTTTATGATAGACAAAATCCTTTTGAGAACTCTTTGGTCAATTTTTTTTTCAATCGGTCAAATATGGACTACTGCCTGCCTGATTTAACATTACGAGAAGTCAGTCTATATGTATAGTGAGTTAATGTTCACTGACTCACGGTCAAAAATAGACTACTGGCCGGTTAATATAACATCACAAGAAGTCAATCTGTAGTATAACAAGATAATGTTCAAGACCTCTTTGGCCAGAAATATGTTCAGAAGGTCAAAAGGGGACCTCTGTATAGCTGATTTATCATCAGAAGTCGTCTATAACTTTATATAGATTGAAACATTTTGAGGACACTTTGACCAGAAATAAGTTGAAAAGGTCAGAAATGTACATCTATATATGGCTTATGAAGCATCAGAAGGAGTCTATGAGTATGTAAAGAAAGACCAATATCGAGGACTCTTTGACCAAAAATATGTTCCTTGGGTCAAATATGGACTTCTGTATGGCTGACGTAACATCAGAAAGAGTCAACGAGTATATATGGAAAGGTCAAGTTTCGAGTATTCCTTGGTCAGAAAAAAATTCAGTATGTCAAATATGGACATTTGTCAGGATGATATAACATCCGAAGATGTCAATCTGAATGTATAGTGTTAATCATTTAGGACTCTTTGGCCAGAAATTTGTTCAGTAGGTGAAAAGAGGACCTCTGAATAGCTGATTTATCATCAGAAAGAGTCTATAACTTTATATAGTTTAAAAACTTTTGATGACCCTTTGACCAGAAATAAGTTCAAAAGGTCAGATATGGATATCTATATGGCTTAAGTAGCATTAGAAGGAGTCTATGAGTATAGAAAGCCCAATATCGAGGACTCTTTGGCCATAAAAATATGTTCCTTGGGTCAAATATGGACTTCTTTATGGCTGACGTAACATCAGAAAGAGTCAACAAGTATATATAGAAAGGTCAAGTTTCGAGTATTCCTTGGTCAGAAAAAAATTCAGTATGTCAAATATAGACTTTTGTCAGGATGATATAACATCCGAAGATGTCAATCTGAATGTATAGTGTTAATAATTTAGGACTCTTTGGCCAGAAATATGTTGAGAAGGTGAAAAGAGGAGCTCTGAATAGCAGATTTATCATCAGAAAGAGTCTATAACTTTATATAGTTTAAAAACTTTTGATGACCCTTTGACCAGAAATAAGTTCAAAAGGTCAGATATGGATATCTATATGGCTTAAGTAGCATTAGAAGGAGTCTATGAGTATGTATAGAAAGCCCAATATCGAGGACTCTTTGGCCAAAAATATGTTCCTTGGGTCAAATATGGACTTCTGTATGGCTGACGTAACATCAGAAAGAGTCAACGAGTATATATGGAAAGGTCAAGTTTCGAGTATTCCGTGGTCAGAAAAAAAATTCAGTATGTCAAATATGGACTTTTGTCAGGATGATATAACATCCGAATATGTCAATCTGAATGTATAGTAATCATTTAGGACTCTTTGGCCAGAAATATGTTCAGTAAGTGAAAAGAGGACCTCTGAATAGCTGATTTATCATCAGAAAGAGTCTATAACTTTATATAGTTTAAAAACTTTTGATGACCCTTTGACCAGAAATAAGTTCAAAAGGTCAGATATGGATATCTATATGGCTTAAGTAGCATTAGAAGGAGTCTATGAGTATGTATAGAAAGTCCAAGATCGAGAACTCTTTGGCCATAAATATATTCCTTGGGTCAAATATGGACTTCTGTAAGGCTGATTTGACATCAGAAGGAGTCGATAAGTTTATAATAATAAAAAACATTTTGAGGATTGTTTGGCCAAAAATATGTTCAATTGGTCAAATATGGACTACAGTCTGGATGATATAACATCACGAGAAGTCTGTATAGTACGACAAATATGTATAGTAAGTTTAAAGTTCAAGGTCTCTGTTCAGAAATATGTTCAGAAGGTTTTGCCACCTATGTGAGAGTTCTAATCATGGCACGTATATACATATGTTTTGGTTTTGTCCTCGGGTTACATCGTTTTGGTCACTGGTGCAGACAGAGCTGTCGGTCTTAATGAACACTGAGATTCAGAAGGAACCATTGCTTTTCCTGTTGCTGGACGATTCGAGGTTGTCATTGTCTCTCAGTCAAAGGAGGATTTTGACCGCTGCCCTTACTGCGGCTAAAAAAGCAATCCTAAAGTTATGGATGGAACCATCCATACCGGTTAGGTGCATATGGAGATCTTATCTGTTGGACATTACTCGTCTGGAATGTACTACTGCAAGGATTCTTGGTGCCCCTGGGAAAACGATACAGTTTTGGATGGACTTCATTGCTAATCTATCAGACAACTAAAACAGCTATATTAAGGATTTTGATTTATTGTTTTCCAGAGTGTTTTTTTTTTTTTTTTTTTTCTCTTACATGAACATACCTTTATCTTTTAAAATATATGTATATTTGTTATCTTGGGCGGTTCTTGGGAATGTTGTACACAAAAAATAATTGTTAATAAAAAAATAAGTCACAAAAAAAAAAGAAATATGTTCAGAAGGTCAAATATGGACTTATGTATGGCTGATTTAACATCAGAGGGAGTCCATACGTTTATGATAGACAAAATCCTTTAGAGAACTCTTTGGTCAATTCTTTTTACAATCGGTCAAATATGGACTACTGCCTGCCTGATTTAACATTACGAGAAGTCAGTCTATATGTATAGTGAGTTAATGTTCACGGACTCTGGCCAGAAATATGTTCAGTAGGTCAAAAATAGACTACTGGCTGGTTAATATAACATCACAAGAAGTCAATCTGTAGTATAACAAGATAATGTTCAAGAACTCTTTGGCCAGAAATATGTTCAGAAGGTCAAAAGGGGACCTCTGTATAGCTGATTTATCATCAGAAGTCGTCTATAACTTTATATAAATTGAAACATTTTGAGGACACTTTGACCAGAAATAAGCTGAAAAGGTCAGAAATGGACATCTATATGGCTTATGAAGCATCAGAAGGAGTCTATGAATATGTATAGAAAGCCCAATATCGAGGACTCTTTGGCCATAAATATGTTCCTTGGGTCAAATATGGACTTCTGTATGGCTGACGTAACATCAGAAAGAGTCAACGAGTATATATGGAAAGGTCAAGTTTCGAGTATTCCTTGGTCAGAAAAAAATTCAGTATGTCAAATATGGACTTTTGTCAGGATGATATAACATCCGAAGATGTCAATCTGAATGTATAGTGTTAATCATTTAGGACTGTTTGGCCAGAAATATGTTCAGTAGGTGAAAAGAGGACCTCTGAATAGCTGATTTATCATCAGAAAGAGTCTATAACTTTATATAGTTTAAGAACTTTTGATGACCCTATGACCAGAAATAAGTTCAAAAGGTCAGATATGGATATCTATATGGCTTAAGTAGCATTAGAAGGAGTCTATGAGTATGTATAGAAAGCCCAATATCGAGGACTCTTTGGCCAAAAATATGTTCCTTGGGTCAAATATGGACTTCTGTATGGCTGACGTAACATCAGAAAGAGTCAACGAGTATATATGGAAAGGTCAAGTTTCGAGTATTCCTTGGTCAGAAAAAAATTCAGTATGTCAAATATGGACTTTTGTCAGGATGATATAACATCCGAAGATGTCAATCTGAATGTATAGTGTTAATCATTTAGGACTCTTTGGCCAGAAATATGTTCAGTAGGTGAAAAGAGGACCTCTGAATAGCTGATTTATCATAAGAAAGAGTCTATAACTTTATATAGTTTAAAAACTTTTGATGACCTTTTGACCAGAAATATGTTCAAAAGGTCAGATATTGATATCTATATGGCTTAAGTAGCATTAGAAGGAGTCTATGAGTATGTATAGAAAGCCCAATATCGAGGACTCTTTGGCCAAAAATATGTTCCTTGGGTCAAATATGGACTTCTGTATGGCTGACGTAACATCAGAAAGAGTCAACGAGTATATATGGAAAGGTCAAGTTTCGAGTATTCCTTGGTCAGAAAAAAATTCAGTATGTAAAATATGGACTTTTGTCAGGATGATATAACATCCGAAGATGTCAATCTGAATTTATAGTGCTAATCATTTAGGGCTCTTTGGCCAGAAATATGTTCAGTAGGTGAAAAGAGGACCTCTGAATAGCTGATTTATCATCAGAAAGAGTCTATAACTTTATATAGTTTAAAAACTTTTGATGACCCTTTGACCAGAAATAAGTTCAAAAGGTCAGATATGGATATCTATATGGCTTAAGTAGCATTAGAAGGAGTCTATGAGTATGTATAGAAAGTCCAAGATCGAGAACTCTTTGGCCATAAATATATTCCTTGGGTCAAATATGGACTTCTGTAAGGCTGATTTGACATCAGAAGGAGTCGATAAGTTTATAATAATAAAAAACATTTTGAGGATTGTTTGGCCAAAAATATGTTCAATTGGTCAAATATGGACTACAGTCTGGATGATATAACATCACGAGAAGTCTGTATAGTACGACAAATATGTATAGTAAGTTTAAAGTTCAAGGTCTCTGTTCAGAAATATGTTCAGAAGGTCAAATATGGACTTATTTAACATCAGAGGGAGTCCATACGTTTATGATAGACAAAATCCTTTAGAGAACTCTTTGGTCAATTCTTTTTACAATCGGTCAAATATGGACTACTGCCTGCCTGATTTAACATTACGAGAAGTCAGTCTATATGTATAGTGAGTTAATGTTCACGGACTCTGGCCAGAAATATGTTCAGTAGGTAAAAAATAGACTACTGGCTGGTTAATATAACATCACAAGAAGTCAATCTGTAGTATAACAAGATAATGTTCAAGAACTCTTTGGCCTGAAATATGTTCAGAAGGTCAAAAGGGGACCTCTGTATAGCTGATTTATCATCAGAAGTCGTCTATAACTTTATATAGATTGAAACATTTTGAGGACACTTTGACCAGAAATAAGCTGAAAAGGTCAGAAATGGACATCTATATGGCTTATGAAGCATCAGAAGGAGTCTATGAATATGTATAGAAAGCCCAATATCGAGGACTCTTTGGCCATAAATATGTTCCTTGGTTCAAATATGGACTTCTGTATGGCTGACGTAACATCAGAAAGAGTCAACGAGTCTATATGGAAAGGTCAAGTTTCGAGTATTCCTTGGTCAGAAAAAAATTCAGTATGTCAAATATGGACTTTTGTCAGGATGATATAACATCCGAAGATGTCAATCTGAATGTATAGTGTTAATCATTTAGGACTCTTTGGCCAGAAATATGTTCAGTAGGTGAAAAGAGGACCTCTGAATAGCTGATTTATCATCAGAAAGAGTATATAACTTTATATAGTTTAAGAACTTTTGATGACCCTATGACCAGAAATAAGTTCAAAAGGTCAGATATGGATATCTATATGGCTTAAGTAGCATTAGAAGGAGTCTATGAGTATGTATAGAAAGCCCAATATCGAGGACTCTTTGGCCAAAAATATGTTCCTTGGGTCAAATATGGACTTCTGTATGGCTGACGTAACATCAGAAAGAGTCAACGAGTATATATGGAAAGGTCAAGTTTCGAGTATTCCTTGGTCAGAAAAAAATTCAGTATGTCAAATATGGACTTTTGTCAGGATGATATAACATCCGAAGATGTCAATCTGAATGCATAGTGTTAATCATTTAGGGCTCTTTGGCCAGAAATATGTTCAGTAGGTGAAAAGAGGACCTCTGAATAGCTGATTTATCATCAGAAAGAGTCTATAACTTTATATAGTTTAAAAACTTTTGATGACCCTTTGACCAGAAATAAGTTCAAAAGGTCAGATATGGATATCTATATGGCTTAAGTAGCATTAGAAGGAGTCTATGAGTATGTATAGAAAGTCCAAGATCGAGAACTCTTTGGCCATAAATATATTCCTTGGGTCAAATATGGACTTCTGTAAGGCTGATTTGACATCAGAAGGAGTCGATAAGTTTATAATAATAAAAAACATTTTGAGGATTGTTTGGCCTAAAATATGTTCAATTGGTCAAATATGGACTACAGTCTGGATGATATAACATCACGAGAAGTCTGTATAGTACGACAAATATGTATAGTAAGTTTAAAGTTCATGGTCTCTGTTCAGAAATATGTTCAGAAGGTCAAATATGGACTTATGTATGGCTGATTTAACATCAGAGGGAGTCCATACGTTTATGATAGACAAAATCCTTTAGAGAACTCTTTGGTCAATTCTTTTTACAATCGGTCAAATATGGACTACTGCCTGCCTGATTTAACATTACGAGAAGTAAGTCTATATGTATAGTGAGTTAATGTTCACGGACTCTGGCCAGAAATATGTTCAGTAGGTCAAAAATAGACTACTGGCTGGTGAATATAACATCACAAGAAGTCAATCTGTAGTATAACAAGATAATGTTCAAGAACTCTTTGGCCAGAAATATGTTCAGTAGGTGAAAAGAGGACCTCTGAATAGCTGATTTATCATCAGAAAGAGTCTATAACTTTATATAGTTTAAGAACTTTTGATGACCCTTTGACCAGAAATAAGTTCAAAAGGTCAGATATGGATATCTATATGGCTTAAGTAGCATTAGAAGGAGTCTATGAGTATGTATAGAAAGCCCAATATCGAGGACTCTTTGGCCAAAAATATGTTCCTTGGGTCAAATATGGACTTCTGTATGGCTGATGTAACATCAGAAAGAGTCAACGAGTATATATGGAAAGGTCAAGTTTCGAGTATTCCTTGGTCAGAAAAAAAATTCAGTATGTCAAATATGGACTTTTGTCAGGATGATATAACATCCGAAGATGTCAATCTGAATGTATAGTGTTAATCATTTAGGACTCTTTGGCCAGAAATATGTTCAGTAGGTGAAAAGAGGACCTCTGAATAGCTGATTTATCATCAGAAAGAGTCTATAACTTTATATAGTTTAAAAACTTTTGATGACCCTTTGACCAGAAATAAGTTCAAAAGGTCAGATATGGATATCTATATGGCTTAAGTAGCATTAGAAGGAGTCTATGAGTATGTATAGAAAGCCCAATATCGAGGACTCTTTGGCCAAAAATATGTTCCTTGGGTCAAATATGGACTTCTGTATGGCTGACGTAACATCAGAAAGAGTCAACGAGTATATATGGAAAGGTCAAGTTTCGAGTATTCCTTGGTCAGAAAAAAATTCAGTATGTCAAATATGGACTTTTGTCAGGATGATATAACATCCGAAGATGTCAATCTGAATTTATAGTGCTAATCATTTAGGGCTCTTTGGCCAGAAATATGTTCAATAGGTGAAAAGAGGACCTCTGAATAGCTGATTTATCATCAGAAAGAGTCTATAACTTTATATAGTTTAAAAACTTTTGATGACCCTTTGACCAGAAATAAGTTCAAAAGGTCAGATATGGATATCTATATGGCTTAAGTAGCATTAGAAGGAGTCTATGAGTATGTATAGAAAGTCCAAGATCGAGAACTCTTTGGCCATAAATATATTCCTTGGGTCAAATATGGACTTCTGTAAGGCTGATTTGACATCAGAAGGAGTCGATAAGTTTATAATAATAAAAAACATTTTGAGGATTGTTTGGCCAAAAATATGTTCAATTGGTCAAATATGGACTACAGTCTGGATGATATAACATCACGAGAAGTCTGTATAGTACGACAAATATGTATAGTAAGTTTAAAGTTCAAGGTCTCTGTTCAGAAATATGTTCAGAAGGTCAAATATGGACTTATGTATGGCTGATTTAACATCAGAGGGAGTCCATACGTTTATGATAGACAAAATCCTTTAGAGAACTCTTTGGTCAATTCTTTTTACAATCGGTCAAATATGGACTACTGCCTGCCTGATTTAACATTACGAGAAGTCAGTCTATATGTATAGTGAGTTAATGTTCACGGACTCTGGCCAGAAATATGTTCAGTAGGTAAAAAATAGACTACTGGCTGGTTAATATAACATCACAAGAAGTCAATCTGTAGTATAACAAGATAATGTTCAAGAACTCTTTGGCCAGAAATATGTTCAGAAGGTCAAAAGGGGACCTCTGTATAGCTGATTTATCATCAGAAGTCGTCTATAACTTTATATAGATTGAAACATTTTGAGGACACTTTGACCAGAAATAAGCTGAAAAGGTCAGAAATGGACATCTATATGGCTTATGAAGCATCAGAAGGAGTCTATGAATATGTATAGAAAGCCCAATATCGAGGACTCTTTGGCCATAAATATGTTCCTTGGTTCAAATATGGACTTCTGTATGGCTGACGTAACATCAGAAAGAGTCAACGAGTATATATGGAAAGGTCAAGTTTCGAGTATTCCTTGGTCAGAAAAAAATTCAGTATGTCAAATATGGACTTTTGTCAGGATGATATAACATCCGAAGATGTCAATCTGAATGTATAGTGTTAATCATTTAGGACTCTTTGGCCAGAAATATGTTCAGTAGGTGAAAAGAGGACCTCTGAATAGCTGATTTATCATCAGAAAGAGTCTATAACTTTATATAGTTTAAGAACTTTTGATGACCCTATGACCAGAAATAAGTTCAAAAGGTCAGATATGGATATCTATATGGCTTAAGTAGCATTAGAAGGAGTCTATGAGTATGTATAGAAAGCCCAATATCGAGGACTCTTTGGCCAAAAATATGTTCCTTGGGTCAAATATGGACTTCTGTATGGCTGACGTAACATCAGAAAGAGTCAACGAGTATATATGGAAAGGTCAAGTTTCGAGTATTCCTTGGTCAGAAAAAAATTCAGTATGTCAAATATGGACTTTTGTCAGGATGATATAACATCCGAAGATGTCAATCTGAATGCATAGTGTTAATCATTTAGGGCTCTTTGGCCAGAAATATGTTCAGTAGGTGAAAAGAGGACCTCTGAATAGCTGATTTATCATCAGAAAGAGTCTATAACTTTATATAGTTTAAAAACTTTTGATGACCCTTTGACCAGAAATGGACTTATGTATGGCTGATTTAACATCAGAGGGAGTCCATACGTTTATGATAGACAAAATCCTTTAGAGAACTCTTTGGTCAATTCTTTTTACAATCGGTCAAATATGGACTACTGCCTGCCTGATTTAACATTACGAGAAGTAAGTCTATATGTATAGTGAGTTAATGTTCACGGACTCTGGCCAGAAATATGTTCAGTAGGTCAAAAATAGACTACTGGCTGGTGAATATAACATCACAAGAAGTCAATCTGTAGTATAACAAGATAATGTTCAAGAACTCTTTGGCCAGAAATATGTTCAGTAGGTGAAAAGAGGACCTCTGAATAGCTGATTTATCATCAGAAAGAGTCTATAACTTTATATAGTTTAAAAACTTTTGATGACCCTTTGACCAGAAATAAGTTCAAAAGGTCAGATATGGATATCTATATGGCTTAAGTAGCATTAGAAGGAGTCTATGAGTATGTATAGAAAGCCCAATATCGAGGACTCTTTGGCCAAAAATATGTTCCTTGGGTCAAATATGGACTTCTGTATGGCTGATTTGACATCAGAAGGAGTCGATCAGTTTATAATAATAAAAAACATTTTGAGGATTGTTTGGCCTAAAATATGTTCAATTGGTCAAATATGGACTACAGTCTGGATGATATAACATCACGAGAAGTCTGTATAGTACGACAAATATGTATAGTCAGTTTAAAGTTCATGGTCTCTGTTCAGAAATATGTTCAGAAGGTCAAATATGGACTTATGTATGGCTGATTTAACATCAGAGGGAGTCCATACGTTTATGATAGACAAAATCCTTTAGAGAACTCTTTGGTCAATTCTTTTTACAATCGGTCAAATATGGACTACTGCCTGCCTGATTTAACATTACGAGAAGTAAGTCTATATGTATAGTGAGTTAATGTTCACGGACTCTGGCCAGAAATATGTTCAGTAGGTCAAAAATAGACTACTGGCTGGTGAATATAACATCACAAGAAGTCAATCTGTAGTATAACAAGATAATGTTCAAGAACTCTTTGGCCAGAAATATGTTCAGTAGGTGAAAAGAGGACCTCTGAATAGCTGATTTATCATCAGAAAGAGTCTATAACTTTATATAGTTTAAAAACTTTTGATGACCCTTTGACCAGAAATAAGTTCAAAAGGTCAGATATGGATATCTATATGGCTTAAGTAGCATTAGAAGGAGTCTATGAGTATGTATAGAAAGCCCAATATCGAGGACTCTTTGGCCAAAAATATGTTCCTTGGGTCAAATATGGACTTCTGTATGGCTGATGTAACATCAGAAAGAGTCAACGAGTATATATGGAAAGGTCAAGTTTCGAGTATTCCTTGGTCAGAAAAAAATTCAGTATGTCAAATATGGACTTTTGTCAGGATGATATAACATCCGAAGATGTCAATCTGAATGTATAGTGTTAATCATTTAGGACTCTTTGGCCAGAAATATGTTCAGTAGGTGAAAAGAGGACCTCTGAATAGCTGATTTCTCATCAGAAAGAGTCTATAACTTTATATAGTTTAAAAACTTTTGATGACCCTTTGACCAGAAATAAGTTCAAAAGGTCAGATATGGATATCTATATGGCTTAAGTAGCATTAGAAGGAGTCTATGATTATGTATAGAAAGTCCAAGATCGAGAACTCTTTGGCCATAAATATATTCCTTGGGTCAAATATGGACTTCTGTAAGGCTGATTTGACATCAGAAGGAGTCGATAAGTTTATAATAATAAAAAACATTTTGAGGATTGTTTGGCCTAAAATATGTTCAATTGGTCAAATATGGACTACAGTCTGGATGATATAACATCACGAGAAGTCTGTATAGTACGACAAATATGTATAGTAAGTTTAAAGTTCATGGTCTCTGTTCAGAAATATGTTCAGAAGGTCAAATATGGACTTATGTATGGCTGATTTAACATCAGAGGGAGTCCATACGTTTATGATAGACAAAATCCTTTAGAGAACTCTTTGGTCAATTCTTTTTACAATCGGTCAAATATGGACTACTGCCTGCCTGATTTAACATTACGAGAAGTAAGTCTATATGTATAGTGAGTTAATGTTCACGGACTCTGGCCAGAAATATGTTCAGTAGGTCAAAAATAGACTACTGGCTGGTGAATATAACATCACAAGAAGTCAATCTGTAGTATAACAAGATAATGTTCAAGAACTCTTTGGCCAGAAATATGTTCAGTAGGTGAAAAGAGGACCTCTGAATAGCTGATTTATCATCAGAAAGAGTCTATAACTTTATATAGTTTAAAAACTTTTGATGACCCTTTGACCAGAAATAAGTTCAAAAGGTCAGATATGGATATCTATATGGCTTAAGTAGCATTAGAAGGAGTCTATGAGTATGTATAGAAAGCCCAATATCGAGGACTCTTTGGCCAAAAATATGTTCCTTGGGTCAAATATGGACTTCTGTATGGCTGATTTGACATCAGAAGGAGTCGATCAGTTTATAATAATAAAAAACATTTTGAGGATTGTTTGGCCTAAAATATGTTCAATTGGTCAAATATGGACTACAGTCTGGATGATATAACATCACGAGAAGTCTGTATAGTACGACAAATATGTATAGTAAGTTTAAAGTTCATGGTCTCTGTTCAGAAATATGTTCAGAAGGTCAAATATGGACTTATGTATGGCTGATTTAACATCAGAGGGAGTCCATACGTTTATGATAGACAAAATCCTTTAGAGAACTCTTTGGTCAATTCTTTTTACAATCGGTCAAATATGGACTACTGCCTGCCTGATTTAACATTACGAGAAGTAAGTCTATATGTATAGTGAGTTAATGTTCACGGACTCTGGCCAGAAATATGTTCAGTAGGTCAAAAATAGACTACTGGCTGGTGAATATAACATCACAAGAAGTCAATCTGTAGTATAACAAGATAATGTTCAAGAACTCTTTGGCCAGAAATATGTTCAGTAGGTGAAAAGAGGACCTCTGAATAGCTGATTTATCATCAGAAAGAGTCTATAACTTTATATAGTTTAAAAACTTTTGATGACCCTTTGACCAGAAATAAGTTCAAAAGGTCAGATATGGATATCTATATGGCTTAAGTAGCATTAGAAGGAGTCTATGAGTATGTATAGAAAGCCCAATATCGAGGACTCTTTGGCCAAAAATATGTTCCTTGGGTCAAATATGGACTTCTGTATGGCTGATGTAACATCAGAAAGAGTCAACGAGTATATATGGAAAGGTCAAGTTTCGAGTATTCCTTGGTCAGAAAAAAATTCAGTATGTCAAATATGGACTTTTGTCAGGATGATATAACATCCGAAGATGTCAATCTGAATGTATAGTGTTAATCATTTAGGACTCTTTGGCCAGAAATATGTTCAGTAGGTGAAAAGAGGACCTCTGAATAGCTGATTTATCATCAGAAAGAGTCTATAACTTTATATAGTTTAAAAACTTTTGATGACCCTTTGACCAGAAATAAGTTCAAAAGGTCAGATATGGATATCTATATGGCTTAAGTAGCATTAGAAGGAGTCTATGAGTATGTATAGAAAGCCCAATATCGAGGACTCTTTGGCCAAAAATATGTTCCTTGGGTCAAATATGGACTTCTGTATGGCTGACGTAACATCAGAAAGAGTCAACGAGTATATATGGAAAGGTCAAGTTTCGAGTATTCCTTGGTCAGAAAAAAATTCAGTATGTAAAATATGGACTTTTGTCAGGATGATATAACATCCGAAGATGTCAATCTGAATTTATAGTGCTAATCATTTAGGGCTCTTTGGCCAGAAATATGTTCAGTAGGTGAAAAGAGGACCTCTGAATAGCTGATTTCTCATCAGAAAGAGTCTATAACTTTATATAGTTTAAAAACTTTTGATGACCCTTTGACCAGAAATAAGTTCAAAAGGTCAGATATGGATATCTATATGGCTTAAGTAGCATTAGAAGGAGTCTATGATTATGTATAGAAAGTCCAAGATCGAGAACTCTTTGGCCATAAATATATTCCTTGGGTCAAATATGGACTTCTGTAAGGCTGATTTGACATCAGAAGGAGTCGATAAGTTTATAATAATAAAAAACATTTTGAGGATTGTTTGGCCTAAAATATGTTCAATTGGTCAAATATGGACTACAGTCTGGATGATATAACATCACGAGAAGTCTGTATAGTACGACAAATATGTATAGTAAGTTTAAAGTTCATGGTCTCTGTTCAGAAATATGTTCAGAAGGTCAAATATGGACTTATGTATGGCTGATTTAACATCAGAGGGAGTCCATACGTTTATGATAGACAAAATCCTTTAGAGAACTCTTTGGTCAATTCTTTTTACAATCGGTCAAATATGGACTACTGCCTGCCTGATTTAACATTACGAGAAGTAAGTCTATATGTATAGTGAGTTAATGTTCACGGACTCTGGCCAGAAATATGTTCAGTAGGTCAAAAATAGACTACTGGCTGGTGAATATAACATCACAAGAAGTCAATCTGTAGTATAACAAGATAATGTTCAAGAACTCTTTGGCCAGAAATATGTTCAGTAGGTGAAAAGAGGACCTCTGAATAGCTGATTTATCATCAGAAAGAGTCTATAGAGAGTCAAGTGTCGAGTATTCCTTGGTCAGAAAAAAATTCAGTATGTCAAATATGGACTTTTGTCAGGATGATATAACATCCGAAGATGTCAATCTGAATGCATAGTGTTAATCATTTAGGGCTCTTTGGCCAGAAATATGTTCAGTAGGTGAAAAGAGGACCTCTGAATAGCTGATTTATCATCAGAAAGAGTCTATAACTTTATATAGTTTAAAAACTTTTGATGACCCTTTGACCAGAAATAAGTTCAAAAGGTCAGATATGGATATCTATATGGCTTAAGTAGCATTAGAAGGAGTCTATGAGTATGTATAGAAAGTCCAAGATCGAGAACTCTTTGGCCATAAATATATTCCTTGGGTCAAATATGGACTTCTGTAAGGCTGATTTGACATCAGAAGGAGTCGATAAGTTTATAATAATAAAAAACATTTTGAGGATTGTTTGGCCTAAAATATGTTCAATTGGTCAAATATGGACTACAGTCTGGATGATATAACATCACGAGAAGTCTGTATAGTACGACAAATATGTATAGTAAGTTTAAAGTTCATGGTCTCTGTTCAGAAATATGTTCAGAAGGTCAAATATGGACTTATGTATGGCTGATTTAACATCAGAGGGAGTCCATACGTTTATGATAGACAAAATCCTTTAGAGAACTCTTTGGTCAATTCTTTTTACAATCGGTCAAATATGGACTACTGCCTGCCTGATTTAACATTACGAGAAGTCAGTCTATATGTATAGTGAGTTAATGTTCACGGACTCTGGCCAGAAATATGTTCAGTAGGTCAAAAATAGACTACTGGCTGGTTAATATAACATCACAAGAAGTCAATCTGTAGTATAACAAGATAATGTTCAAGAACTCTTTGGCCTGAAATATGTTCAGAAGGTCAAAAGGGGACCTCTGTATAGCTGATTTATCATCAGAAGTCGTCTATAACTTTATATAGATTGAAATATTTTGAGGACACTTTGACCAGAAATAAGCTGAAAAGGTCAGAAATGGACATCTATATGGCTTATGAAGCATCAGAAGGAGTCTATGAATATGTATAGAAAGCCCAATATCGAGGACTCTTTGGCCATAAATATGTTCCTTGGGTCAAATATGGACTTCTGTATGGCTGACGTAACATCAGAAAGAGTCAACGAGTATATATGGAAAGGTCAAGTTTCAAGTATTCCTTGGTCAGAAAAAAATTCAGTATGTCAAATATGGACTTTTGTCAGGATGATATAACATCCGAAGATGTCAATCTGAATGTATAGTGTTAATCATTTAGGACTCTTTGGCCAGAAATATGTTCAGTAGGTGAAAAGAGGACCTCTGAATAGCTGATTTATCATCAGAAAGAGTCTATAACTTTATATAGTTTAAAAACTTTTGATGACCCTTTGACCAGAAATAAGTTCAAAAGGTCAGATATGGATATCTATATGGCTTAAGTAGCATTAGAAGGAGTCTATGAGTATGTATAGAAAGCCCAATATCGAGGACTCTTTGGCCAAAAATATGTTCCTTGGGTCAAATATGGACTTCTGTATGGCTGACGTAACATCAGAAAGAGTCAACGAGTATATATGGAAAGGTCAAGTTTCGAGTATTCCTTGGTCAGAAAAAAATTCAGTATGTCAAATATGGACTTTTGTCAGGATGATATAACATCCGAAGATGTCAATCTGAATTTATAGTGCTAATCATTTAGGGCTCTTTGGCCAGAAATATGTTCAGTAGGTGAAAAGAGGACCTCTGAATAGCTGATTTATCATCAGAAAGAGTCTATAACTTTATATAGTTTAAAAACTTTTGATGACCCTTTGACCAGAAATAAGTTCAAAAGGTCAGATATGGATATCTATATGGCTTAAGTAGCATTAGAAGGAGTCTATGAGTATGTATAGAAAGTCCAAGATCGAGAACTCTTTGGCCATAAATATATTCCTTGGGTCAAATATGGACTTCTGTAAGGCTGATTTGACATCAGAAGGAGTCGATAAGTTTATAATAATAAAAAACATTTTGAGGATTGTTTGGCCAAAAATATGTTCAATTGGTCAAATATGGACTACAGTCTGGATGATATAACATCACGAGAAGTCTGTATAGTACGACAAATATGTATAGTAAGTTTAAAGTTCAAGGTCTCTGTTCAGAAATATGTTCAGAAGGTCAAATATGGACTTATGTATGGCTGATTTAACATCAGAGGGAGTCCATACGTTTATGATAGACAAAATCCTTTAGAGAACTCTTTGGTCAATTCTTTTTACAATCGGTCAAATATGGACTACTGCCTGCCTGATTTAACATTACGAGAAGTCAGTCTATATGTATAGTGAGTTAATGTTCACGGACTCTGGCCAGAAATATGTTCAGTAGGTCAAAAATAGACTACTGGCTGGTTAATATAACATCACAAGAAGTCAATCTGTAGTATAACAAGATAATGTTCAAGAACTCTTTGGCCAGAAATATGTTCAGAAGGTCAAAAGGGGACCTCTGTATAGCTGATTTATCATCAGAAGTCGTCTATAACTTTATATAGATTGAAACATTTTGAGGACACTTTGACCAGAAATAAGCTGAAAAGGTCAGAAATGGACATCTATATGGCTTATGAAGCATCAGAAGGAGTCTATGAATATGTATAGAAAGCCCAATATCGAGGACTCTTTGGCCATAAATATGTTCCTTGGTTCAAATATGGACTTCTGTATGGCTGACGTAACATCAGAAAGAGTCAACGAGTATATATGGAAAGGTCAAGTTTCGAGTATTCCTTGGTCAGAAAAAAATTCAGTATGTCAAATATGGACTTTTGTCAGGATGATATAACATCCGAAGATGTCAATCTGAATGTATAGTGTTAATCATTTAGGACTCTTTGGCCAGAAATATGTTCAGTAGGTGAAAAGAGGACCTCTGAATAGCTGATTTATCATCAGAAAGAGTCTATAACTTTATATAGTTTAAGAACTTTTGATGACCCTATGACCAGAAATAAGTTCAAAAGGTCAGATATGGATATCTATATGGCTTAAGTAGCATTAGAAGGAGTCTATGAGTATGTATAGAAAGCCCAATATCGAGGACTCTTTGGCCAAAAATATGTTCCTTGGGTCAAATATGGACTTCTGTATGGCTGACGTAACATCAGAAAGAGTCAACGAGTATATATGGAAAGGTCAAGTTTCGAGTATTCCTTGGTCAGAAAAAAATTCAGTATGTCAAATATGGACTTTTGTCAGGATGATATAACATCCGAAGATGTCAATCTGAATGCATAGTGTTAATCATTTAGGGCTCTTTGGCCAGAAATATGTTCAGTAGGTGAAAAGAGGACCTCTGAATAGCTGATTTATCATCAGAAAGAGTCTATAACTTTATATAGTTTAAAAACTTTTGATGACCCTTTGACCAGAAATAAGTTCAAAAGGTCAGATATGGATATCTATATGGCTTAAGTAGCATTAGAAGGAGTCTATGAGTATGTATAGAAAGTCCAAGATCGAGAACTCTTTGGCCATAAATATATTCCTTGGGTCAAATATGGACTTCTGTAAGGCTGATTTGACATCAGAAGGAGTCGATAAGTTTATAATAATAAAAAACATTTTGAGGATTGTTTGGCCTAAAATATGTTCAATTGGTCAAATATGGACTACAGTCTGGATGATATAACATCACGAGAAGTCTGTATAGTACGACAAATATGTATAGTAAGTTTAAAGTTCATGGTCTCTGTTCAGAAATATGTTCAGAAGGTCAAATATGGACTTATGTATGGCTGATTTAACATCAGAGGGAGTCCATACGTTTATGATAGACAAAATCCTTTAGAGAACTCTTTGGTCAATTCTTTTTACAATCGGTCAAATATGGACTACTGCCTGCCTGATTTAACATTACGAGAAGTCTGTATAGTATGACAAATATGTATAGTAAGGTTAAAGTTCAAGGTCTCTGTCCAGAAATATGTTCAGAAGGTCAATTATGGACTTCTGTATGGCTGATTTAACATGAGAAGGAGTCTATAAGTTTCTAAGAGTAAAAAACATTTTGAGGATTCTTTGGCCAAAAATATGTTAAATCGGTCAAATATGAACTACAGTCTGGCTGATATAACATCATGAGAAGTCTGTATAGTAGGAGAAATATGTATAGTAAGGTAAATGTTCAAGGTCTCTGTCCAGAAATATGTTCAGAAGGTCAAATATGGACTTCTGTGTGGCTGATTTAACATGAGAAGGAGTCTATAAGTTTCTAAGAGTAAAAAACATTTTGAGGATTCTTTGGCCAAAAATATGTTAAATCGGTCAAATATGAACTACAGTCTGGCTGATATAACATCATGAGAAGTCTGTATAGTAGGAGAAATATGTATAGTAAGGTAAATGTTCAAGGTCTCTGTCCAGAAATATGTTCAGAAGGTCAAATATGGACTTCTGTGTGGCTGATTTAACATCAGAGGGAGTCTATAGTTTATGATAAAGACAACATCCTTTTGAGAACTCAAATTTTTTTTCAATCGGTCAAATATGGACTGCCTGATTTAACATTGCGAGAAGTGAGTCTATATCTATAGTGAGTTGATGTTCACAGACTCTGGCCAGAAATATGTTCAGTAGGTCAAAAATAGACTACTGGCTGGTTAATTTAATATCACAAGAAGTCAATCTTTAGTATAGCAAGATAATGTTCAAGAACTCTTTTGCCAGAAATATGTTTAGTAGGTCAAAAGGGGACCTCTGTATAGCTGATTTATCATCAAAGGGAGTCTATAACTTTATATAGTTTGAAAAATTTTGAGGACAATTTGACCAGAAAAAAGTTCAAAAGGTCAGATCCATATCTGACCTTTTGACCTTTTTGGAGATCTATATGGCTTATGAAGCATCAGAAGGAGTCTATGAGTATTTATAGAAAGCCCAAGATCGAGGACCCTTTGGCCAGAAATATGTTCCTTGGGTCAAATATGGACTTCTGTATGGCTGACGTAACATAAGAAAGAGTCAACTACTATATATAGAAAGGTCAAGTTTCGAGTACTCCTTGGACAGAAAAAAATTCAGTATGTCAAAAATTGACTTTTGTCAGGATGATATAACATCCAAAGATATCAATCTGAATGTATAGTGTTAATCTCTAAGGACTCTTTGGCCAGGAATATGTTCAGTAGGTCAAAAGCATACCTATGTATAGCTCATTGCTATAACATTATGTGTTTTGCACAAACGATCTAACGTTGTGCATCTTTAAAGAATAACATAGGCTATGCACTTCTTGCATTGCATTGCATTGCACACCAGAACTAAGTCAATTCAATGTTCATTAAAGAGATGTGTTGTTACATTGCATTGCACCAACGATCTAACGTTGTGCATTGAAGAATACCATATAAGTTATGCACTTTTCGCATTGCTTTGAATTGCACACCAGAACTAACTCATTCCCATGGTCATTAAAGAGATAACATATGTGTGTTGAATTGCATTGCATTGCATTGCACTAACGATCTAACGTTGTGCACTGAAGAATAACATATAGGTTATGCACTTTTTGCATTGCATTGCATTGCACACCAGAACGAACTCATTCCCATGTTCATTAAAGAGATAACATGTGTGTTGTTGCATTGCATTGCACTACCGATCTAACGTTGTGCACTGAAGAGTAACATATACTTATATACATATACTTTGTGCATAACGCACATTTCTCATTGCATTGCATTGCATTGCATTGCACTAACAATCTAACGTTATGCACTGAAGAGTAACATATAGGTTATGCACTTCTCGCATTGCATTGCATTGCTTTGCATTGCATTGCACTAACGATCTAATGTTGTGCACTGAAGAATACATATAGGTTATGCCCTTTTCGCATTGCATTGCATTGCACACCAGAACTAAATCATTCCCATGTTCATTAAAGAGACGATGTGTGTTGTTGCATTGTATTGTATTGCATTGCATTGCATTGCATTTGCATTGCACTAACGATCTAACGTTGTGCACTGAAGAATAACATATAGGTAATGCACTTTTTGCATTGCATTGCATTGCACACCAGAACTAACTCATTACCATGTTCATTAAAGAGATAACATGTGTGTTGTTGCATTGCATTGCATTGCACGCACGATCTAACGTTGTGCATTGAAGAATAACATAGGCTATGCACTTCTTGCATTGCATTGCACTAACGATCTAACGTTGTGCACTGAAGAATAACATATAGCTCATGCACTTTTTGCTTTGCATTGCATTGCACACCAGAACTAACTCATTCCCATGTTCATTAAAGAGATAACATATATGTTGTTGCATTGCATTGCACAAACGATCTAACGTTGTGCACTGAAGAGTAACATATAGGTTATGCACATTTCTCATTGCATTGCATTGCATTGCACTAACAATCTAACGTTGTGCACTGAAGAATAACATATAGGTTATGCACTTTTTGCATTGCATTGCATTGCACACCAGAACTAAATCATTCCCATGTTCATTCAAGAGATGATATGTGTGTTGTTGCATTGCATTGCATTGCATTCCACTAACGATCTAACGTTGTGCACTGAAGAATAATATATAGGTTATGCCCTTTTTGCATTGCATTGCACACCAGAACTAACTCATTCCCATGTTCATTAAAGAGATAACGTGTGTTGTTGCATTGCATTGCATTGCATTGCATTGCATTGCACTAAAGATCTAACGTTGTGCATTGAAGAATAACATAGGCTATGCACTTCTTACATTGCACACCAGAACTAACTTATTCCAATGTTCATTAACGAGATAACGTTTGTTGTTGCATTGCAATGCATTGCATTGCATTGCACTAACGATCTAACGTTGTGCATTGAAGAATAACATAGGCTATGCACTTCTTGCATTGCACACCAGAACTAACTTATTCCAATGTTCATTAACGAGATAACGTTTGTTGTTGCATTGCATTGCATTGCACTAACGATCTAACGTTGTGCATTGAAGAATAACATAGGCTATGCACTTCTTGCATTGCACACCAGAACTAACTTATTCCAATGTTCATTAAAGAAATAACGTGTGTTGTTGCATTGCATTGCATTGCATTGCAAACGATCTAACGTTGTGCATTGAAGAATAACATAGGCTATGCACTTCTTGCATTGCACACCAGAACTAACTTATTCCAATGTTCATTAACGAGATAACGTTTGTTGTTGCATTGCATTGCATTGCATTGCACTAACGATCTAACGTTGTGCATTGAAGAATAACATAGGCTATGCACTTCTTGCATTGCACACCAGAACTAACTTATTCCAATGTTCATTAAAGAAATAACGTGTGTTCTTGCATTGCATTAATGCATTGCATTGCACAAACGATCTAACGTTGTGCACTGAAGAGTAACATATAGGTTATGCACATTTCTCATTGCATTGCATTGCATTACTAACAATCTAACGTTATACACTGAAGAGTAACATATAGGTTATGCACTTCTCGCATTGCATTGCTTTGCATTGCATTGCACTAACGATCTAACGTTGTGCATTGAAGAATAACATATAGGTTATGCACTTTTCGCATTGCATTGCATTGCACACCAGAACTAACTCATTCCCATGTTCATTAAAGAGATAACATGTGTGTGTTGCATTGCATTGCATTGCATTGCACTAACGTTCTAACGTTGTGCACTGAAGAATAACATATAGGTTATGCACTTTTCGAATTGCATTGCATTTGCACACCAGAACTAAATCATTCCCATGTTCATTAAAGAGACGATGTGTGTTGTGCATTGCATTGTATTGCATTGCATTGCATTTGCATTGCACTAACGATCTAACGTTGTGCACTGAAGAATAACATATAGGTAATGCACTGCTTGCATTGCATTGCACACCAGAACTAACTCATTCCAATATTCATTAAAGAAATAACGTGTGTTGTTGCATTGCATTGCATTGCAGTGCATTGCACTAACAATCCAACGTTATGCACTGAAGAGTAACATATAGGTTATGCACTTCTCGCATTGCATTGCATTGCACACCAGAACTAAATCATTCCCATGTTCATTCAAGAGATGATATGTGTGTTGTTGCATTGCATTCCACTAACGATCTAACGTTGTGCACTGAAGAATAACATATAGGTTATGCCCTTTTTGCATTGCATTGCATTGCACACCAGAACTAACTCATTCCCATGTTCATTAAAGAGATAACGTGTGTTGTTGCATTGCATTGCATTGCATTGCATTGCACTAACGATCTAACGTTGTGCACTGAAGAATAACATAGGCTATGCACTTCTTGCATTGCACACCAGAACTAACTTATTCCAATGTTCATTAACGAGATAACTTTTCTTGTTGCATTGCATTGCATTGCATTGTATTGCACTAACGATCTAACTTTGAAGAATAACATAGGCTATGCACTTCTTGCATTGCACACCAGAACTAACTTATTCCAATGTTCATTAAAGAAATAACGTGTGTTGTTGCATTGCATTGCATTGCATTGCACTAACGATCTAACGTTGTGCACTGAAGAATAACATATAGGTTATGCACTTCTCGCATTGCATTGCATTGCACACCAGAACTAAATCATTCCCGTGTTCATTCAAGATAAGATATGTGTGTTGTTGCATTGCATTGCATTGCATTGCACTAACGATCTAACGTTGTGCTAAAGAATAACATATAGGTTATGCACTTTTTGCATTGCATTGCACACCAGATCTAACTCATTCCAATGTTCATTAAAGAGATAACGTGTGTTTTGTTGCATTGCATTTCACAAACGATCTAACGTTGTGCATTGAATAATAACATATAGGCTATGCACTTCTTGCATTGCATTGCATTGCATTGCATTGCACACCAGATCTAACTCATTCCAATGTTCATTAAAGAGATAACGTGTGTTTTGTTGCATTGCATTTCACAAACGATCTAACGTTGTGCTTTGAAGAATAACATATAGGCTATGCACTTCTTGCATTGCATTGCACACCAGAACTAACTCATTCCCAAACTCATTTCGTTTTGCTTTGAGGAAATACAATTTGTGCTGTTGTATTGCATTTCACACACGATCAAACTTTGTGCATTGAAGAATAACATATAAGCTATGAGTGCATTGCAAACATACAGCAACTATCTCATTCCGATGTGCATTGAATAGATACCATTTTTGGAGTTACATTCCACTGCATAAAAGATCTAACTGATATAGTTAGATATAATAATAACACATTATTATTCAACGCTAATTCTTAGATCGTTTGTGCAATGCAACACTCATGTTATCTTTTCATTATTCTATGCATTGTACGCAAGAGGTAAAAAAAAAAAAACTCTCTGAAAAAGAGTCCTCAAAATATATATTTACATGCAATAATTTCCCTTAAAAGAAAAAATGAATCAGTTAGTTGAATACAGTACAATGCGAAAGCACATATGTTATGTGTCAAATCAGGCATACAGAGGTCCCTCTTTGACCTACAGAACATATTTTCTGTCCAAAGAGTTCTTACTGACTTCATACTGACTGACTTCTTGTGATGTTGTATTAGCAATACAGTAGTCCATGTTTGACCTGCTGCACATATTTCTGGCCCAAGAGTAATCGATCTTAAGCTTTCTATACATTCTCGTAGAATCTTTCTGATGTTACATCAGCCATACAGAAGTCCATTTTTGACCTACTGAACACATTTCTGGATAAAGAGTCCTTCAGCATTAACTTACTAAACATACAAGACTGACTTCTTGCGATGTTATATAAGCCAGACAGTAGTCCATATTTGACTGATTGAACATATTTTTGGCAAAAGGTATTTTGTGTATATTATAAACATACTCCTTCTGATGCTTCATAAGCCATTTTGAAGTCCATTTCTGACCTATTGAACTTATTTCTGGTCAAAGGGTCCTCAAAGGTTTTTAAACTATATAAACTTATAGACTCCTTCTGATGTTACATCACCCATAAAAAAAAAGTACATTTTTGACTTACTAAACATATTTCTGCCAAGAGACCATGAAACTTAACTTACTATACGTACATACTGACTTCTCGTGATGTTAAATCAGGCAAGGAGTAGTCGATATTTGACCGATTGAACACATTTTTGGCCAAAGAGTCCTCAAAATGTTTTTTTTTACTATTATAAACTTATAGACTCCTTCTGATGTTAAATCAGCCATATAGAAGTCCATATTTAAACTACTGGGAAAAAGAGTACTCGATCTTGAACTTTCTATACATACTCTAGAAATCTTCTGATGCGTCATAAGCCATTTAGAAGTCCATATCTGACCTGTTAAACTTATTTCTGGTCAATGGGTCCTTAAAAGGTGGTTTTAAATATATATAATCTTATATAATATATAATACCTAAGCTATTTAATCTTATAGACTAATTCTGATGTTAAATCAGCCATACAGAGGTCCCTTTTTTTACCTACTAAACATATTTCGGGCCAAAGAGTACTCAAACTTGAACTTTCTATACATGTTGACTCCTTCTGATGTTACGTCAGCCATGAAGTAGTCCATATGTGACCCAAGGAACATATTTCTGATAAAGAGTCCTCAATCTTGAACTTTGCATTCTCACTTCTAGACTCCTTCTGATGGTTCATAAGCCACCTATAGAATTCCACATTTGACCTATTAAACTTATTTCTGGTCAAAGGGTCCTCAAAGGGTTTCTTATTATGTTAATTCAGCCATACAGAGGTCCTATTTGAACTACTGAAAACATTTTTGGCCAAAGAGTCTTTGAACATTAACCTTCTCTACTTATTGACTTCTCTTAATAATACATTAGCCATACAAAAGTCCATATTTGACCTACTGAACATATTTCTGGTCAAAGAGTCCCTGACCTTTCTGTACAGCTTCCGATGTTTCATCAGCCTGAAAGATGTCCATACTTGACCCATTGAATATATTTCTGACCATAGAGTCCTCGATCTTGAACTTTCTAAACATACTTGTAGACTGCTTCCAATGTATCCTCTATCCGATCTGCTATCCGATGTATTCGAACAGTAGTTCAAATTTTATATTTTGAACATATTTCTAGACATGAGACCTTGGACTTGAAATTTCTAGACTAATTGCTCTTCTGATGTTTCATCAGCCATACAGTATAGTTCAAATTTGACCTATTGAACATTTCTATAACCAAAGTGTCCTCGATCTTGATCGTTCTATACATAATCATAGGCTTGTTCTGATGTTTCATCATTGAGACAGAAGTCCATTATTGACCTACTGAATATATTTCTGGCAAAAGAATCATCAAAGTTTAACTTACTGTTCCTTCTCCTATTTTTGATTTTTTTATCCAACATACAGTAGTCCATATTTGACCAAGAGAACATGTTTCTGGCCAAAAGTCATCAAAGGGTATGTTTATATGCATTCTCATCGACTACTTTTGATGTTAAGTCAACCATATTGTTAGTCCAAATTTGACCCATTGAACATATATCTGGCCAAAGAGACCTAGATCAATTAATTATCTATACATAATTATTATCTCCTTCTGATTTTTCATCAGCCAGGTTATTATCCATATTTGACAAATGAACATATTTCTGTCTGGAAGAGTCCTTGATCTTTCTATACATACTCATAGACGCATTCAGATAGTACTTCAGCCAAAAAATGATCCATAATTGACTACTAAACTCATTTCTGAGCGGTGGGTTTATAAATCTTGATTTCTCTATACATATTAATTGACTCCTTCTGATGTTACAATAGCAAAACAGTATTGTATTGTATCAATATGACCTATTAAACCTATTTCTGACCAGAGTCTATGAACATTTTTCTATACATACTCAATGACTCCTGATTTTACAAGAGCAATATAGTATTTCAAAATTTGACCAATTGAACATATTTCTGGCCAAAGAGACCTTGATCTTATTCTTTCTATACATACTCCTTCTGATGTTTCATCAGCCAGATAATTGTCCACAATTGACCTACTGAACATTTTTCTGCCCGAAGAGTCAATGAGTCAATGAATTCTATACATAATCATTTACTTCTTCTGATGTTTCTTCAGCCATACAGAAGTCCAGATTTGACACGTTGAACATATTTCTGACCAAAGAGTCCTTGATCTTGAACTTTCTATTCATAATTATAGACTCTTTCAGAAAGTACATCGGACAGACAATTGTCCATATTAATTATTAAACATGGCCAACAAGTCCATGAACTTGAACATTCCTTTTAGTGTTTCATCAGCCAGACAGTAGTCCATAATTGACCTACTGATCATATTGCTGCCTGAAGAGTCTTGAACTTGAACTTTCTATACATGCTCATTGAGTCCTTCTGATGTTTCACAAGCAGACAATAGTCCATAATTGACCCTCTGAACATATTTCTAGTATAAGAGTCCTCTGTCTTGAACTTTCTATAGATTCTCAGTGACTCCTTATGATGATTCATCAGACGGACAATTGTCCATAATTGACCCACTGAACATATTTCTACCTGAAGAGTCTTTGAACTTGAACTTTCTATTCATAATCGTTGACTTCTGATGTTTCATCAGCCAGACAGCAGTCCATATTTGACCCACTAAACATATTTCTGGCAAAAGAGTCCTCGATCTTGAACCTTTTAAACATACTCATAGACTCTTTCTGGTGTTTCATCAGCCATGCAGTAGTTCTGATTTGACATAATGAACATATTTCTGACCGAAGAGTCCTCGATCTTGAACTTTCTATTCATACTTATAGACTCTTTCAGATAGTACGTTGGCTAGACAATTGTAGATATTGACTATTGAACACATTTCTGGCCAACGAGTCTGTGAACTTAAACTTTCTATACATGCTCATTGACTCCTTCCGATGTTTCATCAAGCAGACAACAGTCAATAATTGACCTCCTGAACATATTTCTAGTAAAAGAGTCCTCGATCTTGAACTTTCTATACATTCTCAGTGATGCCTTATTTTGTTTCTTTAGCCATACAGAAGTCCAGATTTGACATGTTGAACATATTTCTGACTTGAAAATTTTGTACATGCTAATTGACTCCTTTTAGTGTTTCATCAGCCAGACAGTATTCTTCCGCCGTAAAACGCATCGTGCAGCCCAAACCGTAAGTGCTGGAGACTTGAAACTTAGCCAGATGGTAGTACAAAAAACGAGGAGAGGATCAGAGAGTATGACCCCGATTGGCCCATAGGTGGCGCTATAGCGACCAAAAGTGCGAAACTGCTCATAACTCCTAGACCGTATGTCGTAGACTCAAGTGTCTTATATCATTGGAAAAGATATAAATCTGGACTCCTGAAGAACAAAACGTATATCTCCAGTTTCATTTCCGCCATGATAGATTTTCCGCCATTTCGAATTTTGTCAAAAACCTACTTTTGCGAACTAGTCCTAGGTTTTTCGTCCGATCGGAACCAAACCAGTGCAGAAATGTTCTCTGGAGTCGGAATATCAATAACTATCGGAAAAAAAGTTGAAATTTCGATTCATGGTCGCTAGGGGGCGCAAAATTAACATTGTGGGAGGAGCCTATTTTACTAAAATGGCTATAACTCGAGACGTAAATGAGGTATCTTCACCAAACGTGTATGAGTTCAATCTGGGGTCACAGTAAAAAAAATCGCAACGATTGAACACTAGGTGGCGCTATAACATGAAAAAAACATGAAAAGGGCTATAACCACCTGACCGTTAGTCCGATTGACTTGAAAATTGGTATGCAGTGTGTTGGTCCAAGGTGCCATGTATGTCTATGAGGACATTGGCGTATCTCGAAAAACATAGCCGCCATCGGCCAATGAATTTGAGCACTTATTAGACAAGGTTAACGGAGGCCGATCGGAACGAAACTCGATGGGCATGTTCGACTCATGGCCCTAGAGGTCTGTAAGAATTTTGAAAGAAATCGGCCACTAGTTGGCGCTAACGAGTTTTATGGCTCTGTAATCACGTGGTGTTACACTCATCCACACAATATGCATATCATTTGATAGATCTCCTCATCCTGAACAACTTTGGCTCAAGAACCATTGCTGTCAATCAAATCGTTCATTAAATGTGAACATGTTAAAAACCTACTTTTGCAAACTAGTCCTAGGTTTTTCGCCCGATCGGAACCAAACCAATCTAGGACAATTCTATGGACTCTCTAGATCAATAATTATCCAAAAAAAAGTTTAACTTTTGCATTTGGATGGCTGTAATAGGGTTATTTATAAAATGTGCGTGGCAAAATACACTAAAAAGCCTATAAATCCTAAATGAAAACTCAGAACTTCACGAAAATGGGTGAGCATATGTGACATAACATAATTAACAAGCATGCAAAATTTTATTTTACCATATATGTCCTATGGTACATTGCCTGTATTGGCTGTAAATAGTCTTTTCCAACTATTATGTCAGTGTCATGCTTGCTAAATAAAACTTAATAACTTTTGATGCTTTTGTGCTTAAAGGCCTTAAAGGCCTTAATTGCTTGAACCCCGATAAATGCTGCTTGCAGCTTTAATGACAATTAAAAAAATATATTCTGGCCAACGTGTCTATGTACTTGAACTTTCTATACATGCTCATTGACTCCTTTTAGTGCTTCATCAACCAGAGAGTACTCCATCATTTACCTACTGAATTTTTTTCTGGTAAAAGAGTCCTCGATTTTGAACTTTCTTTACAAGCTCATTGACTCCTTATGCTGTTCCTTTCTATACATACTCGTTGACTCCATCTGATGTTACATCAGCCATAAAGAAGTCCATAATTGACCCAAGGGACATATTTGTAGCCAAAGAGTCCTCAATCTTGAACTTTCTATACATACTCATAGTCTCCTTCTGATTCTTCATAAGCCATATTTATGTCCATATATGACCTATTATTATTTCTGGTCAAAGGTTCCTCAAAAGTTTTTAAA
This sequence comes from Rutilus rutilus, assembly GCF_951802725.1. Classification (NCBI taxonomy): domain Eukaryota; kingdom Metazoa; phylum Chordata; class Actinopteri; order Cypriniformes; family Leuciscidae; genus Rutilus; species Rutilus rutilus. The sequence goes on along the minus strand of NC_140217.1, from coordinate 18,452,796 downwards.
CTATGTCAAATTATAGACTCCATCTGATGATAAATCAGACCAAAAGAGGTCAAATTTTGACTCTTGAGTCAATATGTATAGAGAGTTAATGTTCATTGATTCTTTGGCCAAAAATATATTCAGAGGGTCACATATGGAAAGTGTTATACTGTTAAAGTGATGTATCATCAGAAGAAGTCTATGAGTATTTAGTAAGTTAACTTGTGAGGACCTTTTTGCCAAAAATATTTTCAGTTCGCCAGATATGGACATCTATATAGCTTATGAAGAATCAGAAAGAGTCAACGAGTATATGAGGTCAAGTTTAGACTCTTTGACCAGAAAAAAATTCAGTATGTCAAATATGGACTTTTGTCATGATGATATAACATCCGAAGATATCAATCTGAATGTATAGTGTTAATCTTTAGCCAGTGATATTTTCGGTAGGTCAAATATGGACTTCTGTGTGGCTGATTTAACATCAGAGGGAGTCCATACGTTTATGATAGACAAAATCCTTTTGAGAACTCTTTGGTCAATTTTTTTTTCAATCGGTCAAATATGGACTACTGCCTGCCTGATTTAACATTACGAGAAGTCAGTCTATATGTATAGTGAGTTAATGTTCACTGACTCACGGTCAAAAATAGACTACTGGCCGGTTAATATAACATCACAAGAAGTCAATCTGTAGTATAACAAGATAATGTTCAAGACCTCTTTGGCCAGAAATATGTTCAGAAGGTCAAAAGGGGACCTCTGTATAGCTGATTTATCATCAGAAGTCGTCTATAACTTTATATAGATTGAAACATTTTGAGGACACTTTGACCAGAAATAAGTTGAAAAGGTCAGAAATGTACATCTATATATGGCTTATGAAGCATCAGAAGGAGTCTATGAGTATGTAAAGAAAGACCAATATCGAGGACTCTTTGGCCAAAAATATGTTCCTTGGGTCAAATATGGACTTCTGTATGGCTGACGTAACATCAGAAAGAGTCAACGAGTATATATGGAAAGGTCAAGTTTCGAGTATTCCTTGGTCAGAAAAAAAATTCAGTATGTCAAATATGGACTTTTCTCAGGATGATATAACATCCGAATATGTCAATCTGAATGTATAGTGTTAATCATTTAGGACTCTTTGGCCAGAAATATGTTCAGTAGGTGAAAAGAGGACCTCTGAATAGCTGATTTATCATCAGAAAGAGTCTATAACTTTATATAGTTTAAAAACTTTTGATGACCCTTTGACCAGAAATAAGTTCAAAAGGTCAGATATGGATATCTATATGGCTTAAGTAGCATTAGAAGGAGTCTATGAGTATGTATAGAAAGTCCAAGATCGAGAACTCTTTGGCCATAAATATATTCCTTGGGTCAAATATGGACTTCTGTAAGGCTGATTTGACATCAGAAGGAGTCGATAAGTTTATAATAATAAAAAACATTTTGAGGATTGTTTGGCCAAAAATATGTTCAATTGGTCAAATATGGACTACAGTCTGGATGATATAACATCACAAGAAGTCTGTATAGTACGACAAATATGTATAGTAAGTTTAAAGTTCAAGGTCTCTGTTCAGAAATATGTTCAGAAGGTCAAATATGGACTTATGTATGGCTGATTTAACATCAGAGGGAGTCCATACGTTTATGATAGACAAAATCCTTTAGAGAACTCTTTGGTCAATTCTTTTTACAATCGGTCAAATATGGACTACTGCCTGCCTGATTTAACATTACGAGAAGTCAGTCTATATGTATAGTGAGTTAATGTTCACGGACTCTGGCCAGAAATATGTTCAGTAGGTCAAAAATAGACTACTGGCTGGTTAATATAACATCACAAGAAGTCAATCTGTAGTATAACAAGATAATGTTCAAGAACTCTTTGGCCTGAAATATGTTCAGAAGGTCAAAAGGGGACCTCTGTATAGCTGATTTATCATCAGAAGTCGTCTATAACTTTATATAGATTGAAATATTTTGAGGACACTTTGACCAGAAATAAGCTGAAAAGGTCAGAAATGGACATCTATATGGCTTATGAAGCATCAGAAGGAGTCTATGAATATGTATAGAAAGCCCAATATCGAGGACTCTTTGGCCATAAATATGTTCCTTGGGTCAAATATGGACTTCTGTATGGCTGACGTAACATCAGAAAGAGTCAACGAGTATATATGGAAAGGTCAAGTTTCAAGTATTCCTTGGTCAGAAAAAAATTCAGTATGTCAAATATGGACTTTTGTCAGGATGATATAACATCCGAAGATGTCAATCTGAATGTATAGTGTTAATCATTTAGGACTCTTTGGCCAGAAATATGTTCAGTAGGTGAAAAGAGGACCTCTGAATAGCTGATTTATCATCAGAAAGAGTCTATAACTTTATATAGTTTAAAAACTTTTGATGACCCTTTGACCAGAAATAAGTTCAAAAGGTCAGATATGGATATCTATATGGCTTAAGTAGCATTAGAAGGAGTCTATGAGTATGTATAGAAAGCCCAATATCGAGGACTCTTTGGCCAAAAATATGTTCCTTGGGTCAAATATGGACTTCTGTATGGCTGACGTAACATCAGAAAGAGTCAACGAGTATATATGGAAAGGTCAAGTTTCGAGTATTCCTTGGTCAGAAAAAAATTCAGTATGTCAAATATGGACTTTTGTCAGGATGATATAACATCCGAAGATGTCAATCTGAATTTATAGTGCTAATCATTTAGGGCTCTTTGGCCAGAAATATGTTCAGTAGGTGAAAAGAGGACCTCTGAATAGCTGATTTATCATCAGAAAGAGTCTATAACTTTATATAGTTTAAAAACTTTTGATGACCCTTTGACCAGAAATAAGTTCAAAAGGTCAGATATGGATATCTATATGGCTTAAGTAGCATTAGAAGGAGTCTATGAGTATGTATAGAAAGTCCAAGATCGAGAACTCTTTGGCCATAAATATATTCCTTGGGTCAAATATGGACTTCTGTAAGGCTGATTTGACATCAGAAGGAGTCGATAAGTTTATAATAATAAAAAACATTTTGAGGATTGTTTGGCCAAAAATATGTTCAATTGGTCAAATATGGACTACAGTCTGGATGATATAACATCACGAGAAGTCTGTATAGTACGACAAATATGTATAGTAAGTTTAAAGTTCAAGGTCTCTGTTCAGAAATATGTTCAGAAGGTCAAATATGGACTTATGTATGGCTGATTTAACATCAGAGGGAGTCCATACGTTTATGATAGACAAAATCCTTTAGAGAACTCTTTGGTCAATTCTTTTTACAATCGGTCAAATATGGACTACTGCCTGCCTGATTTAACATTACGAGAAGTCAGTCTATATGTATAGTGAGTTAATGTTCACGGACTCTGGCCAGAAATATGTTCAGTAGGTAAAAAATAGACTACTGGCTGGTTAATATAACATCACAAGAAGTCAATCTGTAGTATAACAAGATAATGTTCAAGAACTCTTTGGCCAGAAATATGTTCAGAAGGTCAAAAGGGGACCTCTGTATAGCTGATTTATCATCAGAAGTCGTCTATAACTTTATATAGATTGAAACATTTTGAGGACACTTTGACCAGAAATAAGCTGAAAAGGTCAGAAATGGACATCTATATGGCTTATGAAGCATCAGAAGGAGTCTATGAATATGTATAGAAAGCCCAATATCGAGGACTCTTTGGCCATAAATATGTTCCTTGGTTCAAATATGGACTTCTGTATGGCTGACGTAACATCAGAAAGAGTCAACGAGTATATATGGAAAGGTCAAGTTTCGAGTATTCCTTGGTCAGAAAAAAATTCAGTATGTCAAATATGGACTTTTGTCAGGATGATATAACATCCGAAGATGTCAATCTGAATGTATAGTGTTAATCATTTAGGACTCTTTGGCCAGAAATATGTTCAGTAGGTGAAAAGAGGACCTCTGAATAGCTGATTTATCATCAGAAAGAGTCTATAACTTTATATAGTTTAAGAACTTTTGATGACCCTATGACCAGAAATAAGTTCAAAAGGTCAGATATGGATATCTATATGGCTTAAGTAGCATTAGAAGGAGTCTATGAGTATGTATAGAAAGCCCAATATCGAGGACTCTTTGGCCAAAAATATGTTCCTTGGGTCAAATATGGACTTCTGTATGGCTGACGTAACATCAGAAAGAGTCAACGAGTATATATGGAAAGGTCAAGTTTCGAGTATTCCTTGGTCAGAAAAAAATTCAGTATGTCAAATATGGACTTTTGTCAGGATGATATAACATCCGAAGATGTCAATCTGAATGCATAGTGTTAATCATTTAGGGCTCTTTGGCCAGAAATATGTTCAGTAGGTGAAAAGAGGACCTCTGAATAGCTGATTTATCATCAGAAAGAGTCTATAACTTTATATAGTTTAAAAACTTTTGATGACCCTTTGACCAGAAATAAGTTCAAAAGGTCAGATATGGATATCTATATGGCTTAAGTAGCATTAGAAGGAGTCTATGAGTATGTATAGAAAGTCCAAGATCGAGAACTCTTTGGCCATAAATATATTCCTTGGGTCAAATATGGACTTCTGTAAGGCTGATTTGACATCAGAAGGAGTCGATAAGTTTATAATAATAAAAAACATTTTGAGGATTGTTTGGCCTAAAATATGTTCAATTGGTCAAATATGGACTACAGTCTGGATGATATAACATCACGAGAAGTCTGTATAGTACGACAAATATGTATAGTAAGTTTAAAGTTCATGGTCTCTGTTCAGAAATATGTTCAGAAGGTCAAATATGGACTTATGTATGGCTGATTTAACATCAGAGGGAGTCCATACGTTTATGATAGACAAAATCCTTTAGAGAACTCTTTGGTCAATTCTTTTTACAATCGGTCAAATATGGACTACTGCCTGCCTGATTTAACATTACGAGAAGTAAGTCTATATGTATAGTGAGTTAATGTTCACGGACTCTGGCCAGAAATATGTTCAGTAGGTCAAAAATAGACTACTGGCTGGTGAATATAACATCACAAGAAGTCAATCTGTAGTATAACAAGATAATGTTCAAGAACTCTTTGGCCAGAAATATGTTCAGTAGGTGAAAAGAGGACCTCTGAATAGCTGATTTATCATCAGAAAGAGTCTATAACTTTATATAGTTTAAAAACTTTTGATGACCCTTTGACCAGAAATAAGTTCAAAAGGTCAGATATGGATATCTATATGGCTTAAGTAGCATTAGAAGGAGTCTATGAGTATGTATAGAAAGCCCAATATCGAGGACTCTTTGGCCAAAAATATGTTCCTTGGGTCAAATATGGACTTCTGTATGGCTGATGTAACATCAGAAAGAGTCAACGAGTATATATGGAAAGGTCAAGTTTCGAGTATTCCTTGGTCAGAAAAAAATTCAGTATGTCAAATATGGACTTTTGTCAGGATGATATAACATCCGAAGATGTCAATCTGAATTTATAGTGCTAATCATTTAGGGCTCTTTGGCCAGAAATATGTTCAATAGGTGAAAAGAGGACCTCTGAATAGCTGATTTATCATCAGAAAGAGTCTATAACTTTATATAGTTTGAAAACTTTTGATGACCCTTTGACCAGAAATAAGTTCAAAAGGTCAGATATGGATATCTATATGGCTTAAGTAGCATTAGAAGGAGTCTATGAGTATGTATAGAAAGTCCAAGATCGAGAACTCTTTGGCCATAAATATATTCCTTGGGTCAAATATGGACTTCTGTAAGGCTGATTTGACATCAGAAGGAGTCGATAAGTTTATAATAATAAAAAACATTTTGAGCATTGTTTGGCCAAAAATATGTTCAATTGGTCAAATATGGACTACAGTCTGGATGATATAACATCACGAGAAGTCTGTATAGTACGACAAATATGTATAGTAAGTTTAAAGTTCATGGTCTCTGTTCAGAAATATGTTCAGAAGGTCAAATATGGACTTATGTATGGCTGATTTAACATCAGAGGGAGTCCATACGTTTATGATAGACAAAATCCTTTAGAGAACTCTTTGGTCAATTCTTTTTACAATCGGTCAAATATGGACTACTGCCTGCCTGATTTAATATTACGAGAAGTCAGTCTATATGTATAGTGAGTTAATGTTCACGGACTCTGGCCAGAAATATGTTCAGTAGGTCAAAAATAGACTACTGGCTGGTTAATATAACATCACAAGAAGTCAATCTGTAGTATAACAAGATAATGTTCAAGAACTCTTTGGCCAGAAATATGTTCAGAAGGTCAAAAGGGGACCTCTGTATAGCTGATTTATCATCAGAAGTCGTCTATAACTTTATATAAATTGAAACATTTTGAGGACACTTTGACCAGAAATAAGCTGAAAAGCTCAGAAATGGACATCTATATGGCTTATGAAGCATCAGAAGGAGTCTATGAATATGTATAGAAAGCCCAATATCGAGGACTCTTTGGCCATAAATATGTTCCTTGGGTCAAATATGGACTTCTGTATGGCTGACGTAACATCAGAAAGAGTCAACGAGTATATATGGAAAGGTCAAGTTTCGAGTATTCCTTGGTCAGAAAAAAATTCAGTATGTCAAATATGGACTTTTGTCAGGATGATATAACATCCGAAGATGTCAATCTGAATGTATAGTGTTAATCATTTAGGACTGTTTGGCCAGAAATATGTTCAGTAGGTGAAAAGAGGACCTCTGAATAGCTGATTTATCATAAGAAAGAGTCTATAACTTTATATAGTTTAAAAACTTTTGATGACCTTTTGACCAGAAATAAGTTCAAAAGGTCAGATATGGATATCTATATGGCTTAAGTAGCATTAGAAGGAGTCTATGAGTATGTATAGAAAGCCCAATATCGAGGACTCTTTGGCCAAAAATATGTTCCTTGGGTCAAATATGGACTTCTGTATGGCTGACGTAACATCAGAAAGAGTCAACGAGTATATATGGAAAGGTCAAGTTTCGAGTATTCCTTGGTCAGAAAAAAATTCAGTATGTAAAATATGGACTTTTGTCAGGATGATATAACATCCGAAGATGTCAATCTGAATTTATAGTGCTAATCATTTAGGGCTCTTTGGCCAGAAATATGTTCAGTAGGTGAAAAGAGGACCTCTGAATAGCTGATTTATCATCAGAAAGAGTCTATAACTTTATATAGTTTGAAAAATTTTGATGACCCTTTGACCAGAAATAAGTTCAAAAGGTCAGATATGGATATCTATATGGCTTAAGTAGCATTAGAAGGAGTCTATGAGTATAGAAAGCCCAATATCGAGGACTCTTTGGCCATAAAAATATGTTCCTTGGGTCAAATATGGACTTCTGTATGGCTGACGTAACATCAGAAAGAGTCAACAAGTATATATGGAAAGGTCAAGTTTCGAGTATTCCTTGGTCAGAAAAAAATTCAGTATGTCAAATATGGACTTTTGTCAGGATGATATAACATCCGAAGATGTCAATCTGAATGTATAGTGTTAATAATTTAGGACTCTTTGGCCAGAAATATGTTCAGTAGGTGAAAAGAGGAGCTCTGAATAGCTGATTTATCATCAGAAAGAGTCTATAACTTTATATAGTTTAAAAACTTTTGATGACCCTTTGACCAGAAATAAGTTCAAAAGGTCAGATATGGATATCTATATGGCTTAAGTAGCATTAGAAGGAGTCTATGAGTATGTATAGAAAGCCCAATATCGAGGACTCTTTGGCCAAAAATATGTTCCTTGGGTCAAATATGGACTTCTGTATGGCTGACGTAACATCAGAAAGAGTCAACGAGTATATATGGAAAGGTCAAGTTTCGAGTATTCCGTGGTCAGAAAAAAAATTCAGTATGTCAAATATGGACTTTTGTCAGGATGATATAACATCCGAATATGTCAATCTGAATGTATAGTAATCATTTAGGACTCTTTGGCCAGAAATATGTTAAGTAGGTGAAAAGAGGACCTCTGAATAGCTGATTTATCATCAGAAAGAGTCTATAACTTTATATAGTTTAAAAACTTTTGATGACCCTTTGACCAGAAATAAGTTCAAAAGGTCAGATATGGATATCTATATGGCTTAAGTAGCATTAGAAGGAGTCTATGAGTATGTATAGAAAGTCCAAGATCGAGAACTCTTTGGCCATAAATATATTCCTTGGGTCAAATATGGACTTCTGTAAGGCTGATTTGACATCAGAAGGAGTCGATAAGTTTATAATAATAAAAAACATTTTGAGGATTGTTTGGCCAAAAATATGTTCAATTGGTCAAATATGGACTACAGTCTGGATGATATAACATCACGAGAAGTCTGTATAGTACGACAAATATGTATAGTAAGTTTAAAGTTCAAGGTCTCTGTTCAGAAATATGTTCAGAAGGTTTTGCCACCTATGTGAGAGTTCTAATCATGGCACGTATATACATATGTTTTGGTTTTGTCCTCGGGTTACATCGTTTTGGTCACTGGTGCAGACAGAGCTGTCGGTCTTAATGAACACTGAGATTCAGAAGGAACCATTGCTTTTCCTGTTGCTGGACGATTCGAGGTTGTCATTGTCTCTCAGTCAAAGGAGGATTTTGACCGCTGCCCTTACTGCGGCTAAAAAAGCAATCCTAAAGTTATGGATGGAACCATCCATACCGGTTAGGTGCATATGGAGATCTTATCTGTTGGACATTACTCGTCTGGAATGTACTACTGCAAGGATTCTTGGTGCCCCTGGGAAAACGATACAGTTTTGGATGGACTTCATTGCTAATCTATCAGACAACTAAAACAGCTATATTAAGGATTTTGATTTATTGTTTTCCAGAGTGTTTTTTTTTTTTTTTTTTTTTTTTTCTCTTACATGAACATACCTTTATCTTTTAAAATATATGTATATTTGTTATCTTGGGCGGTTCTTGGGAATGTTGTACACAAAAAATAATTGTTAATAAAAAAATAAGTCACAAAAAAAAAAGAAATATGTTCAGAAGGTCAAATATGGACTTATGTATGGCTAATTTAACATCAGAGGGAGTCCATACGTTTATGATAGACAAAATCCTTTAGAGAACTCTTTGGTCAATTCTTTTTACAATCGGTCAAATATGGACTACTGCCTGCCTGATTTAACATTACGAGAAGTCAGTCTATATGTATAGTGAGTTAATGTTCACGGACTCTGGCCAGAAATATGTTCAGTAGGTCAAAAATAGACTACTGGCTGGTTAATATAACATCACAAGAAGTCAATCTGTAGTATAACAAGATAATGTTCAAGAACTCTTTGGCCAGAAATATGTTCAGAAGGTCAAAAGGGGACCTCTGTATAGCTGATTTATCATCAGAAGTCGTCTATAACTTTATATAAATTGAAACATTTTGAGGACACTTTGACCAGAAATAAGCTGAAAAGGTCAGAAATGGACATCTATATGGCTTATGAAGCATCAGAAGGAGTCTATGAATATGTATAGAAAGCCCAATATCGAGGACTCTTTGGCCATAAATATGTTCCTTGGGTCAAATATGGACTTCTGTATGGCTGACGTAACATCAGAAAGAGTCAACGAGTATATATGGAAAGGTCAAGTTTCGAGTATTCCTTGGTCAGAAAAAAATTCAGTATGTCAAATATGGACTTTTGTCAGGATGATATAACATCCGAAGATGTCAATCTGAATGTATAGTGTTAATCATTTAGGACTGTTTGGCCAGAAATATGTTCAGTAGGTGAAAAGAGGACCTCTGAATAGCTGATTTATCATCAGAAAGAGTCTATAACTTTATATAGTTTAAGAACTTTTGATGACCCTATGACCAGAAATAAGTTCAAAAGGTCAGATATGGATATCTATATGGCTTAAGTAGCATTAGAAGGAGTCTATGAGTATGTATAGAAAGCCCAATATCGAGGACTCTTTGGCCAAAAATATGTTCCTTGGGTCAAATATGGACTTCTGTATGGCTGACGTAACATCAGAAAGAGTCAACGAGTATATATGGAAAGGTCAAGTTTCGAGTATTCCTTGGTCAGAAAAAAATTCAGTATGTCAAATATGGACTTTTGTCAGGATGATATAACATCCGAAGATGTCAATCTGAATGTATAGTGTTAATCATTTAGGACTCTTTGGCCAGAAATATGTTCAGTAGGTGAAAAGAGGACCTCTGAATAGCTGATTTATCATAAGAAAGAGTCTATAACTTTATATAGTTTAAAAACTTTTGATGACCTTTTGACCAGAAATATGTTCAAAAGGTCAGATATGGATATCTATATGGCTTAAGTAGCATTAGAAGGAGTCTATGAGTATGTATAGAAAGCCCAATATCGAGGACTCTTTGGCCAAAAATATGTTCCTTGGGTCAAATATGGACTTCTGTATGGCTGACGTAACATCAGAAAGAGTCAACGAGTATATATGGAAAGGTCAAGTTTCGAGTATTCCTTGGTCAGAAAAAAATTCAGTATGTAAAATATGGACTTTTGTCAGGATGATATAACATCCGAAGATGTCAATCTGAATTTATAGTGCTAATCATTTAGGGCTCTTTGGCCAGAAATATGTTCAGTAGGTGAAAAGAGGACCTCTGAATAGCTGATTTATCATCAGAAAGAGTCTATAACTTTATATAGTTTAAAAACTTTTGATGACCCTTTGACCAGAAATAAGTTCAAAAGGTCAGATATGGATATCTATATGGCTTAAGTAGCATTAGAAGGAGTCTATGAGTATGTATAGAAAGTCCAAGATCGAGAACTCTTTGGCCATAAATATATTCCTTGGGTCAAATATGGACTTCTGTAAGGCTGATTTGACATCAGAAGGAGTCGATAAGTTTATAATAATAAAAAACATTTTGAGGATTGTTTGGCCAAAAATATGTTCAATTGGTCAAATATGGACTACAGTCTGGATGATATAACATCACGAGAAGTCTGTATAGTACGACAAATATGTATAGTAAGTTTAAAGTTCAAGGTCTCTGTTCAGAAATATGTTCAGAAGGTCAAATATGGACTTATGTATGGCTGATTTAACATCAGAGGGAGTCCATACGTTTATGATAGACAAAATCCTTTAGAGAACTCTTTGGTCAATTCTTTTTACAATCGGTCAAATATGGACTACTGCCTGCCTGATTTAACATTACGAGAAGTCAGTCTATATGTATAGTGAGTTAATGTTCACGGACTCTGGCCAGAAATATGTTCAGTAGGTAAAAAATAGACTACTGGCTGGTTAATATAACATCACAAGAAGTCAATCTGTAGTATAACAAGATAATGTTCAAGAACTCTTTGGCCAGAAATATGTTCAGAAGGTCAAAAGGGGACCTCTGTATAGCTGATTTATCATCAGAAGTCGTCTATAACTTTATATAGATTGAAACATTTTGAGGACACTTTGACCAGAAATAAGCTGAAAAGGTCAGAAATGGACATCTATATGGCTTATGAAGCATCAGAAGGAGTCTATGAATATGTATAGAAAGCCCAATATCGAGGACTCTTTGGCCATAAATATGTTCCTTGGTTCAAATATGGACTTCTGTATGGCTGACGTAACATCAGAAAGAGTCAACGAGTCTTTATGGAAAGGTCAAGTTTCGAGTATTCCTTGGTCAGAAAAAAATTCAGTATGTCAAATATGGACTTTTGTCAGGATGATATAACATCCGAAGATGTCAATCTGAATGTATAGTGTTAATCATTTAGGACTCTTTGGCCAGAAATATGTTCAGTAGGTGAAAAGAGGACCTCTGAATAGCTGATTTATCATCAGAAAGAGTATATAACTTTATATAGTTTAAGAACTTTTGATGACCCTATGACCAGAAATAAGTTCAAAAGGTCAGATATGGATATCTATATGGCTTAAGTAGCATTAGAAGGAGTCTATGAGTATGTATAGAAAGCCCAATATCGAGGACTCTTTGGCCAAAAATATGTTCCTTGGGTCAAATATGGACTTCTGTATGGCTGACGTAACATCAGAAAGAGTCAACGAGTATATATGGAAAGGTCAAGTTTCGAGTATTCCTTGGTCAGAAAAAAATTCAGTATGTCAAATATGGACTTTTGTCAGGATGATATAACATCCGAAGATGTCAATCTGAATGCATAGTGTTAATCATTTAGGGCTCTTTGGCCAGAAATATGTTCAGTAGGTGAAAAGAGGACCTCTGAATAGCTGATTTATCATCAGAAAGAGTCTATAACTTTATATAGTTTAAAAACTTTTGATGACCCTTTGACCAGAAATAAGTTCAAAAGGTCAGATATGGATATCTATATGGCTTAAGTAGCATTAGAAGGAGTCTATGAGTATGTATAGAAAGTCAAAGATCGAGAACTCTTTGGCCATAAATATATTCCTTGGGTCAAATATGGACTTCTGTAAGGCTGATTTGACATCAGAAGGAGTCGATAAGTTTATAATAATAAAAAACATTTTGAGGATTGTTTGGCCTAAAATATGTTCAATTGGTCAAATATGGACTACAGTCTGGATGATATAACATCACGAGAAGTCTGTATAGTACGACAAATATGTATAGTAAGTTTAAAGTTCATGGTCTCTGTTCAGAAATATGTTCAGAAGGTCAAATATGGACTTATGTATGGCTGATTTAACATCAGAGGGAGTCCATACGTTTATGATAGACAAAATCCTTTAGAGAACTCTTTGGTCAATTCTTTTTACAATCGGTCAAATATGGACTACTGCCTGCCTGATTTAACATTACGAGAAGTAAGTCTATATGTATAGTGAGTTAATGTTCACGGACTCTGGCCAGAAATATGTTCAGTAGGTCAAAAATAGACTACTGGCTGGTGAATATAACATCACAAGAAGTCAATCTGTAGTATAACAAGATAATGTTCAAGAACTCTTTGGCCAGAAATATGTTCAGTAGGTGAAAAGAGGACCTCTGAATAGCTGATTTATCATCAGAAAGAGTCTATAACTTTATATAGTTTAAAAACTTTTGATGACCCTTTGACCAGAAATAAGTTCAAAAGGTCAGATATGGATATCTATATGGCTTAAGTAGCATTAGAAGGAGTCTATGAGTATGTATAGAAAGCCCAATATCGAGGACTCTTTGGCCAAAAATATGTTCCTTGGGTCAAATATGGACTTCTGTATGGCTGATGTAACATCAGAAAGAGTCAACGAGTATATATGGAAAGGTCAAGTTTCGAGTATTCCTTGGTCAGAAAAAAATTCAGTATGTCAAATATGGACTTTTGTCAGGATGATATAACATCCGAAGATGTCAATCTGAATGTATAGTGTTAATCATTTAGGACTGTTTGGCCAGAAATATGTTCAGTAGGTGAAAAGAGGACCTCTGAATAGCTGATTTATCATCAGAAAGAGTCTATAACTTTATATAGTTTAAGAACTTTTGATGACCCTATGACCAGAAATAAGTTCAAAAGGTCAGATATGGATATCTATATGGCTTAAGTAGCATTAGAAGGAGTCTATGAGTATGTATAGAAAGCCCAATATCGAGGACTCTTTGGCCAAAAATATGTTCCTTGGGTCAAATATGGACTTCTGTATGGCTGACGTAACATCAGAAAGAGTCAACGAGTATATATGGAAAGGTCAAGTTTCGAGTATTCCTTGGTCAGAAAAAAATTCAGTATGTCAAATATGGACTTTTGTCAGGATGATATAACATCCGAAGATGTCAATCTGAATGTATAGTGTTAATCATTTAGGACTCTTTGGCCAGAAATATGTTCAGTAGGTGAAAAGAGGACCTCTGAATAGCTGATTTATCATAAGAAAGAGTCTATAACTTTATATAGTTTAAAAACTTTTGATGACCTTTTGACCAGAAATATGTTCAAAAGGTCAGATATGGATATCTATATGGCTTAAGTAGCATTAGAAGGAGTCTATGAGTATGTATAGAAAGCCCAATATCGAGGACTCTTTGGCCAAAAATATGTTCCTTGGGTCAAATATGGACTTCTGTATGGCTGACGTAACATCAGAAAGAGTCAACGAGTATATATGGAAAGGTCAAGTTTCGAGTATTCCTTGGTCAGAAAAAAATTCAGTATGTCAAATATGGACTTTTGTCAGGATGATATAACATCCGAAGATGTCAATCTGAATTTATAGTGCTAATCATTTAGGGCTCTTTGGCCAGAAATATGTTCAGTAGGTGAAAAGAGGACCTCTGAATAGCTGATTTATCATCAGAAAGAGTCTATAACTTTATATAGTTTAAAAACTTTTGATGACCCTTTGACCAGAAATAAGTTCAAAAGGTCAGATATGGATATCTATATGGCTTAAGTAGCATTAGAAGGAGTCTATGAGTATGTATAGAAAGTCCAAGATCGAGAACTCTTTGGCCATAAATATATTCCTTGGGTCAAATATGGACTTCTGTAAGACTGATTTGACATCAGAAGGAGTCGATAAGTTTATAATAATAAAAAACATTTTGAGGATTGTTTGGCCAAAAATATGTTCAATTGGTCAAATATGGACTACAGTCTGGATGATATAACATCACGAGAAGTCTGTATAGTACGACGAATATGTATAGTAAGTTTAAAGTTCAAGGTCTCTGTTCAGAAATATGTTCAGAAGGTCAAATATGGACTTATGTATGGCTGATTTAACATCAGAGGGAGTCCATACGTTTATGATAGACAAAATCCTTTAGAGAACTCTTTGGTCAATTCTTTTTACAATCGGTCAAATATGGACTACTGCCTGCCTGATTTAACATTACGAGAAGTCAGTCTATATGTATAGTGAGTTAATGTTCACGGACTCTGGCCAGAAATATGTTCAGTAGGTAAAAAATAGACTACTGGCTGGTTAATATAACATCACAAGAAGTCAATCTGTAGTATAACAAGATAATGTTCAAGAACTCTTTGGCCAGAAATATGTTCAGAAGGTCAAAAGGGGACCTCTGTATAGCTGATTTATCATCAGAAGTCGTCTATAACTTTATATAGATTGAAACATTTTGAGGACACTTTGACCAGAAATAAGCTGAAAAGGTCAGAAATGGACATCTATATGGCTTATGAAGCATCAGAAGGAGTCTATGAATATGTATAGAAAGCCCAATATCGAGGACTCTTTGGCCAAAAATATGTTCCTTGGTTCAAATATGGACTTCTGTATGGCTGACGTAACATCAGAAAGAGTCAACGAGTATATATGGAAAGGTCAAGTTTCGAGTATTCCTTGGTCAGAAAAAAATTCAGTATGTCAAATATGGAATTTTTCTCAGGATGATATAACATCCGAAGATGTCAATCTGAATGTATAGTGTTAATCATTTAGGACTCTTTGGCCAGAAATATGTTCAGTAGGTGAAAAGAGGACCTCTGAATAGCTGATTTATCATCAGAAAGAGTCTATAACTTTATATAGTTTAAAAACTTTTGATGACCCTTTGACCAGAAATAAGTTCAAAAGGTCAGATATGGATATCTATATGGCTTAAGTAGCATTAGAAGGAGTCTATGAGTATGTATAGAAAGCCCAATATCGAGGACTCTTTGGCCAAAAATATGTTCCTTGGGTCAAATATGGACTTCTGTATGGCTGATGTAACATCAGAAAGAGTCAACGAGTATATATGGAAAGGTCAAGTTTCGAGTATTCCTTGGTCAGAAAAAAATTCAGTATGTCAAATATGGACTTTTGTCAGGATGATATAACATCCGAAGATGTCAATCTGAATGTATAGTGTTAATCATTTAGGACTCTTTGGCCAGAAATATGTTCAGTAGGTGAAAAGAGGACCTCTGAATAGCTGATTTATCATCAGAAAGAGTCTATAACTTTATATAGTTAAAAAACTTTTGATGACCCTTTGACCAGAAATAAGTTCAAAAGTTCAGATATGGATATCTATATGGCTTAAGTAGCATTAGAAGGAGTCTATGAGTATGTATAGAAAGCCCAATATCGAGGACTCTTTGGCCAAAAATATGTTCCTTGGGTCAAATATGGACTTCTGTATGGCTGACGTAACATCAGAAAGAGTCAACGAGTATATATGGAAAGGTCAAGTTTCGAGTATTCCTTGGTCAGAAAAAAATTCAGTATGTAAAATATGGACTTTTGTCAGGATGATATAACATCCGAAGATGTCAATCTGAATTTATAGTGCTAATCATTTAGGGCTCTTTGGCCAGAAATATGTTCAGTAGGTGAAAAGAGGACCTCTGAATAGCTGATTTATCATCAGAAAGAGTCTATAACTTTATATAGTTTAAAAACTTTTGATGACCCTTTGACCAGAAATAAGTTCAAAAGGTCAGATATGGATATCTATATGGCTTAAGTAGCATTAGAAGGAGTCTATGAGTATGTATAGAAAGTCCAAGATCGAGAACTCTTTGGCCATAAATATATTCCTTGGGTCAAATATGGACTTCTGTAAGGCTGATTTGACATCAGAAGGAGTCGATAAGTTTATAATAATAAAAAACATTTTGAGGATTGTTTGGCCTAAAATATGTTCAATTGGTCAAATATGGACTACAGTCTGGATGATATAACATCACGAGAAGTCTGTATAGTACGACAAATATGTATAGTAAGTTTAAAGTTCATGGTCTCTGTTCAGAAATATGTTCAGAAGGTCAAATATGGACTTATGTATGGCTGATTTAACATCAGAGGGAGTCCATACGTTTATGATAGACAAAATCCTTTAGAGAACTCTTTGGTCAATTCTTTTTACAATCGGTCAAATATGGACTACTGCCTGCCTGATTTAACATTACGAGAAGTAAGTCTATATGTATAGTGAGTTAATGTTCACGGACTCTGGCCAGAAATATGTTCAGTAGGTCAAAAATAGACTACTGGCTGGTGAATATAACATCACAAGAAGTCAATCTGTAGTATAACAAGATAATGTTCAAGAACTCTTTGGCCAGAAATATGTTCAGTAGGTGAAAAGAGGACCTCTGAATAGCTGATTTATCATCAGAAAGAGTCTATAGAGAGTCAAGTTTCGAGTATTCCTTGGTCAGAAAAAAATTCAGTATGTCAAATATGGACTTTTGTCAGGATGATATAACATCCGAAGATGTCAATCTGAATGCATAGTGTTAATCATTTAGGGCTCTTTGGCCAGAAATATGTTCAGTAGGTGAAAAGAGGACCTCTGAATAGCTGATTTATCCTCAGAAAGAGTCTATAACTTTATATAGTTTAAAAACTTTTGATGACCCTTTGACCAGAAATAAGTTCAAAAGGTCAGATATGGATATCTATATGGCTTAAGTAGCATTAGAAGGAGTCTATGAGTATGTATAGAAAGTCCAAGATCGAGAACTCTTTGGCCATAAATATATTCCTTGGGTCAAATATGGACTTCTGTAAGGCTGATTTGACATCAGAAGGAGTCGATAAGTTTATAATAATAAAAAACATTTTGAGGATTGTTTGGCCTAAAATATGTTCAATTGGTCAAATATGGACTACAGTCTGGATGATATAACATCACGAGAAGTCTGTATAGTACGACAAATATGTATAGTAAGTTTAAAGTTCATGGTCTCTGTTCAGAAATATGTTCAGAAGGTCAAATATGGACTTATGTATGGCTGATTTAACATCAGAGGGAGTCCATACGTTTATGATAGACAAAATCCTTTAGAGAACTCTTTGGTCAATTCTTTTTACAATCGGTCAAATATGGACTACTGCCTGCCTGATTTAACATTACGAGAAGTCTGTATAGTATGACAAATATGTATAGTAAGGTTAAAGTTCAAGGTCTCTGTCCAGAAATATGTTCAGAAGGTCAATTATGGACTTCTGTATGGCTGATTTAACATGAGAAGGAGTCTATAAGTTTCTAAGAGTAAAAAACATTTTGAGGATTCTTTGGCCAAAAATATGTTAAATCGGTCAAATATGAACTACAGTCTGGCTGATATAACATCATGAGAAGTCTGTATAGTAGGAGAAATATGTATAGTAAGGTAAATGTTCAAGGTCTCTGTCCAGAAATATGTTCAGAAGGTCAAATATGGACTTCTGTGTGGCTGATTTAACATGAGAAGGAGTCTATAAGTTTCTAAGAGTAAAAAACATTTTGAGGATTCTTTGGCCAAAAATATGTTAAATCGGTCAAATATGAACTACAGTCTGGCTGATATAACATCATGAGAAGTCTGTATAGTAGGAGAAATATGTATAGTAAGGTAAATGTTCAAGGTCTCTGTCCAGAAATATGTTCAGAAGGTCAAATATGGACTTCTGTGTGGCTGATTTAACATCAGAGGGAGTCTATAGTTTATGATATAGACAACATCCTTTTGAGAACTCAAATTTTTTTTCAATCGGTCAAATATGGACTGCCTGATTTAACATTACGAGAAGTGAGTCTATATCTATAGTGAGTTGATGTTCACAGACTCTGGCCAGAAATATGTTCAGTAGGTCAAAAATAGACTACTGGCTGGTTAATTTAATATCACAAGAAGTCAATCTTTAGTATAGCAAGATAATGTTCAAGAACTCTTTTGCCAGAAATATGTTTAGTAGGTCAAAAGGGGACCTCTGTATAGCTGATTTATCATCAAAGGGAGTCTATAACTTTATATAGTTTGAAAAATTTTGAGGACAATTTGACCAGAAAAAAGTTCAAAAGGTCAGATCCATATCTGACCTTTTGACCTTTTTGGAGATCTATATGGCTTATGAAGCATCAGAAGGAGTCTATGAGTATTTATAGAAAGCCCAAGATCGAGGACCCTTTGGCCAGAAATATGTTCCTTGGGTCAAATATGGACTTCTGTATGGCTGACGTAACATAAGAAAGAGTCAACTACTATATATAGAAAGGTCAAGTTTCGAGTACTCCTTGGACAGAAAAAAATTCAGTATGTCAAAAATTGACTTTTGTCAGGATGATATAACATCCAAAGATATCAATCTGAATGTATAGTGTTAATCTTTAAGGACTCTTTGGCCAGGAATATGTTCAGTAGGTCAAAAGCATACCTATGTATAGCTCATTGCTATAACATTATGTGTTTTGCACAAACGATCTAACGTTGTGCATCTTTAAAGAATGACATAGGCTATGCACTTCTTGCATTGCATTGCATTGCACACCAGAACTAAGTCAATTCAATGTTCATTAAAGAGATGTGTTGTTACATTGCATTGCACCAACGATCTAACGTTGTGCATTGAAGAATACCATATAAGTTATGCACTTTTCGCATTGCTTTGAATTGCACACCAGAACTAACTCATTCCCATGGTCATTAAAGAGATAACATATGTGTGTTGAATTGCATTGCATTGCATTGCACTAACGATCTAACGTTGTGCACTGAAGAATAACATATAGGTTATGCACTTTTTGCATTGCATTGCATTGCACACCAGAACGAACTCATTCCCATGTTCATTAAAGAGATAACATGTGTGTTGTTGCATTGCATTACACTACCGATCTAACGTTGTGCACTGAAGAGTAACATATAGGTTATGCACATTTCTCATTGCATTGCATTGCATTGCATTGCACTAACAATCTAACGTTATGCACTGAAGAGTAACATATAGGTTATGCACTTCTCGCATTGCATTGCATTGCTTTGCATTGCATTGCACTAACGATCTAATGTTGTGCACTGAAGAATACATATAGGTTATGCCCTTTTCGCATTGCATTGCATTGCACACCAGAACTAAATCATTCCCATGTTCATTAAAGAGACGATGTGTGTTGTTGCATTGTATTGTATTGCATTGCATTGCATTGCATTTGCATTGCACTAACGATCTAACGTTGTGCACTGAAGAATAACATATAGGTAATGCACTTTTTGCATTGCATTGCACACCAGAACTAACTCATTCCCATGTTCATTAAAGAGATAACATGTGTGTTGTTGCATTGCATTGCATTGCACGCACGATCTAACGTTGTGCATTGAAGAATAACATAGGCTATGCACTTCTTGCATTGCATTGCACTAACGATCTAACGTTGTGCACTGAAGAATAACATATAGCTCATGCACTTTTTGCTTTGCATTGCATTGCACACCAGAACTAACTCATTCCCATGTTCATTAAAGAGATAACATATATGTTGTTGCATTGCATTGCACAAACGATCTAACGTTGTGCACTGAAGAGTAACATATAGGTTATGCACATTTCTCATTGCATTGCATTGCATTGCACTAACAATCTAACGTTGTGCACTGAAGAATAACATATAGGTTATGCACTTTTTGCATTGCATTGCATT
Source organism: Rutilus rutilus (assembly GCF_951802725.1). Lineage (NCBI taxonomy): Eukaryota > Metazoa > Chordata > Actinopteri > Cypriniformes > Leuciscidae > Rutilus > Rutilus rutilus. Next base: position 18,432,507 of record NC_140217.1, on the reverse strand, counting down.
GCACACCAGAACTAAATCATTCCCATGTTCATTCAAGAGATGATATGTGTGTTGTTGCATTGCATTGCATTGCATTCCACTAACGATCTAACGTTGTGCACTGAAGAATAATATATAGGTTATGCCCTTTTTGCATTGCATTGCACACCAGAACTAACTCATTCCCATGTTCATTAAAGAGATAACGTGTGTTGTTGCATTGCATTGCATTGCATTGCATTGCATTGCACTAAAGATCTAACGTTGTGCATTGAAGAATAACATAGGCTATGCACTTCTTACATTGCACACCAGAACTAACTTATTCCAATGTTCATTAACGAGATAACGTTTGTTGTTGCATTGCAATGCATTGCATTGCATTGCACTAACGATCTAACGTTGTGCATTGAAGAATAACATAGGCTATGCACTTCTTGCATTGCACACCAGAACTAACTTATTCCAATGTTCATTAACGAGATAACGTTTGTTGTTGCATTGCATTGCATTGCACTAACGATCTAACGTTGTGCATTGAAGAATAACATAGGCTATGCACTTCTTACATTGCACACCAGAACTAACTTATTCCAATGTTCATTAACGAGATAACGTTTGTTGTTGCATTGCAATGCATTGCATTGCATTGCACTAACGATCTAACGTTGTGCATTGAAGAATAACATAGGCTATGCACTTCTTGCATTGCACACCAGAACTAACTTATTCCAATGTTCATTAAAGAAATAACGTGTGTTGTTGCATTGCATTGCATTGCATTGCAAACGATCTAACGTTGTGCATTGAAGAATAACATAGGCTATGCACTTCTTGCATTGCACACCAGAACTAACTTATTCCAATGTTCATTAACGAGATAACGTTTGTTGTTGCATTGCATTGCATTGCATTGCACTAACGATCTAACGTTGTGCATTGAAGAATAACATAGGCTATGCACTTCTTGCATTGCACACCAGAACTAACTTATTCCAATGTTCATTAAAGAAATAACGTGTGTTGTTGCATTGCATTAATGCATTGCATTGCACAAACGATCTAACGTTGTGCACTGAAGAGTAACATATAGGTTATGCACATTTCTCATTGCATTGCATTGCATTACTAACAATCTAACGTTATACACTGAAGAGTAACATATAGGTTATGCACTTCTCGCATTGCATTGCTTTGCATTGCATTGCACTAACGATCTAACGTTGTGCATTGAAGAATAACATATAGGTTATGCACTTTTCGCATTGCATTGCATTGCACACCAGAACTAACTCATTCCCATGTTCATTAAAGAGATAACATGTGTGTGTTGCATTGCATTGCATTGCATTGCACTAACGTTCTAACGTTGTGCACTGAAGAATAACATATAGGTTATGCACTTTTCGAATTGCATTGCATTTGCACACCAGAACTAAATCATTCCCATGTTCATTAAAGAGACGATGTGTGTTGTGCATTGCATTGTATTGCATTGCATTGCATTTGCATTGCACTAACGATCTAACGTTGTGCACTGAAGAATAACATATAGGTAATGCACTGCTTGCATTGCATTGCACACCAGAACTAACTCATTCCAATATTCATTAAAGAAATAACGTGTGTTGTTGCATTGCATTGCATTGCAGTGCATTGCACTAACAATCCAACGTTATGCACTGAAGAGTAACATATAGGTTATGCACTTCTCGCATTGCATTGCATTGCACACCAGAACTAAATCATTCCCATGTTCATTCAAGAGATGATATGTGTGTTGTTGCATTGCATTCCACTAACGATCTAACTTTGTGCACTGAAGAATAACATATAGGTTATGCCCTTTTTGCATTGCATTGCATTGCACACCAGAACTAACTCATTCCCATGTTCATTAAAGAGATAACGTGTGTTGTTGCATTGCATTGCATTGCATTGCACTAACGATCTAACGTTGTGCACTGAAGAATAACATAGGCTATGCACTTCTTGCATTGCACACCAGAACTAACTTATTCCAATGTTCATTAACGAGATAACGTTTGTTGTTGCATTGCATTGCATTGCATTGCACTAACGATCTAACGTTGTGCATTGAAGAATAACATAGGCTATGCACTTCTTGCATTGCACACCAGAACTAACTTATTCCAATGTTCATTAAAGAAATAACGTGTGTTGTTGCATTGCATTAATGCATTGCATTGCACAAACGATCTAACGTTGTGCACTGAAGAGTAACATATAGGTTATGCACATTTCTCATTGCATTGCATTGCATTACTAACAATCTAACGTTATACACTGAAGAGTAACATATAGGTTATGCACTTCTCGCATTGCATTGCTTTGCATTGCATTGCACTAACGATCTAACGTTGTGCATTGAAGAATAACATATAGGTTATGCACTTTTCGCATTGCATTGCATTGCACACCAGAACTAACTCATTCCCATGTTCATTAAAGAGATAACATGTGTGTGTTGCATTGCATTGCATTGCATTGCACTAACGTTCTAACGTTGTGCACTGAAGAATAACATATAGGTTATGCACTTTTCGAATTGCATTGCATTTGCACACCAGAACTAAATCATTCCCATGTTCATTAAAGAGACGATGTGTGTTGTGCATTGCATTGTATTGCATTGCATTGCATTTGCATTGCACTAACGATCTAACGTTGTGCACTGAAGAATAACATATAGGTAATGCACTGCTTGCATTGCATTGCACACCAGAACTAACTCATTCCAATATTCATTAAAGAAATAACGTGTGTTGTTGCATTGCATTGCATTGCAGTGCATTGCACTAACAATCCAACGTTATGCACTGAAGAGTAACATATAGGTTATGCACTTCTCGCATTGCATTGCATTGCACACCAGAACTAAATCATTCCCATGTTCATTCAAGAGATGATATGTGTGTTGTTGCATTGCATTCCACTAACGATCTAACTTTGTGCACTGAAGAATAACATATAGGTTATGCCCTTTTTGCATTGCATTGCATTGCACACCAGAACTAACTCATTCCCATGTTCATTAAAGAGATAACGTGTGTTGTTGCATTGCATTGCATTGCATTGCACTAACGATCTAACGTTGTGCACTGAAGAATAACATAGGCTATGCACTTCTTGCATTGCACACCAGAACTAACTTATTCCAATGTTCATTAACGAGATAACTTTTGTTGTTGCATTGCATTGCATTGCATTGTATTGCACTAACGATCTAACTTTGAAGAATAACATAGGCTATGCACTTCTTGCATTGCACACCAGAACTAACTTATTCCAATGTTCATTAAAGAAATAACGTGTGTTGTTGCATTGCATTGCATTGCATTGCACTAACGATCTAACGTTGTGCACTGAAGAATAACATATAGGTTATGCACTTCTCGCATTGCATTGCATTGCACACCAGAACTAAATCATTCCCGTGTTCATTCAAGATAAGATCAGAATCAGAATCAGAATCAGAAAGAGCTTTATTGCCAAGTATGCTTGCGCATACGAGGAATTTGTCTTGGTGACAGTAGCTTCCAGTACACATACAATATAAAGTGACAAGACAAGTAACATAGGTATAAATAAAAAATAGAAAAAAATAAAAATAAAATAAAAATAAAAAGATTATAAATTATAAATATATATAAAGTTATAAGGTGCTATAATGAAATGTCTGAGGGAAGTATTGCACATGTTTGTTCCACAGTAGCGGAACATTTAAGTGTTCATGAGGTAGATGGCCTGGGGAAAGAAACTTTTCCTGTGTCTGGTTGTTTTTGTGCTCGGTGCTCTGTAGCGTCGACCAGACGGTAACAGTTCAAACAGAAAGTGTGCTGGGTGTGACGGGTCCAGAGTGATTTTGCGAGCCCTTTTACTCACTCTGGATGAGTGCAGTACTTTGAGTGTGGGAAGGGTAGTGCCAGTGATTCGCTCAGCAGTCCGAACTATCCGCTGTAGTCTACGGAGGTCGGTTTTGGTAGCAGAGCCGAACCAGACGGTGATGGAAGTGCAGAGGATGGACTGGATGACAGCTGAGTAGAACTGTACGAGCAGCTCCTTTGGCAGGTTGAATTTCCTATGTGAGTGTCCCACTTCAGATCCTGAGAGATGGTGGTGCCCAGGAACCTGAATGACTCTACTGCAGTCACAGTGCTGTCCATGATGGTGAGTGAAGGGAGTGCAGGGGGGTTTCTCCTGAAGTCCACGATCATCTCCACTGTTTTGAGCGTGTTCAGCTCCAGGTTGTTATAACTGCACCAAAGAGCCAGCTGCTCCACCTCCTGTCTGTACGCAGACTCGTCACCGTTCCGGATGAGTCCGATAACAGTAGTGTCGTCCGCAAACTTCAGGAGCTTGACAGAGGTGTCTTTAGAGGTGCAGTCATTTGTGTACAGGGAGAAGAGCAGTGGTGAGAGAACACATCCCTGTGGAGCACCGGTGCTGATGGTGCGGCTGTCGGACGTGATTTTGCCCATTCTGACTAGCTGTTGTCTGTCTGTCAGAAAGCTGGTGATCCATTGACAGATGGAGCTAGGGACAGAGAGTTGGGTCAGTTTGGTCTGGAGATATGTGTGTTGTTGCATTGCATTGCATTGCATTGCACTAACGATCTAACGTTGTGCTAAAGAATAACATATAGGTTATGCACTTTTTGCATTGCATTGCACACCAGATCTAACTCATTCCAATGTTCATTAAAGAGATAACGTGTGTTTTGTTGCATTTCACAAACGATCTAACGTTGTGCATTGAATAATAACATATAGGCTATGCACTTCTTGCATTGCATTGCATTGCATTGCACACCAGAACTAACTCATTCCCATGTTCATTAAAGAGATATGTTGCTGCATTGCATTGCACAAACGATCTAACGTTGTGCTTTGAAGAATAACATATAGGCTATGCACTTCTTGCATTGCATTGCACACCAGAACTAACTCATTCCCAAACTCATTTCGTTTTGCTTTGAGGAAATACAATTTGTGCTGTTGTATTGCATTTCACACACGATCAAACTTTGTGCATTGAAGAATAACATATAAGCTATGAGTGCATTGCAAACATACAGCAACTATCTCATTCCGATGTGCATTGAATAGATACCATTTTTGGAGTTACATTCCACTGCATAAAAGATCTAACTGATATAGTTAGATATAATAATAACACATTATTATTCAACGCTAATTCTTAGATCGTTTGTGCAATGCAACACTCATGTTATCTTTTCATTATTCTATGCATTGTACGCAAGAGGTAAAAAAAAAAAAACTCTCTGAAAAAGAGTCCTCAAAATATATATTTACATGCAATAATTTCCCTTAAAAGAAAAAATGAATCAGTTAGTTGAATACAGTACAATGCGAAAGCACATATGTTATGTGTCAAATCAGGCATACAGAGGTCCCTCTTTGACCTACAGAACATATTTTCTGTCCAAAGAGTTCTTACTGACTTCATACTGACTGACTTCTTGTGATGTTGTATTAGCAATACAGTAGTCCATGTTTGACCTGCTGCACATATTTCTGGCCCAAGAGTAATCGATCTTAAGCTTTCTATACATTCTCGTAGAATCTTTCTGATGTTACATCAGCCATACAGAAGTCCATTTTTGACCTACTGAACACATTTCTGGATAAAGAGTCCTTCAGCTTTAACTTACTAAACATACAAGACTGACTTCTTGCGATGTTATATAAGCCAGACAGTAGTCCATATTTGACTGATTGAACATATTTTTGGCAAAAGGTATTTTGTGTATATTATAAACATACTCCTTCTGATGCTTCATAAGCCATTTTGAAGTCCATTTCTGACCTATTGAACTTATTTCTGGTCAAAGGGTCCTCAAAGGTTTTTAAACTATATAAACTTATAGACTCCTTCTGATGTTACATCACCCATAAAAAAAAAGTACATTTTTGACTTACTAAACATATTTCTGCCAAGAGACCATGAAACTTAACTTACTATACGTACATACTGACTTCTCGTGATGTTAAATCAGGCAAGGAGTAGTCGATATTTGACCGATTGAACACATTTTTGGCCAAAGAGTCCTCAAAATGTTTTTTTTTACTATTATAAACTTATAGACTCCTTCTGATGTTAAATCAGCCATATAGAAGTCCATATTTAAACTACTGGGAAAAAGAGTACTCGATCTTGAACTTTCTATACATACTCTAGAAATCTTCTGATGCGTCATAAGCCATTTAGAAGTCCATATCTGACCTGTTAAACTTATTTCTGGTCAATGGGTCCTTAAAAGGTGGTTTTAAATATATATAATCTTATATAATATATAATACCTAAGCTATTTAATCTTATAGACTAATTCTGATGTTAAATCAGCCATACAGAGGTCCCTTTTTTTACCTACTAAACATATTTCGGGCCAAAGAGTACTCAAACTTGAACTTTCTATACATGTTGACTCCTTCTGATGTTACGTCAGCCATGAAGTAGTCCATATGTGACCCAAGGAACATATTTCTGATAAAGAGTCCTCAATCTTGAACTTTGCATTCTCACTTCTAGACTCCTTCTGATGGTTCATAAGCCACCTATAGAATTCCACATTTGACCTATTAAACTTATTTCTGGTCAAAGGGTCCTCAAAGGGTTTCTTATTATGTTAATTCAGCCATACATAGGTCCTATTTGAACTACTGAAAACATTTTTGGCCAAAGAGTCTTTGAACATTAACCTTCTCTACTTATTGACCTCTTAATAATACATTAGCCATACAAAAGTCCATATTTGACCTACTGAACATATTTCTGGTCAAAGAGTCCCTGACCTTTCTGTACAGCTTCCGATGTTTCATCAGCCTGAAAGATGTCCATACTTGACCCATTGAATATATTTCTGACCATAGAGTCCTCGATCTTGAACTTTCTAAACATACTTGTAGACTGCTTCCAATGTATCCTCTATCCGATCTGCTATCCGATGTATTCGAACAGTAGTTCAAATTTTATATTTTGAACATATTTCTAGACATGAGACCTTGGACTTTAAATTTCTAGACTAATTGCTCTTCTGATGTTTCATCAGCCATACAGTATAGTTCAAATTTGACCTATTGAACATTTCTATAACCAAAGTGTCCTCGATCTTGATCGTTTTATACATAATCATAGGCTTGTTCTGATGTTTCATCATTGAGACAGAAGTCCATTATTGACCTACTGAATATATTTCTGGCAAAAGAATCATCAAAGTTTAACTTACTGTTCCTTCTCCTATTTTTGATTTTTTTATCCAACATACAGTAGTCCATATTAGACCAAGAGAACATGTTTCTGGCCAAAAGTCATCAAAGGGTATGTTTATATGCATTCTCATCGACTACTTTTGATGTTAAGTCAACCATATTGTTAGTCCAAATTTGACCCATTGAACATATATCTGGCCAAAGAGACCTAGATCAATTAATTATCTATACATAATTATTATCTCCTTCTGATTTTTCATCAGCCAGGTTATTATCCATATTTGACAAATGAACATATTTCTGTCTGGAAGAGTCCTTGATCTTTCTATACATACTCATAGACGCTTTCAGATAGTACTTCAGCCAAAAAATGATCCATAATTGACTACTAAACTCATTTCTGAGCGGTGGGTTTATAAATCTTGATTTCTCTATACATATTAATTGACTCCTTCTGATGTTACAATAGCAAAACAGTATTGTATTGTATCAATATGACCTATTAAACCTATTTCTGACCAAAGAGTCTATGAACATTTTTCTATACATACTCAATGACTCCTGATTTTACAAGAGCAATATAGTATTTCAAAATTTGACCAATTGAACATATTTCTGGCCAAAGAGACCTTGATCTTATTCTTTCTATACATACTCCTTCTGATGTTTCATCAGCCAGATAATTGTCCACAATTGACCTACTGAACATTTTTCTGCCCGAAGAGTCAATGAGTCAATGAATTCTATACATAATCATTTACTTCTTCTGATGTTTCTTCAGCCATACAGAAGTCCAGATTTGACACGTTGAACATATTTCTGACCAAAGAGTCCTTGATCTTGAACTTTCTATTCATAATTATAGACTCTTTCAGAAAGTACATCGGACAGACAATTGTCCATATTAATTATTAAACATGGCCAACAAGTCCATGAACTTGAACATTCCTTTTAGTGTTTCATCAGCCAGACAGTAGTCCATAATTGACCTACTGAACATATTGCTGCCTGAAGAGTCTTGAACTTGAACTTTCTATACATGCTCATTGAGTCCTTCTGATGTTTCACAAGCAGACAATAGTCCATAATTGACCCTCTGAACATATTTCTAGTATAAGAGTCCTCTGTCTTGAACTTTCTATAGATTCTCAGTGACTCCTTATGATGATTCATCAGACGGACAATTGTCCATAATTGACCCACTGAACATATTTCTACCTGAAGAGTCTTTGAACTTGAACTTTCTATTCATAATCGTTGACTTCTGATGTTTCATCAGCCAGACAGCAGTCCATATTTGACCCACTAAACATATTTCTGGCAAAAGAGTCCTCGATCTTGAACCTTTTAAACATACTCATAGACTCTTTCTGGTGTTTCATCAGCCATGCAGTAGTTCTGATTTGACATAATGAACATATTTCTGACCGAAGAGTCCTCGATCTTGAACTTTCTATTCATACTTATAGACTCTTTCAGATAGTACGTCGGCTAGACAATTGTAGATATTGACTATTGAACACATTTCTGGCCAACGAGTCTGTGAACTTGAACTTTCTATACATGCTCATTGACTCCTTCCGATGTTTCATCAAGCAGACAACAGTCAATAATTGACCTCCTGAACATATTTCTAGTAAAAGAGTCCTCGATCTTGAACTTTCTATACATTCTCAGTGATGCCTTATTTTGTTTCTTTAGCCATACAGAAGTCCAGATTTGACATGTTGAACATATTTCTGACTTGAAAATTTTGTACATGCTAATTGACTCCTTTTAGTGTTTCATCAGCCAGACAGTATTCTTCCGCCGTAAAACGCATCGTGCAGCCCAAACCGTAAGTGCTGGAGACTTGAAACTTAGCCAGATGGTAGTACAAAAAACGAGGAGAGGATCAGAGAGTATGACCCCGATTGGCCCATAGGTGGCGCTATAGCGACCAAAAGTGCGAAACTGCTCATAACTCCTAGACCGTATGTCGTAGACTCAAGTGTCTTATATCATTGGAAAATATATAAATCTGGACTCCTGAAGAACAAAACGTATATCTCCAGTTTCATTTCCGCCATGATAGATTTTCCGCCATTTCGAATTTTGTCAAAAACCTACTTTTGCGAACTAGTCCTAGGTTTTTCGTCCGATCGGAACCAAACCAGTGCAGAAATGTTCTCTGGAGTCGGAATATCAATAACTATCGGAAAAAAAGTTGAAATTTCGATTCATGGTCGCTAGGGGGCGCAAAATTAACATTGTGGGAGGAGCCTATTTTACTAAAATGGCTATAACTCGAGACGTAAATGAGGTATCTTCACCAAACGTGTATGAGTTCAATCTGGGGTCACAGTAAAAAAAATCACAACGATTGAACACTAGGTGGCGCTATAACATGAAAAAAACATGAAAAGGGCTATAACCACCTGACCGTTAGTCCGATTGACTTGAAAATTGGTATGCAGTGTGTTGGTCCAAGGTGCCATGTATGTCTATGAGGACATTGGCGTATCTCAAAAAACATAGCCGCCATCGGCCAATGAATTTGAGCACTTATTAGACAAGGTTAACGGAGGCCGATCGGAACGAAACTCGATGGGCATGTTCGACTCATGGCCCTAGAGGTCTGTAAGAATTTTGAAAGAAATCGGCCACTAGTTGGCGCTAACGAGTTTTATGGCTCTGTAATCACGTGGTGTTACACTCATCCACACAATATGCATATCATTTGATAGATCTCCTCATCCTGAACAACTTTGGCTCAAGAACCATTGCTGTCAATCAAATCGTTCATTAAATGTGAACATGTTAAAAACCTACTTTTGCAAACTAGTCCTAGGTTTTTCGCCCGATCGGAACCAAACCAATCTAGGACAATTCTATGGACTCTCTAGATCAATAATTATCCAAAAAAAAGTTTAACTTTTGCATTTGGATGGCTGTAATAGGGTTATTTATAAAATGTGCGTGGCAAAATACACTAAAAAGCCTATAAATCCTAAATGAAAACTCAGAACTTCACGAAAATGGGTGAGCATATGTGACATAACATAATTAACAAGCATGCAAAATTTTATTTTACCATATATGTCCTATGGTACATTGCCTGTATTGGCTGTAAATGGTCTTTTCCAACTATTATGTCAGTGTCATGCTTGCTAAATAAAACTTAATAACTTTTGATGCTTTTGTGCTTAAAGGCCTTAAAGGCCTTAATTGCTTGAACCCCGATAAATGCTGCTTGCAGCTTTAATGACAATTAAAAAAAAATATTCTGGCCAACGTGTCTATGTACTTGAACTTTCTATACATGCTCATTGACTCCTTTTAGTGCTTCATCAACCAGAGAGTACTCCATCATTTACCTACTGAATTTTTTTCTGGTAAAAGAGTCCTCGATTTTGAACTTTCTTTACAAGCTCATTGACTCCTTATGCTGTTCCTTTCTATACATACTCGTTGACTCCATCTGATGTTACATCAGCCATAAAGAAGTCCATAATTGACCCAAGGGACATATTTGTAGCCAAAGAGTCCTCAATCTTGAACTTTCTATACATACTCATAGTCTCCTTCTGATTCTTCATAAGCCATATTTATGTCCATATATGACCTATTATTATTTCTGGTCAAAGGTTCCTCAAAAGTTTTTAAACTATGTCAAATTATAGACTCCATCTGATGATAAATCAGACCAAAAGAGGTCAAATTTTGACTCTTGAGTCAATATGTATAGAGAGTTAATGTTCATTGATTCTTTGGCCAAAAATATATTCAGAGGGTCACATATGGAAAGTGTTATACTGTTAAAGTGATGTATCATCAGAAGAAGTCTATGAGTATTTAGTAAGTTAACTTGTGAGGACCTTTTTGCCAAAAATATTTTCAGTTCGCCAGATATGGACATCTATATAGCTTATGAAGAATCAGAAAGTCAACGAGTATATGAGGTCAAGTTTAGACTCTTTGACCAGAAAAAAATTCAGTATGTCAAATATGGACTTTTGTCATGATGATATAACATCCGAAGATATCAATCTGAATGTATAGTGTTAATCTTTAGCCAGTGATATTTTCGGTAGGTCAAATATGGACTTCTGTGTGGCTGATTTAACATCAGAGGGAGTCCATACGTTTATGATAGACAAAATCCTTTTGAGAACTCTTTGGTCAATTTTTTTTTCAATCGGTCAAATATGGACTACTGCCTGCCTGATTTAACATTACGAGAAGTCAGTCTATATGTATAGTGAGTTAATGTTCACTGACTCACGGTCAAAAATAGACTACTGGCCGGTTAATATAACATCACAAGAAGTCAATCTGTAGTATAACAAGATAATGTTCAAGACCTCTTTGGCCAGAAATATGTTCAGAAGGTCAAAAGGGGACCTCTGTATAGCTGATTTATCATCAGAAGTCGTCTATAACTTTATATAGATTGAAACATTTTGAGGACACTTTGACCAGAAATAAGTTGAAAAGGTCAGAAATGTACATCTATATATGGCTTATGAAGCATCAGAAGGAGTCTATGAGTATGTAAAGAAAGACCAATATCGAGGACTCTTTGACCAAAAATATGTTCCTTGGGTCAAATATGGACTTCTGTATGGCTGACGTAACATCAGAAAGAGTCAACGAGTATATATGGAAAGGTCAAGTTTCGAGTATTCCTTGGTCAGAAAAAAATTCAGTATGTCAAATATGGACATTTGTCAGGATGATATAACATCCGAAGATGTCAATCTGAATGTATAGTGTTAATCATTTAGGACTCTTAGGCCAGAAATTTGTTCAGTAGGTGAAAAGAGGACCTCTGAATAGCTGATTTATCATCAGAAAGAGTCTATAACTTTATATAGTTTAAAAACTTTTGATGACCCTTTGACCAGAAATAAGTTCAAAAGGTCAGATATGGATATCTATATGGCTTAAGTAGCATTAGAAGGAGTCTATGAGTATGTATAGAAAGCCCAATATCGAGGACTCTTTGGCCAAAAATATGTTCCTTGGGTCAAATATGGACTTCTGTATGGCTGACGTAACATCAGAAAGAGTCAACGAGTATATATGGAAAGGTCAAGTTTCGAGTATTCCTTGGTCAGAAAAAAATTCAGTATGTCAAATATGGACTTTTGTCAGGATGATATAACATCCGAAGATGTCAATCTGAATCCTCCTGGGACCCAAGAATAGACTTTTGTCCACTGTAGTGGACATTATATTTTAGTGAATTTCTCTGACATCATACATGTCACATGACACAACCTGGGTGTCCTGTAAAGAGCACATTCAGGACTTTTCAGAGATACCAAATGTTTGGAGGTTTCACCATGAAAACAACTTCTCCTTGGTCTTTAAAAATGTCTGACATTAATTTAGTGATCAAATGTAGCCTTCTTATGGAAATATGATAATATATTGTAATTATAATTTAAATTGGACTACTTTTCAAATTGTATTTCATAAAACAACATCTCAGGAAAATGTTATGGGGTTTCAAATAAAAAAATTACTTTCTGTTACAGAACAGGGCGTTGATTTCATACGTGTCCACTGTAGAGGACACCAGGACTTAAATCATGTTTATCAGGCATTCTGGGAGACACAACAAGTGAATATGGAAATAAATTATAGATCAATATTCCTATGAAATATTAGATACTATTATTAAAATGTTGCCAATTATTACTCCAATTATTACACTTCTTTTTTCATTAAATGTTGCTCCAAGAACACATTAATGTGCAAATTAGATACAGTTTATATATACATTGCATTGAATGGGAATATTAATTTATGGACATTTTACCCACATATTGCATAAAGTAAAATGGTGTATCGATTCATTCCGTTATTTCTTTCATAACATAGTTGAGAATCATCCTTATACAAATTTTGGTTGAAAAAATCCTGAAACCCCCAAATTTTTTGGTGATTGAAAAAAAATCCCATTGTTTTTGCCTATACATATAATTTCATGTCATTTTATTTTTTAAACAACTTAGTCCTGGTGTCCACTACAGAGGACATAGCATAACGTATGAATAAAATATTGTTTTTCAAAAATGTTTTTTTACCATTTGTTTATTGTGCTCTACACAGTGTGATGACATGGAAAAAAACTAAATTCAAAAAACTTTTTTTTTCTGGGTCCCAGGAGGATAGTGTTAATAATTTAGGACTCTTTGGCCAGAAATATGTTCAGTAGGTGAAAAGAGGACCTCTGAATAGCTGATTTATCATCAGAAAGAGTCTATAACTTTATATAGTTTAAAAACTTTTGATGACCCTTTGACCAGAAATAAGTTCAAAAGGTCAGATATGGATATCTATATGGCTTAAGTAGCATTAGAAGGAGTCTATGAGTATGTATAGAAAGCCCAATATCGAGGACTCTTTGGCCAAAAATATGTTCCTTGGGTCAAATATGGACTTCTGTATGGCTGACGTAACATCAGAAAGAGTCAACGAGTATATATGGAAAGGTCAAGTTTCGAGTATTCCTTGGTCAGAAAAAAAATTCAGTATGTCAAATATGGACTTTTGTCAGGATGATATAACATCCGAATATGTCAATCTGAATGTATAGTGTTAATCATTTAGGACTCTTTGGCCAGAAATATGTTCAGTAGGTGAAAAGAGGACCTCTGTATAGCTGATTTATCATCAGAAGTCGTCTATAACTTTATATAGATTGAAACATTTTGAGGACACTTTGGCTAGAAATAAGCTGAAAAGGTCAGAAATGGACATCTATATGGCTTATGAAGCATCAGAAGGAGTCTATGAATATGTATAGAAAGCCCAATATCGAGGACTCTTTGGCCAAAAATATGTTCCTTGGTTCAAATATGGACTTCTGTATGGCTGACGTAACATCAGAAAGAGTCAACGAGTATATATGGAAAGGTCAAGTTTCGAGTATTCCTTGGTCAGAAAAAAATTCAGTATGTCAAATATGGACTTTTGTCAGGATGATATAACATCCGAAAATGTCAATCTGAATGCATAGTGTTAATCATTTAGGGCTCTTTGGCCAGAAATATGTTCAGTAGGTGAAAAGAGGACCTCTGAATAGCTGATTTATCATCAGAAAGAGTCTATAACTTTATATAGTTTAAAAACTTTTGATGACCCTTTGACCAGAAATAAGTTCAAAAGGTCAGATATGGATATCTATATGGCTTAAGTAGCATTAGAAGGAGTCTATGAGTATGTATAGAAAGTCCAAGATCGAGAACTCTTTGGCCATAAATATATTCCTTGGGTCAAATATGGACTTCTGTAAGGCTGATTTGACATCAGAAGGAGTCGATAAGTTTATAATAATAAAAAACAATTTGAGGATTGTTTGGCCTAAAATATGTTCAATTGGTCAAATATGGACTACAGTCTGGATGATATAACATCACGAGAAGTCTGTATAGTACGACAAATATGTATAGTAAGTTTAAAGTTCATGGTCTCTGTTCAGAAATATGTTCAGAAGGTCAAATATGGACTTATGTATGGCTGATTTAACATCAGAGGGAGTCCATACGTTTATGATAGACAAAATCCTTTAGAGAACTCTTTGGTCAATTCTTTTTACAATCGGTCAAATATGGACTACTGCCTGCCTGATTTAACATTACGAGAAGTCAGTCTATATGTATAGTGAGTTAATGTTCACGGACTCTGGCCAGAAATATGTTCAGTAGGTCAAAAATAGACTACTGGCTGGTGAAAATAACATCACAAGAAGTCAATCTGTAGTATAACAAGATAATGTTCAAGAACTCTTTGGCCAGAAATATGTTCAGTAGGTGAAAAGAGGACCTCTGAATAGCTGATTTATCATCAGAAAGAGTCTATAACTTTATATAGTTTAAAAACTTTTGATGACCCTTTGACCAGAAATAAGTTCAAAAGGTCAGATATGGATATGTATATGGCTTAAGTAGCATTAGAAGGAGTCTATGAGTATGTATAGAAAGCCCAATATCGAGGACTCTTTGGCCAAAAATATGTTCCTTGGGTCAAATATGGACTTCTGTATGGCTGATGTAACATCAGAAAGAGTCAACGAGTATATATGGAAAGGTCAAGTTTCGAGTATTCCTTGGTTAGAAAAAAATTCAGTATGTCAAATATGGACTTTTGTCAGGATGATATAACATCCGAAGATGTCAATCTGAATGTATAGTGTTAATCATTTAGGACTCTTTGGCCAGAAATATGTTCAGTAGGTGAAAAGAGGACCTCTGAATAGCTGATTTATCATCAGAAAGAGTCTATAACTTTATATAGTTTAAAAACTTTTGATGACCCTTTGACCAGAAATAAGTTCAAAAGGTCAGATATGGATATCTATATGGCTTAAGTAGCATTAGAAGGAGTCTATGAGTATGTATAGAAAGCCCAATATCGAGGACTCTTTGGCCAAAAATATGTTCCTTGGGTCAAATATGGACTTCTGTATGGCTGACGTAACATCAGAAAGAGTCAACGAGTATATATGGAAAGGTCAAGTTTCGAGTATTCCTTGGTCAGAAAAAAATTCAGTATGTCAAATATGGACTTTTGTCAGGATGATATAACATCCGAAGATGTCAATCTGAATGCATAGTGTTAATCATTTAGGGCTCTTTGGCCAGAAATATGTTCAGTAGGTGAAAAGAGGACCTCTGAATAGCTGATTTATCATCAGAAAGAGTCTATAACTTTATATAGTTTAAAAACTTTTGATGACCCTTTGACCAGAAATAAGTTCAAAAGGTCAGATATGGATATCTATATGGCTTAAGTAGCATTAGAAGGAGTCTATGAGTATGTATAGAAAGTCCAAGATCGAGAACTCTTTGGCCATAAATATATTCCTTGGGTCAAATATGGACTTCTGTAAGGCTGATTTGACATCAGAAGGAGTCGATAAGTTTATAATAATAAAAAACATTTTGAGGATTGTTTGGCCTAAAATATGTTCAATTGGTCAAATATGGACTACAGTCTGGATGATATAACATCACGAGAAGTCTGTATAGTACGACAAATATGTATAGTAAGTTTAAAGTTCATGGTCTCTGTTCAGAAATATGTTCAGAAGGTCAAATATGGACTTATGTATGGCTGATTTAACATCAGAGGGAGTCCATACGTTTATGATAGACAAAATCCTTTAGAGAACTCTTTGGTCAATTCTTTTTACAATCGGTCAAATATGGACTACTGCCTGCCTGATTTAACATTACGAGAAGTAAGTCTATATGTATAGTGAGTTAATGTTCACGGACTCTGGCCAGAAATATGTTCAGTAGGTCAAAAATAGACTACTGGCTGGTGAATATAACATCACAAGAAGTCAATCTGTAGTATAACAAGATAATGTTCAAGAACTCTTTGGCCAGAAATATGTTCAGTAGGTGAAAAGAGGACCTCTGAATAGCTGATTTATCATCAGAAAGAGTCTATAACTTTATATAGTTTAAAAACTTTTGATGACCCTTTGACCAGAAATAAGTTCAAAAGGTCAGATATGGATATCTATATGGCTTAAGTAGCATTAGAAGGAGTCTATGAGTATGTATAGAAAGCCCAATATCGAGGACTCTTTGGCCAAAAATATGTTCCTTGGGTCAAATATGGACTTCTGTATGGCTGATGTAACATCAGAAAGAGTCAACGAGTATATATGGAAAGGTCAAGTTTCGAGTATTCCTTGGTCAGAAAAAAATTCAGTATGTCAAATATGGACTTTTGTCAGGATGATATAACATCCGAAGATGTCAATCTGAATGTATAGTGTTAATCATTTAGGACTCTTTGGCCAGAAATATGTTCAGTAGGTGAAAAGAGGACCTCTGAATAGCTGATTTATCATCAGAAAGAGTCTATAACTTTATATAGTTTAAAAACTTTTGATGACCCTTTGACCAGAAATAAGTTCAAAAGGTCAGATATGGATATCTATATGGCTTAAGTAGCATTAGAAGGAGTCTATGAGTATGTATAGAAAGCCCAATATCGAGGACTCTTTGGCCAAAAATATGTTCCTTGGGTCAAATATGGATTTCTGTATGGCTGACGTAACATCAGAAAGAGTCAACGAGTATATATGGAAAGGTCAAGTTTCGAGTATTCCTTGGTCAGAAAAAAATTCAGTATGTCAAATATGGACTTTTGTCAGGATGATATAACATCCGAAGATGTCAATCTGAATTTATAGTGCTAATCATTTAGGGCTCTTTGGCCAGAAATATGTTCAATAGGTGAAAAGAGGACCTCTGAATAGCTGATTTATCATCAGAAAGAGTCTATAACTTTATATAGTTTAAAAACTTTTGATGACCCTTTGACCAGAAATAAGTTCAAAAGGTCAGATATGGATATCTATATGGCTTAAGTAGCATTAGAAGGAGTCTATGAGTATGTATAGAAAGTCCAAGATCGAGAACTCTTTGGCCATAAATATATTCCTTGGGTCAAATATGGACTTCTGTAAGGCTGATTTGACATCAGAAGGAGTCGATAAGTTTATAATAATAAAAAACATTTTGAGGATTGTTTGGCCAAAAATATGTTCAATTGGTCAAATATGGACTACAGTCTGGATGATATAACATCACGAGAAGTCTGTATAGTACGACAAATATGTATAGTAAGTTTAAAGTTCAAGGTCTCTGTTCAGAAATATGTTCAGAAGGTCAAATATGGACTTATGTATGGCTGATTTAACATCAGAGGGAGTCCATACGTTTATGATAGACAAAATCCTTTAGAGAACTCTTTGGTCAATTCTTTTTACAATCGGTCAAATATGGACTACTGCCTGCCTGATTTAACATTACGAGAAGTCAGTCTATATGTATAGTGAGTTAATGTTCACGGACTCTGGCCAGAAATATGTTCAGTAGGTAAAAAATAGACTACTGGCTGGTTAATATAACATCACAAGAAGTCAATCTGTAGTATAACAAGATAATGTTCAAGAACTCTTTGGCCAGAAATATGTTCAGAAGGTCAAAAGGGGACCTCTGTATAGCTGATTTATCATCAGAAGTCGTCTATAACTTTATATAGATTGAAACATTTTGAGGACACTTTGACCAGAAATAAGCTGAAAAGGTCAGAAATGGACATCTATATGGCTTATGAAGCATCAGAAGGAGTCTATGAATATGTATAGAAAGCCCAATATCGAGGACTCTTTGGCCATAAATATGTTCCTTGGTTCAAATATGGACTTCTGTATGGCTGACGTAACATCAGAAAGAGTCAACGAGTATATATGGAAAGGTCAAGTTTCGAGTATTCCTTGGTCAGAAAAAAATTCCGTATGTCAAATATGGACTTTTGTCAGGATGATATAACATCCGAAGATGTCAATCTGAATGTATAGTGTTAATCATTTAGGACTCTTTGGCCAGAAATATGTTCAGTAGGTGAAAAGAGGACCTCTGAATAGCTGATTTATCATCAGAAAGAGTCTATAACTTTATATAGTTTAAGAACTTTTGATGACCCTATGACCAGAAATAAGTTCAAAAGGTCAGATATGGATATCTATATGGCTTAAGTAGCATTAGAAGGAGTCTATGAGTATGTATAGAAAGCCCAATATCGAGGACTCTTTGGCCAAAAATATGTTCCTTGGGTCAAATATGGACTTCTGTATGGCTGACGTAACATCAGAAAGAGTCAACGAGTATATATGGAAAGGTCAAGTTTCGAGTATTCCTTGGTCAGAAAAAAATTCAGTATGTCAAATATGGACTTTTGTCAGGATGATATAACATCCGAAGATGTCAATCTGAATGCATAGTGTTAATCATTTAGGGCTCTTTGGCCAGAAATATGTTCAGTAGGTGAAAAGAGGACCTCTGAATAGCTGATATATCATCAGAAAGAGTCTATAACTTTATATAGTTTAAAAACTTTTGATGACCCTTTGACCAGAAATAAGTTCAAAAGGTCAGATATGGATATCTATATGGCTTAAGTAGCATTAGAAGGAGTCTATGAGTATGTATAGAAAGTCCAAGATCGAGAACTCTTTGGCCATAAATATATTCCTTGGGTCAAATATGGACTTCTGTAAGGCTGATTTGACATCAGAAGGAGTCGATAAGTTTATAATAATAAAAAACATTTTGAGGATTGTTTGGCCTAAAATATGTTCAATTGGTCAAATATGGACTACAGTCTGGATGATATAACATCACGAGAAGTCTGTATAGTACGACAAATATGTATAGTAAGTTTAAAGTTCATGGTCTCTGTTCAGAAATATGTTCAGAAGGTCAAATATGGACTTATGTATGGCTGATTTAACATCAGAGGGAGTCCATACGTTTATGATAGACAAAATCCTTTAGAGAACTCTTTGGTCAATTCTTTTTACAATCGGTCAAATATGGACTACTGCCTGCCTGATTTAACATTACGAGAAGTAAGTCTATATGTATAGTGAGTTAATGTTCACGGACTCTGGCCAGAAATATGTTCAGTAGGTCAAAAATAGACTACTGGCTGGTGAATATAACATCACAAGAAGTCAATCTGTAGTATAACAAGATAATGTTCAAGAACTCTTTGGCCAGAAATATGTTCAGTAGGTGAAAAGAGGACCTCTGAATAGCTGATTTATCATCAGAAAGAGTCTATAACTTTATATAGTTTAAAAACTTTTGATGACCCTTTGACCAGAAATAAGTTCAAAAGGTCAGATATGGATATCTATATGGCTTAAGTAGCATTAGAAGGAGTCTATGAGTATGTATAGAAAGCCCAATATCGAGGACTCTTTGGCCATAAATATGTTCCTTGGGTCAAATATGGACTTCTGTATGGCTGACGTAACATCAGAAAGAGTCAACGAGTATATATGGAAAGGTCAAGTTTCGAGTATTCCTTGGTCAGAAAAAAATTCAGTATGTCAAATATGGACTTTTGTCAGGATGATATAACATCCGAAGATGTCAATCTGAATGTATAGTGTTAATCATTTAGGACTGTTTGGCCAGAAATATGTTCAGTAGGTGAAAAGAGGACCTCTGAATAGCTGATTTATCATAAGAAAGAGTCTATAACTTTATATAGTTTAAAAACTTTTGATGACCTTTTGACCAGAAATAAGTTCAAAAGGTCAGATATGGATATCTATATGGCTTAAGTAGCATTAGAAGGAGTCTATGAGTATGTATAGAAAGCCCAATATCGAGGACTCTTTGGCCAAAAATATGTTCCTTGGGTCAAATATGGACTTCTGTATGGCTGACGTAACATCAGAAAGAGTCAACGAGTATATATGGAAAGGTCAAGTTTCGAGTTTTCCTTGGTCAGAAAAAAATTCAGTATGTAAAATATGGACTTTTGTCAGGATGATATAACATCCGAAGATGTCAATCTGAATTTATAGTGCTAATCATTTAGGGCTCTTTGGCCAGAAATATGTTCAGTAGGTGAAAAGAGGACCTCTGAATAGCTGATTTATCATCAGAAAGAGTCTATAACTTTATATAGTTTGAAAAATTTTGATGACCCTTTGACCAGAAATAAGTTCAAACGGTCAGATATGGATATCTATATGGCTTAAGTAGCATTAGGAGGAGTCTATGAGTATGTATAGAAAGTCCAAGATCGAGAACTCTTTGGCCATAAATATATTCCTTGGGTCAAATATGGACTTCTGTAAGGCTGATTTGACATCAGAAGGAGTCGATAAGTTTATAATAATAAAAAACATTTTGAGGATTGTTTGGCCAAAAATATGTTCAATTGGTCAAATATGGACTACAGTCTGGATGATATAACATCACGAGAAGTCTGTATAGTACGACAAATATGTATAGTAAGTTTAAAGTTCATGGTCTCTGTTCAGAAATATGTTCAGAAGGTCAAATATGGACTTATGTATGGCTGATTTAAAATCAGAGGGAGTCCATACGTTTATGATAGACATAATCCTTTAGAGAACTCTTTGGTCAATTCTTTTTACAATCGGTCAAATATGGACTACTGCCTGCCTGATTTAACATTACGAGAAGTCAGTCTATATGTATAGTGAGTTAATGTTCACGGACTCTGGCCAGAAATATGTTCAGTAGGTCAAAAATAGACTACTGGCTGGTTAATATAACATCACAAGAAGTCAATCTGTAATATAACAAGATAATGTTCAAGAACTCTTTGGCCAGAAATATGTTCAGAAGGTCAAAAGGGGACCTCTGTATAGCTGATTTATCATCAGAAGTCGTCTATAACTTTATATAAATTGAAACATTTTGAGGACACTTTGACCAGAAATAAGCTGAAAAGCTCAGAAATGGACATCTATATGGCTTATGAAGCATCAGAAGGAGTCTATGAATATGTATAGAAAGCCCAATATCGAGGACTCTTTGGCCAAAAATATGTTCCTTGGGTCAAATATGGACTTCTGTATGGCTGACGTAACATCAGAAAGAGTCAACGAGTATATATGGAAAGGTCAAGTTTCGAGTATTCCTTGGTCAGAAAAAAATTCAGTATGTCAAATATGGACTTTTGTCAGGATGATATAACATCCGAAGATGTCAATCTGAATGTATAGTGTTAATCATTTAGGACTGTTTGGCCAGAAATATGTTCAGTAGGTGAAAAGAGGACCTCTGAATAGCTGATTTATCATAAGAAAGAGTCTATAACTTTATATAGTTTAAAAACTTTTGATGACCTTTTGACCAGAAATAAGTTCAAAAGGTCAGATATGGATATCTATATGGCTTAAGTAGCATTAGAAGGAGTCTATGAGTATGTATAGAAAGCCCAATATCGAGGACTCTTTGGCCAAAAATATGTTCCTTGGGTCAAATATGGACTTCTGTATGGCTGACGTAACATCAGAAAGAGTCAACGAGTATATATGGAAAGGTCAAGTTTCGAGTTTTCCTTGGTCAGAAAAAAATTCAGTATGTAAAATATGGACTTTTGTCAGGATGATATAACATCCGAAGATGTCAATCTGAATTTATAGTGCTAATCATTTAGGGCTCTTTGGCCAGAAATATGTTCAGTAGGTGAAAAGAGGACCTCTGAATAGCTGATTTATCATCAGAAAGAGTCTATAACTTTATATAGTTTGAAAAATTTTGATGACCCTTTGACCAGAAATAAGTTCAAACGGTCAGATATGGATATCTATATGGCTTAAGTAGCATTAGGAGGAGTCTATGAGTATGTATAGAAAGTCCAAGATCGAGAACTCTTTGGCCATAAATATATTCCTTGGGTCAAATATGGACTTCTGTAAGGCTGATTTGACATCAGAAGGAGTCGATAAGTTTATAATAATAAAAAACATTTTGAGGATTGTTTGGCCAAAAATATGTTCAATTGGTCAAATATGGACTACAGTCTGGATGATATAACATCACGAGAAGTCTGTATAGTACGACAAATATGTATAGTAAGTTTAAAGTTCATGGTCTCTGTTCAGAAATATGTTCAGAAGGTCAAATATGGACTTATGTATGGCTGATTTAAAATCAGAGGGAGTCCATACGTTTATGATAGACATAATCCTTTAGAGAACTCTTTGGTCAATTCTTTTTACAATCGGTCAAATATGGACTACTGCCTGCCTGATTTAACATTACGAGAAGTCAGTCTATATGTATAGTGAGTTAATGTTCACGGACTCTGGCCAGAAATATGTTCAGTAGGTCAAAAATAGACTACTGGCTGGTTAATATAACATCACAAGAAGTCAATCTGTAATATAACAAGATAATGTTCAAGAACTCTTTGGCCAGAAATATGTTCAGAAGGTCAAAAGGGGACCTCTGTATAGTTGATTTATCATCAGAAGTCGTCTATAACTTTATATAGATTGAAACATTTTGAGGACACTTTGACCAGAAATAAGCTGAAAAGGTCAGAAATGGATATCTATATGGCTTAAGTAGCATTAGAAGGAGTCTATGAGTATGTATAGAAAGGCCATTATAGAGGACTCTTTGGCCATAAATATGTTCCTTGGGTCAAATATGGACTTCTGTATGGCTGACGTAACATCAGAAAGAGTCAACGAGTATATATGGAAAGGTCAAGTTTCGAGTATTCCTTGGTCAGAAAAAAATTCAGTATGTCAAATATGGACTTTTGTCAGGATGATATAACATCCGAAGATGTCAATCTGAATTTATAGTGCTAATCATTTAGGGCTCTTTGGCCAGAAACATGTTCAGTAGGTGAAAAGAGGACCTCTGAATAGCTGATTTATCATCAGAAAGAGTCTATAACTTTATATAGTTTAAAAACTTTTGATGACCCTTTGACCAGAAATAAGTTCAAAAGGTCAGATATGGATATCTATATGGCTTAAGTAGCATTAGAAGGAGTCTATGAGTATGTATAGAAAGTCCAAGATCGAGAACTCTTTGGCCATAAATATATTCCTTGGGTCAAATATGGACTTCTGTAAGGCTGATTTGACATCAGAAGGAGTCGATAAGTTTATAATAATAAAAAACATTTTGAGGATTGTTTGGCCAAAAATATGTTCAATTGGTCAAATATGGACTACAGTCTGGATGATATAACATCACGAGAAGTCTGTATAGTACAACAAATATGTATAGTAAGTTTAAAGTTCAAGGTCTCTGTTCAGAAATATGTTCAGAAGGTCAAATATGGACTTATGTATGGCTGATTTAACATCAGAGGGAGTCCATACTTTTATGATAGACAAAATCCTTTAGAGAACTCTTTGGTCAATTCTTTTTACAATCGGTCAAATATGGACTACTGCCTGCCTGATTTAACATTACGAGAAGTCAGTCTATATGTATAGTGAGTTAATGTTCACGGACTCTGGCCAGAAATATGTTCAGTAGGTCAAAAATAGACTACTGGCTGGTTAATATAACATCACAAGAAGTCAATCTGTAGTATAACAAGATAATGTTCAAGAACTCTTTGGCCTGAAATATGTTCAGAAGGTCAAAAGGGGACTTCTGTATAGCTGATTTATCATCAGAAGTCGTCTATAACTTTATATAGATTGAAACATTTTGAGGACACTTTGACCAGAAATAAGCTGAAAAGGTCAGAAATGGACATCTATATGGCTTATGAAGCATCAGAAGGAGTCTATGAATATGTATAGAAAGCCCAATATCGAGGACTCTTTGGCCATAAATATGTTCCTTGGGTCAAATATGGACTTCTGTATGGCTGACGTAACATCAGAAAGAGTCAACGAGTATATATGGAAAGGTCAAGTTTCAAGTATTCCTTGGTCAGAAAAAAATTCAGTATGTCAAATATGGACTTTTGTCAGGATGATATAACATCCGAAGATGTCAATCTGAATGTATAGTGTTAATCATTTAGGACTCTTTGGCCAGAAATATGTTCAGTAGGTGAAAAGAGGACCTCTGAATAGCTGATTTATCATCAGAAAGAGTCTATAACTTTATATAGTTTAAAAACTTTGGATGACCCTTTGACCAGAAATAAGTTCAAAAGGTCAGATATGGATATCTATATGGCTTAAGTAGCATTAGAAGGAGTCTATGAGTATGTATAGAAAGCCCAATATCGAGGACTCTTTGGCCAAAAATATGTTCCTTGGGTCAAATATGGACTTCTGTATAGCTGACGTAACATCAGAAAGAGTCAACGAGTATATATGGAAAGGTCAAGTTTCGAGTATTCCTTGGTCAGAAAAAAATTCAGTATGTCAAATATGGACTTTTGTCAGGATGATATAACATCCGAAGATGTCAATCTGAATTTATAGTGCTAATCATTTAGGGCTCTTTGGCCAGAAATATGTTCAGTAGGTGAAAAGAGGACCTCTGAATAGCTGATTTATCATCAGAAAGAGTCTATAACTTTATATAGTTTAAAAACTTTTGATGACCCTTTGACCAGAAATAAGTTCAAAAGGTCAGATATGGATATCTATATGGCTTAAGTAGCATTAGAAGGAGTCTATGAGTATGTATAGAAAGTCCAAGATCGAGAACTCTTTGGCCATAAATATATTCCTTGGGTCAAATATGGACTTCTGTAAGGCTGATTTGACATCAGGAGTCGATAAGTTTATAATAATAAAAAACATTTTGAGGATTGTTTGGCCAACAATATGTTCAATTGGTCAAATATGGACTACAGTCTGGATGATATAACATCACGAGAAGTCTGTATAGTACGACAAATATGTATAGTAAGTTTAAAGTTCAAGGTCTCTGTTCAGAAATATGTTCAGAAGGTCAAATATGGACTTCTGTATGGCTGATTTAACATCAGAGGGAGTCCATACGTTTATGATAGACAAAATCCTTTAGAGAACTCTTTGGTCAATTCTTTTTACAATCGGTCAAATATGGACTACTGCCTGCCTGATTTAACATTACGAGAAGTCAGTCTATATGTATAGTGAGTTAATGTTCATGGACTCTGGCCAGAAATATGTTCAGTAGGTCAAAAATAGACTACTGGCTGGTTAATATAACATCACAAGAAGTCAATCTGTAGTATAACAAGATAATGTTCAAGAACTCTTTGGCCAGAAATATGTTCAGAAGGTCAAAAGGGGACCTCTGTATAGCTGATTTATCATCAGAAGTCGTCTATAACTTTATATAGATTGAAACATTTTGAGGACACTTTGACCAGAAATAAGCTGAAAAGGTCAGATATGGATATCTATATGGCTTAAGTAGCATTAGAAGGAGTCTATGAGTATGTATAGAAAGCCCAATATCGAGGACTCTTTGGCCAAAAATATGTTCCTTGGGTCAAATATGGACTTCTGTATGGCTGACGTAACATCAGAAAGAGTCAACGAGTATATATGGAAAGGTCAAGTTTCAAGTATTCCTTGGTCAGAAAAAAATTCAGTATGTCAAATATGGACTTTTGTCAGGATGATATAACATCCGAAGATGTCAATCTGAATGTATAGTGTTAATCATTTAGGACTCTTTGGCCAGAAATATGTTCAGTAGGTGAAAAGAGGACCTCTGAATAGCTGATTTATCATCAGAAAGAGTCTATAACTTTATATAGTTTAAAAACTTTTGATGACCCTTTGACCAGAAATAAGTTCAAAAGGTCAGATATGGATATCTATATGGCTTAAGTAGCATTAGAAGGAGTCTATGAGTATGTATAGAAAGCCCAATATCGAGGACTCTTTGGCCAAAAATATGTTCCTTGGGTCAAATATGGACTTCTGTATGGCTGACGTAACATCAGAAAGAGTCAACGAGTATATATGGAAAGGTCAAGTTTCGAGTATTCCTTGGTCAGAAAAAAATTCAGTATGTCAAATATGGACTTTTGTCAGGATGATATAACATCCGAAGATGTCAATCTGAATTTATAGTGCTAATCATTTAGGGCTCTTTGGCCAGAAATATGTTCAATAGGTGAAAAGAGGACCTCTGAATAGCTGATTTATCATCAGAAAGAGTCTATAACTTTATATAGTTTAAAAACTTTTGATGACCCTTTGATCAGAAATAAGTTCAAAAGGTCAGATATGGATATCTATATGGCTTAAGTAGCATTAGAAGGAGTCTATGAGTATGTATAGAAAGTCCAAGATCGAGAACTCTTTGGCCATAAATATATTCCTTGGGTCAAATATGGACTTCTGTAAGGCTGATTTGACATCAGAAGGAGTCGATAAGTTTATAATAATAAAAAACATTTTGAGGATTGTTTGGCCAAAAATATGTTCAATTGGTCAAATATGGACTACAGTCTGGATGATATAACATCACGAGAAGTCTGTATAGTACGACAAATATGTATAGTAAGTTTAAAGTTCAAGGTCTCTGTTCAGAAATATGTTCAGAAGGTCAAATATGGACTTATGTATGGCTGATTTAACATCAGAGGGAGTCCATACGTTTATGATAGACAAAATCCTTTAGAGAACTCTTTGGTCAATTCTTTTTACAATCGGTCAAATATGGACTACTGCCTGCCTGATTTAACATTACGAGAAGTCAGTCTATATGTATAGTGAGTTAATGTTCACGGACTCTGGCCAGAAATATGTTCAGTAGGTAAAAAATAGACTACTGGCTGGTTAATATAACATCACAAGAAGTCAATCTGTAGTATAACAAGATAATGTTCAAGAACTCTTTGGCCAGAAATATGTTCAGAAGGTCAAAAGGGGACCTCTGTATAGCTGATTTATCATCAGAAGTCGTCTATAACTTTATATAGATTGAAACATTTTGAGGACACTTTGACCAGAAATAAGCTGAAAAGGTCAGAAATGGACATCTATATGGCTTATGAAGCATCAGAAGGAGTCTATGAATATGTATAGAAAGCCCAATATCGAGGACTCTTTGGCCATAAATATGTTCCTTGGTTCAAATATGGACTTCTGTATGGCTGACGTAACATCAGAAAGAGTCAACGAGTATATATGGAAAGGTCAAGTTTCGAGTATTCCTTGGTCAGAAAAAAATTCCGTATGTCAAATATGGACTTTTGTCAGGATGATATAACATCCGAAGATGTCAATCTGAATGTATAGTGTTAATCATTTAGGACTCTTTGGCCAGAAATATGTTCAGTAGGTGAAAAGAGGACCTCTGAATAGCTGATTTATCATCAGAAAGAGTCTATAACTTTATATAGTTTAAGAACTTTTGATGACCCTATGACCAGAAATAAGTTCAAAAGGTCAGATATGGATATCTATATGGCTTAAGTAGCATTAGAAGGAGTCTATGAGTATGTATAGAAAGCCCAATATCGAGGACTCTTTGGCCAAAAATATGTTCCTTGGGTCAAATATGGACTTCTGTATGGCTGACGTAACATCAGAAAGAGTCAACGAGTATATATGGAAAGGTCAAGTTTCGAGTATTCCTTGGTCAGAAAAAAATTCAGTATGTCAAATATGGACTTTTGTCAGGATGATATAACATCCGAAGATGTCAATCTGAATGCATAGTGTTAATCATTTAGGGCTCTTTGGCCAGAAATATGTTCAGTAGGTGAAAAGAGGACCTCTGAATAGCTGATATATCATCAGAAAGAGTCTATAACTTTATATAGTTTAAAAACTTTTGATGACCCTTTGACCAGAAATAAGTTCAAAAGGTCAGATATGGATATCTATATGGCTTAAGTAGCATTAGAAGGAGTCTATGAGTATGTATAGAAAGTCCAAGATCGAGAACTCTTTGGCCATAAATATATTCCTTGGGTCAAATATGGACTTCTGTAAGGCTGATTTGACATCAGAAGGAGTCGATAAGTTTATAATAATAAAAAACATTTTGAGGATTGTTTGGCCTAAAATATGTTCAATTGGTCAAATATGGACTACAGTCTGGATGATATAACATCACGAGAAGTCTGTATAGTACGACAAATATGTATAGTAAGTTTAAAGTTCATGGTCTCTGTTCAGAAATATGTTCAGAAGGTCAAATATGGACTTATGTATGGCTGATTTAACATCAGAGGGAGTCCATACGTTTATGATAGACAAAATCCTTTAGAGAACTCTTTGGTCAATTCTTTTTACAATCGGTCAAATATGGACTACTGCCTGCCTGATTTAACATTACGAGAAGTAAGTCTATATGTATAGTGAGTTAATGTTCACGGACTCTGGCCAGAAATATGTTCAGTAGGTCAAAAATAGACTACTGGCTGGTGAATATAACATCACAAGAAGTCAATCTGTAGTATAACAAGATAATGTTCAAGAACTCTTTGGCCAGAAATATGTTCAGTAGGTGAAAAGAGGACCTCTGAATAGCTGATTTATCATCAGAAAGAGTCTATAACTTTATATAGTTTAAAAACTTTTGATGACCCTTTGACCAGAAATAAGTTCAAAAGGTCAGATATGGATATCTATATGGCTTAAGTAGCATTAGAAGGAGTCTATGAGTATGTATAGAAAGCCCAATATCGAGGACTCTTTGGCCATAAATATGTTCCTTGGGTCAAATATGGACTTCTGTATGGCTGACGTAACATCAGAAAGAGTCAACGAGTATATATGGAAAGGTCAAGTTTCGAGTATTCCTTGGTCAGAAAAAAATTCAGTATGTCAAATATGGACTTTTGTCAGGATGATATAACATCCGAAGATGTCAATCTGAATGTATAGTGTTAATCATTTAGGACTGTTTGGCCAGAAATATGTTCAGTAGGTGAAAAGAGGACCTCTGAATAGCTGATTTATCATAAGAAAGAGTCTATAACTTTATATAGTTTAAAAACTTTTGATGACCTTTTGACCAGAAATAAGTTCAAAAGGTCAGATATGGATATCTATATGGCTTAAGTAGCATTAGAAGGAGTCTATGAGTATGTATAGAAAGCCCAATATCGAGGACTCTTTGGCCAAAAATATGTTCCTTGGGTCAAATATGGACTTCTGTATGGCTGACGTAACATCAGAAAGAGTCAACGAGTATATATGGAAAGGTCAAGTTTCGAGTTTTCCTTGGTCAGAAAAAAATTCAGTATGTAAAATATGGACTTTTGTCAGGATGATATAACATCCGAAGATGTCAATCTGAATTTATAGTGCTAATCATTTAGGGCTCTTTGGCCAGAAATATGTTCAGTAGGTGAAAAGAGGACCTCTGAATAGCTGATTTATCATCAGAAAGAGTCTATAACTTTATATAGTTTGAAAAATTTTGATGACCCTTTGACCAGAAATAAGTTCAAACGGTCAGATATGGATATCTATATGGCTTAAGTAGCATTAGGAGGAGTCTATGAGTATGTATAGAAAGTCCAAGATCGAGAACTCTTTGGCCATAAATATATTCCTTGGGTCAAATATGGACTTCTGTAAGGCTGATTTGACATCAGAAGGAGTCGATAAGTTTATAATAATAAAAAACATTTTGAGGATTGTTTGGCCAAAAATATGTTCAATTGGTCAAATATGGACTACAGTCTGGATGATATAACATCACGAGAAGTCTGTATAGTACGACAAATATGTATAGTAAGTTTAAAGTTCATGGTCTCTGTTCAGAAATATGTTCAGAAGGTCAAATATGGACTTATGTATGGCTGATTTAAAATCAGAGGGAGTCCATACGTTTATGATAGACATAATCCTTTAGAGAACTCTTTGGTCAATTCTTTTTACAATCGGTCAAATATGGACTACTGCCTGCCTGATTTAACATTACGAGAAGTCAGTCTATATGTATAGTGAGTTAATGTTCACGGACTCTGGCCAGAAATATGTTCAGTAGGTCAAAAATAGACTACTGGCTGGTTAATATAACATCACAAGAAGTCAATCTGTAATATAACAAGATAATGTTCAAGAACTCTTTGGCCAGAAATATGTTCAGAAGGTCAAAAGGGGACCTCTGTATAGCTGATTTATCATCAGAAGTCGTCTATAACTTTATATAAATTGAAACATTTTGAGGACACTTTGACCAGAAATAAGCTGAAAAGCTCAGAAATGGACATCTATATGGCTTATGAAGCATCAGAAGGAGTCTATGAATATGTATAGAAAGCCCAATATCGAGGACTCTTTGGCCAAAAATATGTTCCTTGGGTCAAATATGGACTTCTGTATGGCTGACGTAACATCAGAAAGAGTCAACGAGTATATATGGAAAGGTCAAGTTTCGAGTATTCCTTGGTCAGAAAAAAATTCAGTATGTCAAATATGGACTTTTGTCAGGATGATATAACATCCGAAGATGTCAATCTGAATGTATAGTGTTAATCATTTAGGACTGTTTGGCCAGAAATATGTTCAGTAGGTGAAAAGAGGACCTCTGAATAGCTGATTTATCATAAGAAAGAGTCTATAACTTTATATAGTTTAAAAACTTTTGATGACCTTTTGACCAGAAATAAGTTCAAAAGGTCAGATATGGATATCTATATGGCTTAAGTAGCATTAGAAGGAGTCTATGAGTATGTATAGAAAGCCCAATATCGAGGACTCTTTGGCCAAAAATATGTTCCTTGGGTCAAATATGGACTTCTGTATGGCTGACGTAACATCAGAAAGAGTCAACGAGTATATATGGAAAGGTCAAGTTTCGAGTATTCCTTGGTCAGAAAAAAATTCAGTATGTAAAATATGGACTTTTGTCAGGATGATATAACATCCGAAGATGTCAATCTGAATTTATAGTGCTAATCATTTAGGGCTCTTTGGCCAGAAATATGTTCAGTAGGTGAAAAGAGGACCTCTGAATAGCTGATTTATCATCAGAAAGAGTCTATAACTTTATATAGTTTGAAAAATTTTGATGACCCTTTGACCAGAAATAAGTTCAAAAGGTCAGATATGGATATCTATATGGCTTAAGTAGCATTAGAAGGAGTCTATGAGTATGTATAGAAAGTCCAAGATCGAGAACTCTTTGGCCATAAATATATTCCTTGGGTCAAATATGGACTTCTGTAAGGCTGATTTGACATCAGAAGGAGTCGATAAGTTTATAATAATAAAAAACATTTTGAGGATTGTTTGGCCAAAAATATGTTCAATCGGTCAAATATGGACTACTGCCTGCCTGATTTAACATTACGAGAAGTCAGTCTATATGTATAGTGAGTTAATGTTCACGGACTCTGGCCAGAAATATGTTCAGTAGGTCAAAAATAGACTACTGGCTGGTTAATATAACATCACAAGAAGTCAATCTGTAGTATAACAAGATAATGTTCAAGAACTCTTTGGCCAGAAATATGTTCAGAAGGTCAAAAGGGGACCTCTGTATAGTTGATTTATCATCAGAAGTCGTCTATAACTTTATATAGATTGAAACATTTTGAGGACACTTTGACCAGAAATAAGCTGAAAAGGTCAGAAATGGATATCTATATGGCTTAAGTAGCATTTGAAGGAGTCTATGAGTATGTATAGAAAGGCCATTATAGAGGACTCTTTGGCCATAAATATGTTCCTTGGGTCAAATATGGACTTCTGTATGGCTGACGTAACATCAGAAAGAGTCAACGAGTATATATGGAAAGGTCAAGTTTCGAGTATTCCTTGGTCAGAAAAAAATTCAGTATGTCAAATATGGACTTTTGTCAGGATGATATAACATCCGAAGATGTCAATCTGAATTTATAGTGCTAATCATTTAGGGCTCTTTGGCCAGAAACATGTTCAGTAGGTGAAAAGAGGACCTCTGAATAGCTGATTTATCATCAGAAAGAGTCTATAACTTTATATAGTTTAAAAACTTTTGATGACCCTTTGACCAGAAATAAGTTCAAAAGGTCAGATATGGATATCTATATGGCTTAAGTAGCATTAGAAGGAGTCTATGAGTATGTATAGAAAGTCCAAGATCGAGAACTCTTTGGCCATAAATATATTCCTTGGGTCAAATATGGACTTCTGTAAGGCTGATTTGACATCAGAAGGAGTCGATAAGTTTATAATAATAAAAAACATTTTGAGGATTGTTTGGCCAAAAATATGTTCAATTGGTCAAATATGGACTACAGTCTGGATGATATAACATCACGAGAAGTCTGTATAGTACAACAAATATGTATAGTAAGTTTAAAGTTCAAGGTCTCTGTTCAGAAATATGTTCAGAAGGTCAAATATGGACTTATGTATGGCTGATTTAACATCAGAGGGAGTCCATACTTTTATGATAGACAAAATCCTTTAGAGAACTCTTTGGTCAATTCTTTTTACAATCGGTCAAATATGGACTACTGCCTGCCTGATTTAACATTACGAGAAGTCAGTCTATATGTATAGTGAGTTAATGTTCACGGACTCTGGCCAGAAATATGTTCAGTAGGTCAAAAATAGACTACTGGCTGGTTAATATAACATCACAAGAAGTCAATCTGTAGTATAACAAGATAATGTTCAAGAACTCTTTGGCCTGAAATATGTTCAGAAGGTCAAAAGGGGACTTCTGTATAGCTGATTTATCATCAGAAGTCGTCTATAACTTTATATAGATTGAAACATTTTGAGGACACTTTGACCAGAAATAAGCTGAAAAGGTCAGAAATGGACATCTATATGGCTTATGAAGCATCAGAAGGAGTCTATGAATATGTATAGAAAGCCCAATATCGAGGACTCTTTGGCCATAAATATGTTCCTTGGGTCAAATATGGACTTCTGTATGGCTGACGTAACATCAGAAAGAGTCAACGAGTATATATGGAAAGGTCAAGTTTCAAGTATTCCTTGGTCAGAAAAAAATTCAGTATGTCAAATATGGACTTTTGTCAGGATGATATAACATCCGAAGATGTCAATCTGAATGTATAGTGTTAATCATTTAGGACTCTTTGGCCAGAAATATGTTCAGTAGGTGAAAAGAGGACCTCTGAATAGCTGATTTATCATCAGAAAGAGTCTATAACTTTATATAGTTTAAAAACTTTGGATGACCCTTTGACCAGAAATAAGTTCAAAAGGTCAGATATGGATATCTATATGGCTTAAGTAGCATTAGAAGGAGTCTATGAGTATGTATAGAAAGCCCAATATCGAGGACTCTTTGGCCAAAAATATGTTCCTTGGGTCAAATATGGACTTCTGTATAGCTGACGTAACATCAGAAAGAGTCAACGAGTATATATGGAAAGGTCAAGTTTCGAGTATTCCTTGGTCAGAAAAAAATTCAGTATGTCAAATATGGACTTTTGTCAGGATGATATAACATCCGAAGATGTCAATCTGAATTTATAGTGCTAATCATTTAGGGCTCTTTGGCCAGAAATATGTTCAGTAGGTGAAAAGAGGACCTCTGAATAGCTGATTTATCATCAGAAAGAGTCTATAACTTTATATAGTTTAAAAACTTTTGATGACCCTTTGACCAGAAATAAGTTCAAAAGGTCAGATATGGATATCTATATGGCTTAAGTAGCATTAGAAGGAGTCTATGAGTATGTATAGAAAGTCCAAGATCGAGAACTCTTTGGCCATAAATATATTCCTTGGGTCAAATATGGACTTCTGTAAGGCTGATTTGACATCAGGAGTCGATAAGTTTATAATAATAAAAAACATTTTGAGGATTGTTTGGCCAACAATATGTTCAATTGGTCAAATATGGACTACAGTCTGGATGATATAACATCACGAGAAGTCTGTATAGTACGACAAATATGTATAGTAAGTTTAAAGTTCAAGGTCTCTGTTCAGAAATATGTTCAGAAGGTCAAATATGGACTTCTGTATGGCTGATTTAACATCAGAGGGAGTCCATACGTTTATGATAGACAAAATCCTTTAGAGAACTCTTTGGTCAATTCTTTTTACAATCGGTCAAATATGGACTACTGCCTGCCTGATTTAACATTACGAGAAGTCAGTCTATATGTATAGTGAGTTAATGTTCATGGACTCTGGCCAGAAATATGTTCAGTAGGTCAAAAATAGACTACTGGCTGGTTAATATAACATCACAAGAAGTCAATCTGTAGTATAACAAGATAATGTTCAAGAACTCTTTGGCCAGAAATATGTTCAGAAGGTCAAAAGGGGACCTCTGTATAGCTGATTTATCATCAGAAGTCGTCTATAACTTTATATAGATTGAAACATTTTGAGGACACTTTGACCAGAAATAAGCTGAAAAGGTCAGATATGGATATCTATATGGCTTAAGTAGCATTAGAAGGAGTCTATGAGTATGTATAGAAAGCCCAATATCGAGGACTCTTTGGCCAAAAATATGTTCCTTGGGTCAAATATGGACTTCTGTATGGCTGACGTAACATCAGAAAGAGTCAACGAGTATATATGGAAAGGTCAAGTTTCAAGTATTCCTTGGTCAGAAAAAAATTCAGTATGTCAAATATGGACTTTTGTCAGGATGATATAACATCCGAAGATGTCAATCTGAATGTATAGTGTTAATCATTTAGGACTCTTTGGCCAGAAATATGTTCAGTAGGTGAAAAGAGGACTTCTGAATAGCTGATTTATCATCAGAAAGAGTCTATAACTTTATATAGTTTAAAAACTTTTGATGACCCTTTGACCAGAAATAAGTTCAAAAGGTCAGATATGGATATCTATATGGCTTAAGAGGCATTAGAAGGAGTCTATGAGTATGTATAGAAAGCCCAATATCGAGGACTCTTTGGCCAAAAATATGTTCCTTGGGTCAAATATGGACTTCTGTATGGCTGACGTAACATCAGAAAGAGTCAACGAGTATATATGGAAAGGTCAAGTTTCGAGTATTCCTTGGTCAGAAAAAAATTCAGTATGTCAAATATGGACTTTTGTCAGGATGATATAACATCCGAAGATGTCAATCTGAATGTATAGTGTTAATCATTTAGGGCTCTTTGGCCAGAAATATGTTCAGTAGGTGAAAAGAGGACCTCTGAATAGCTGATTTATCATCAGAAAGAGTCTATAACTTTATATAGTTTAAAAACTTTTGATGACCCTTTGACCAGAAATAAGTTCAAAAGGTCAGATATGGATATCTATATGGCTTAAGTAGCATTAGAAGGAGTCTATGAGTATGTATAGAAAGTCCAAGATCGAGAACTCTTTGGCCATAAATATATTCCTTGGGTCAAATATGGACTTCTGTAAGGCTGATTTGACATCAGGAGTCGATAAGTTTATAATAATAAAAAACATTTTGAGGATTGTTTGGCCAACAATATGTTCAATTGGTCAAATATGGACTACAGTCTGGATGATATAACATCACGAGAAGTCTGTATAGTACGACAAATATGTATAGTAAGTTTAAAGTTCAAGGTCTCTGTTCAGAAATATGTTCAGAAGGTCAAATATGGACTTCTGTATGGCTGATTTAACATCAGAGGGAGTCCATACGTTTATGATAGACAAAATCCTTTAGAGAACTCTTTGGTCAATTCTTTTTACAATCGGTCAAATATGGACTACTGCCTGCCTGATTTACCATTACGAGAAGTCTGTATAGTCTGACAAATATGTATAGTAAGGTTAAAGTTCAAGGTCTCTGTCCAGAAATATGTTCAGAAGGTCAATTATGGACTTCTGTATGGCTGATTTAACATGAGAAGGAGTCTATAAGTTTCTAAGAGTAAAAAACATTTTGAGGATTCTTTGGCCAAAAATATGTTAAATCGGTCAAATATGAACTACAGTCTGGCTGATATAACATCATGAGAAGTCTGTATAGTAGGAGAAATATGTATAGTAAGGTAAATGTTCAATTTCTGTCCAGAAATATGTTCAGAAGGTCAAATATGGACTTCTCTATGGCTGATTTAACAACAGAGGGAGTCTATAGTTTATGATATAGACAAAATCCTTTTGAGAACTCTTTGGTCAAATATTTTTTAAATCAGTCAAATATGGACTGCCTGATTTAACATTACGAGAAGTGAGTCTATATCTATAGTGAGTTGATGTTCACAGACTCTGGCCAGAAATATGTTCAGTAGGTCAAAAATAGACTACTGGCTGGTTAATTTAATATCACAAGAAGTCAATCTGTAGTATAGCAAGATAATGTTCAAGAACTCTTTTGCCAGAAATATGTATAGTAGGTCAAAAGGGGACCTCTGTATAGCTGATTTATCATCAAAGTGAGTCTATAACTTTATATAGTTTGAAAAATTTTGAGGACAATTTGACCAGAAAAAAGTTCAAAAGGTCAGATATGGAGATCTATATGGCTTATGAAGCATCAGAAGGAGTCTATGAGTATTTATAGAAAGCCCAAGATCGAGGACCCTTTGGCCAGAAATATGTTCCTTGGGTCAAATATGGACTTCTGTATGGCTGACGTAACATAAGAAAGAGTCAACTACTATATATAGAAAGGTCAAGTTTCGAGTACTCCTTGGACAGAAAAAAATTCAGTATGTCAAAAATAGACTTTTGTCAGGATGATATAACATCCGAAGATATCAATCTGAATGTATAGTGTTAATCTTTAAGGACTCTTTGGCCAGGAATATGTTCAGTAGGTCAAAAGCATACCTATGTATAGCTCATTGCTATTATGTGTTTTGCACCAACGATCTAACGTTGTGCATCTTTAAAGAATAACATAGGCTATGCACTTCTTGCATTGCATTGCATTGCACACCAGAACTAAGTCAATTCAATGTTCATTAAAGAGATAACATATCTGTTGTTACATTGCATTGCACCAACGATCTAACGTTGTGCATTGAAGAATACCATATAAGTTATGCACTTTTTGCATTGCATTGCATTGCACACCAGAACGAACTCATTCCCATGTTCATTAAAGAGATAACATGTGTGTTGTTGCATTGCATTGCACTAACGATCTAACGTTGTGCACTGAAGAGTAACATAGGTTATGCACATTTTTCATTGCATTGCATTGCATTGCATTGCACTAACAATCTAACGTTATGCACTGAAGAGTAACATATAGGTTATGCACTTCTCGCATTGCATTGCATTGCATTGCTTTGCATTGCATTGCACTAACGATCTAACGTTGTGCACTGAAGAATAACATATAGGTTATGCCCTTTTCGCATTGCATTGCATTGCACACCAGAACTAAATCATTCCCATGTTCATTAAAGAGACGATGTGTGTTGTTGCATTGCATTGTATTGCATTGCATTGCATTTGCATTGCACTAACGATCTAACGTTGTGCACTGAAGAATAACATATAGGTTATGCCCTTTTCGCATTGCATTGCATTGCACACCAGAACTAACTCATTCCCATGTTCATTAAAGAGATAACATGTGTGTTGTTGCATTGCATTGCACGCACGATCTAACGTTGTGCATTGAAGAATAACATAGGCTATGCACTTCTTGCATTGCATTGCACTAACGATCTAACTTTGTGCACTGAAGAATAACATATAGCTCATGCACTTTTTGCTTTGCATTGCATTGCACACCAGAACTAACTCATTCCCATGTTCATTAAAGAGATAACATATATGTTGTTGCATTGCATTGCACAAACGATCTAACGTTGTGCACTGAAGAGTAACATATAGGTTATGCACATTTCTCATTGCATTGCATTGCATTGCATTGCACTAACAATCTAACGTTATGCACTGAAGAGTAACATATAGGTTATGCACTTCTCGCATTGCATTGCATTGCTTTGCATTGCATTGCACTAACGATCTAACGTTGTGCACTGAAGAATAACATATAGGTAATGCCCTTTTCGCATTGCATTGCATTGCACACCAGAACAAAATCATTCCCATGTTCATTAAAGAGACGATGTGTGTTGTTGCATTGCATTGTATTGCATTGCATTGCATTTGCATTGCACTAACGATCTAACGTTGTGCACTGAAGAATAACATATAGGTAATGCACTTTTTGCATTGCATTGCATTGCACACCAGAACTAACTCATTCCCATGTTCATTAAAGAGATAACATGTGTGTTGTTGCATTGCATTGCATTGCACGCACGATCTAACGTTGTGCATTGAAGAATAACATAGGCTATGCACTTCTTGCATTGCATTGCACTAACGATCTAACGTTGTGCACTGAAGAATAACATATAGCTCATGCACTTTTTGCTTTGCATTGCATTGCACACCAGAACTAACTCATTCCCATGTTCATTAAAGAGATAACATATATGTTGTTGCATTGCATTGCACAAACGATCTAACGTTGTGCACTGAAGAGTAACATATAGGTTATGCACATTTCTCATTGCATTGCATTGCATTGCATTGCATTGCACTAACAATCTAACGTTGTGCACTGAAGAATAACATATAGGTTATGCACTTCTCGCATTGCATATCTTTGCATTGCATTGCACTAACGATCTAACGTTGTGCACTGAAGAATAACATATAGGTTATGCACTTCTCGCATTGCATTGCATTGCATTGCATTGCACACCAGAACTAAATCATTCCCATGTTCATTCAAGAGATGATATGTGTGTTATTGCATTGCATTGCATTGCATTCCACTAACGATCTAACGTTGTGCACTGAAGAATAATATATAGGTTATGCCCTTTTTGCATTGCATTGCACATCAGAACTAACTCATTCCCATGTTCATTAAAGTGATAACGTGTGTTGTTGCATTGCATTGCATTGCATTGCATTGCATTGCATTGCATTGCACTAAAGATCTAACGTTGTGCATTGAAGAATAACATAGGCTATGCACTTCTTACATTGCACACCAGAACTAACTTATTCCAATGTTCATTAACGAGATAACGTTTGTTGCTGCATTGCAATGCATTGCATTGCATTGCACTAACGATCTAACGTTGTGCATTGAAGAATAACATAGGCTATGCACTTCTTGCATTGCACACCAGAACTAACTTATTCCAATGTTCATTAACGAGATAACGTTTGTTGTTGCATTGCATTGCATTGCACTAACGATTTAACGTTGTGCATTGAAGAATAACATAGGCTATGCACTTCTTACATTGCACACCAGAACTAACTTATTCCAATGTTCATTAACGAGATAACGTTTGTTGTTGCATTGCAATGCATGCATTGCATTGCACTAACGATCTAACGTTGTGCATTGAAGAATAACATAGGCTATGCACTTCTTGCATTGCACACCAGAACTAACTTATTCCAATGTTCATTAAAGAAATAACGTGTGTTGTTGCATTGCATTGCATTGCATTGCATTGCATTGCATTGCATTGCATTGCACAAACGATCTAACGTTGTGCACTGAAGAGTAACATATAGGTTATGCACATTTCTCATTGCATTGCATTGCATTACTAACAATCTAACGTTATACACTGAAGAGTAACATATAGGTTATGCACTTCTCGCATTGCATTGCTTTGCATTGCATTGCACTAACGATCTAACGTTGTGCATTGAAGAATAACAGGTTATGCACTTTTCGCATTGCATTGCATTGCACACCAGAACTAACTCATTCCCATGTTCATTAAAGAGATAACATGTGTGTGTTGCATTGCATTGCATTGCATTGCACTAACGTTCTAACGTTGTGCACTGAAGAATAAC
Organism: Rutilus rutilus; assembly: GCF_951802725.1. Classification (NCBI taxonomy): domain Eukaryota; kingdom Metazoa; phylum Chordata; class Actinopteri; order Cypriniformes; family Leuciscidae; genus Rutilus; species Rutilus rutilus. The sequence goes on along the minus strand of NC_140217.1, from coordinate 18,392,310 downwards.
ATATAGGTTATGCACTTTTCGCATTGCATTGCATTTGCACACCAGAACTAAATCATTCCCATGTTCATTAAACAGACGATGTGTGTTGTTGCATTGCATTGTATTGCATTGCATTTGCATTGCACTAACGATCTAACGTTGTGCACTGAAGAATAACATATAGGTAATGCACTGCTTGCATTGCATTGCACACCAGAACTAACTCATTCCAATATTCATTAAAGAAATAACGTGTGTTGTTGCATTGCATTGCATTGCATTGCATTGCATTGCATTGCATTGCACTAACAATCCAACGTTATGCACTGAAGAGTAACATATAGGTTATGCACTTCTCGCATTGCATTGCATTGCACACCAGAACTAAATCATTCCCATGTTCATTCAAGAGATGATATGTGTGTTGTTGCATTGCATTTCACTAACGATCTAACGTTGTGCACTGAAGAATAACATAGGCTATGCACTTCTTGCATTGCACACCAGAACTAACTTATTCCAATGTTCATTAACGAGATAACTTTTGTTGTTGCATTGCATTGCATTGCATTGTATTGCACTAACGATCTAACTTTGTGCATTGAAGAATAACATAGGCTATGGCATTGCACACCAGAACTAACTTATTCCAATGTTCATTAAAGAAATAACGTGTGTTGTTGCATTGCATTGCATTGCATTGCACTAACGATCTAACGTTGTGCACTGAAGAATAACATATAGGTTATGCACTTCTCGCATTGCATTGCATTGCACACCAGAACTAAATCATTCCCGTGTTCATTCAAGATAAGATATGTGTGTTGTTGCATTGCATTGCATTGCATTGCATTGCACTAACGATCTAACGTTGTGCACTAAAGAATAACATATAGGTTATGCACTTTTTGCATTGCATTGCACACCAGATCTAACTCATTCCAATGTTCATTAAAGAGATAACCTGTGTTTTGTTGCATTGCATTTCACAAACGATCTAACGTTGTGCATTGAATAATAACATATAGGCTATGCACTTCTTGCATTGCATTGCATTGCATTGCATTGCACACCAGAACTAACTCATTCCCATGTTCATTAAAGAGATATGTTGCTGCATTGCATTGCACAAACGATCTAACGTTGTGCTTTGAAGAATAACATATAGGCTATGCACTTCTTGCATTGCATTGCACACCAGAACTAACTCATTCCCAAACTCATTTCGTTTTGCTTTGAGGAAATACAATTTGTGCTGTTGTATTGCATTTCACACACGATCAAACTTTGTGCATTGAAGAATAACATATAAGCTATGAGTGCATTGCAAACATACAGCAACTATCTCATTCCGATGTGCATTGAATAGATACCATTTTTGGAGTTACATTCCACTGCATAAAAGATCTAACTGATATAGTTAGATATAATAATAACACATTATTATTCAACGCTAATTCTTAGATCGTTTGTGCAATGCAACACTCATGTTATCTTTTCATTATTCTATGCATTGTACGCAAGAGGTAAAAAAAAAAGAACTCTCTGAAAAAGAGTCCTCAAAATATATATTTACATGCAATAATTTCCCTTAAAAGAAAAAATGAATCAGTTAGTTGAATACAGTACAATGCGAAAGCACATATGTTATGTGTCAAATCAGGCATACAGAGGTCCCTCTTTGACCTACAGAACATATTTTCTGTCCAAAGAGTTCTTACTGACTTCATACTGACTGACTTCTTGTGATGTTGTATTAGCAATACAGTAGTCCATGTTTGACCTGCTGCACATATTTCTGACCCAAGAGTAATCGATCTTAAGCTTTCTATACATTCTCGTAGAATCTTTCTGATGTTACATCAGCCATACAGAAGTCCATTTTTGACCTACTGAACACATTTCTGGATAAAGAGTCCTTGAGCATTAACTTACTAAACATACAAGACTGACTTCTTGCGATGTTATATAAGCCAGACAGTAGTCCATATTTGACTGATTGAACATATTTTTGGCAAAAGGTATTTTGTGTATATTATAAACATACTCCTTCTGATGCTTCATAAGCCATTTTGAAGTCCATTTCTGACCTATTGAACTTATTTCTGGTCAAAGGGTCCTCAAAGGTTTTTAAACTATATAAACTTATAGACTCCTTCTGATGTTACATCACCCATAAAAAAAAGTACATTTTTGACCTACTAAACATATTTCTGCCAAGAGACCATGAAACTTAACTTACTATACGTACATACTGACTTCTCGTGATGTTAAATCAGGCAAGGAGTAGTCGATATTTGACCGATTGAACACATTTTTGGCCAAAGAGTCCTCAAAATGTTTTTTTACTATTATAAACTTATAGACTCCTTCTGATGTTAAATCAGCCATATAGAAGTCCATATTTCAACTACTGGGAAAAAGAGTACTCGATCTTGAACTTTCTATACATACTCTAGACATCTTCTGATGCGTCATAAGCCATTTAGAAGTCCATATCTGACCTGTTAAACTTATTTCTGGTCAATGGGTCCTTAAAAGGTGGTTTTAAATATATATAATCTTATATAATATATAATACCTAAGCTATTTAATCTTATAGACTAATTCTGATGTTAAATCAGCCATACAGAGGTCCCTTTTTTTACCTACTAAACATATTTCGGGCCAAAGAGTACTCAAACTTGAACTTTCTATACATGTTGACTCCTTCTGATGTTACGTCAGCCATGAAGTAGTCCATATGTGACCCAAGGAACATATTTCTGATAAAGAGTCCTCAATCTTGAACTTTGCGTTCTCACTTCTAGACTCCTTCTGATGGTTCATAAGCCACCTATAGAATTCCACATTTGACCTATTAAACTTATTTCTGGTCAAAGGGTCCTCAAAGGGTTTCTTATTATGTTAATTCAGCCATACATAGGTCCTATTTGAACTACTGAAAACATTTTTGGCCAAAGAGTCTTTGAACATTAACCTTCTCTACTTATTGACTTCTCTTAATAATACATTAGCCATACAAAAGTTCATATTTTACCTACTTAACATATTTCTGGTCAAAGAGTCCCTGACCTTTCTGTACAGCTTCCGATGTTTCATCAGCCTGAAAGATGTCCATACTTGACCCATTGAATATATTTCTGACCATAGAGTCCTCGATCTTTCTAAACATACTTGTAGACTGCTTCCAATGTATCCTCTATTCGATCTGCTATCCGATGTATTCGAACCGTAGTTCAAATTTTATATTTTGAACATATTTCTAGACATGAGACCTTGAACTTTAAATTTCTAGACTAATTGCTCTTCTGATGTTTCATCAGCCATACAGTATAGTTCAAATTTGACCTATTGAACATTTCTATAACCAAAGTGTCCTCGATCTTGATCGTTCTATACATAATCATAGGCTTGTTCTGATGTTTCATCATTGAGACAGAAGTCCATTATTGACCTACTGAATATATTTCTGGCAAAAGAATCATCAAAGTTTAACTTACTGTTCCTTCTCCTATTTTTGATTTTTCATCCAACATACAGTAGTCCATATTTGACCAAGAGAACATGTTTCTGGCCAAAGAGTCATCAAAGGGTATGTTTATATGCATTCTCATCGACTACTTTTGATGTTAAGTCAACCATATTGTTAGTCCAAATTTGACCCATTGAACATATATCTGGCCAAAGAGACCTGGATCAATTAATTATCTATACATAATTACTATCTCCTTCTGATTTTTCATCAGCCAGGTTATTATCCATATTTGACAAATGAACATATTTCTGTCTGGAAGAGTCCTTGATCTTTCTATACATACTCATAGACGCTTTCAGATAGTACTTCAGCCAAAAAATTATCCATAATTGACTACTAAACTCATTTCTGAGCGGTGGGTTTATAAATCTTGATTTCTCTATACATATTAATTGACTCCTTCTGATGTTACAATAGCAAAACAGTATTGACCTATTAAATATGACCTATTAAACCTATTTCTGACCAAAGAGTCTATGAACATTTTTCTATACATACTCAATGACTCCTGATTTTACAAGAGCAATATAGTATTTCAAAATTTGACCAATTGAACATATTTCTGGCCAAAGAGACCTTGATCTTATTCTTTCTATACATACTCCTTCTGATGTTTCATCAGCCAGATAATTGTCCACAATTGACCTACTGAACATTTTTCTGCCCGAAGAGTCAATGAGTCAATGAATTCTATACATAATCATTTACTTCTTCTGATGTTTCTTCAGCCATACAGAAGTCCAGATTTGACACGTTGAACATATTTCTGACCAAAGAGTCCTTGATCTTGAACTTTCTATTCATAATTATAGACTCTTTCAGAAAGTACATCGGACAGACAATTGTCCATATTAATTATTAAATATGGCCAACAAGTCCATGAACTTGAACATTCCTTTTAGTGTTTCATCAGCCAGACAGTAGTCCATAATTGACCTACTGAACATATTGCTGCCTGAAGAGTCTTGAACTTGAACTTTCTATACATGCTCATTGAGTCCTTCTGATGTTTCACAAGCAGACAATAGTCCATAATTGACCCTCTGAACATATTTCTAGTATAAGAGTCCTCTGTCTTGAACTTTCTATAGATTCTCAGTGACTCCTTATGATGATTCATCAGACGGACAATTGTCCATAATTGACCCACTGAACATATTTCTACCTGAAGAGTCTTTGAACTTGAACTTTCTATTCATAATCGTTGACTTCTGATGTTTCATCAGCCAGACAGCAGTCCATATTTGACCCACTAAACATATTTCTGGCAAAAGAGTCCTCGATCTTGAACCTTTTAAACATACTCATAGACTCTTTCTGGTGTTTCATCAGCCATGCAGTAGTTCTGATTTGACATCATGAACATATTTCTGACCGAAGAGTCCTCGATCTTGAACTTTCTATTCATACTTATAGACTCTTTCAGATAGTACTTCGGCTAGACAATTGTAGATATTGACTATTGAACACATTTCTGGCCAACGAGTCTGTGAACTTGAACTTTCTATACATGCTCATTGACTCCTTCCGATGTTTCATCAACTCAACAGTCAATAATTGACCTCCTGAACATATTTCTAGTAAAAGAGTCCTCGATCTTGAACTTTCTATGCATTCTCAGTGATGCCTTATTTTGTTTCTTTAGCCATACAGAAGTCCAGATTTGACATGTTGAACATATTTCTGACTTGAAAATTTTGTACATGCTAATTGACTCCTTTTAGTGTTTCATCAGCCAGACAGTATTCTTCCGCCGTAAAACGCATCGTGCAGCCCAAACCGTAAGTGCTGGAGACTTGAAACTTAGCCAGATGGTAGTACAAAAAACGAGGAGAGGTTCAGAGAGTATGACCCCGATTGGCCCATAGGTGGCGCTATAGCGACCAAAAGTGCGAAACTGCTCATAACTCCTAGACCGTATGTCATAGACTCAAGTGTCTTATATCATTGGAAAATATATAAATCTGGACTCCTGAAGAACAAAACTTAAAAAGGCGCAAAATTAACATTGTGGGAGGAGCCTATTTTACTAAAATGGCTATAACTCGAGACGTAAATGAGGTATCTTCACCAAACGTGTATGAGTTCAATCTGGGGTCACAGTAAAAAAAAATCACAACGATTGAACACTAGGTGGCGCTATAACATGAAAAAAACATGAAAAGGGCTATAACCACCTGACCGTTAGTCCGATTGACTTGGAAATTGGTATGCAGTGTCTTGGTCCAAGGTGCCATGTATGTCTATGAGGACATTGGCGTATCTCGAAAAACATGGCCGCCATCGGCCAATGAATTTGAGCACTTATTAGACAAGGTTAACGGAGGCTGATCGGAACGAAACTCGATGGGCATGTTCGACTCATGGCCCTAGAGGTCTGTAAGAATTTTGAAAGAAATCGGCCACTAGTTGGCGCTAACGAGTTTTATGGCTCTGTAATCACGTGGTGTTACACTCATCCACACAATATGCATATCATTTGATAGATCTCCTCATCCTGAACAACTTTGGCTCAAGAACCATTGCTGTCAATCAAATCATTCATTAAATGTGAACATGTTAAAAACCTACTTTTGCAAACTAGTCCTAGGTTTTTCGCCCGATCGGAACCAAACCAATCTAGGACAATTCTATGGACTCTCTAGATCAATAATTATCCAAAAAAAAGTTTAACTTTTGCATTTGGATGGCTGTAATAGGGTTATTTATAAAATGTGCGTGGCAAAATACACTAAAAAGCCTATAAATCCTAAATGAAAACTCAGAACTTCATGAAAATGGGTGAGCATATGTGACATAAGATAATTAACAAGCATGCAAAATTTTTATTTTACCATATATGTCCTATATTGGCTGTAAATGGTCTTTTCCAACTATTATGTCAGTGTCATGCTTGCTAAATAAAACTTAATAACTTTTGATGCTTTTGTGCTTAAAGGCCTTAAAGGCCTTAATTGCTTGAACCCCGATAAATGCTGCTTGCAGCTTTAATGACAATTAAAAAAAAATATTCTGGCCAACGTGTCTATGTACTTGAACTTTCTATACATGTTCATTGACTCCTTTTAGTGCTTCATCAGCCAGAGAGTACTCCATCATTTACCTACTGAAATTTTTTCTGGTAAAAGAGTCCTCGATTTTGAACTTTCTTTACAAGCTCATATGCTGTTTCTTTCTATACATACTCGTTGACTCCATCTGATGTTACATCCGCCATAAAGAAGTCCATAATTGACCCAAGGGACATATTTGTAGCCAAAGAGTCCTCAATCTTGAACTTTCTATACATACTCATAGTCTCCTTCTGATTCTTCATAAGCCATATTTATGTCCATATATGACCTATTATTATTTCTGGTCAAAGGTTCCTCAAAAGTTTTTAAACTATGTCAAATTATAGACTCCATCTGATGATAAATCAGACCAAAAGAGGTCAAATTTTGACTCTTGAGTCAATATGTATAGAGAGTTAATGTTCATTGATTCTTTGGCCAAAAATATATTCAGAGGGTCACATATGGAAAGTGTTATACTGTTAAAGTGATGTATCATCAGAAGAAGTCTATGAGTATTTAGTAAGTTAACTTGTGAGGACCTTTTTGCCAAAAATATTTTCAGTTCGCCAGATATGGACATCTATATAGCTTATGAAGAATCAGAAAGAGTCAACGAGTATATGAGGTCAAGTTTAGACTCTTTGACCAGAAAAAAATTCAGTATGTCAAATATGGACTTTTGTCATGATGATATAACATCCGAAGATATCAATCTGAATGTATAGTGTTAATCTTTAGCCAGTGATATTTTCGGTAGGTCAAATATGGACTTCTGTGTGGCTGATTTAACATCAGAGGGAGTCCATACGTTTATGATAGACAAAATCCTTTTGAGAACTCTTTGGTCAATTTTTTTTTCAATCGGTCAAATATGGACTACTGCCTGCCTGATTTAACATTACGAGAAGTCAGTCTATATGTATAGTGAGTTAATGTTCACTGACTCACGGTCAAAAATAGACTACTGGCCGGTTAATATAACATCACAAGAAGTCAATCTGTAGTATAACAAGATAATGTTCAAGACCTCTTTGGCCAGAAATATGTTCAGAAGGTCAAAAGGGGACCTCTGTATAGCTGATTTATCATCAGAAGTCGTCTATAACTTTATATAGATTGAAACATTTTGAGGACACTTTGACCAGAAATAAGTTGAAAAGGTCAGAAATGTACATCTATATATGGCTTATGAAGCATCAGAAGGAGTCTATGAGTATGTAAAGAAAGACCAATATCGAGGACTCTTTGACCAAAAATATGTTCCTTGGGTCAAATATGGACTTCTGTATGGCTGACGTAACATCAGAAAGAGTCAACGAGTATATATGGAAAGGTCAAGTTTCGAGTATTCCTTGGTCAGAAAAAAATTCAGTATGTCAAATATGGACATTTGTCAGGATGATATAACATCCGAAGATGTCAATCTGAATGTATAGTGTTAATCATTTAGGACTCTTTGGCCAGAAATTTGTTCAGTAGGTGAAAAGAGGACCTCTGAATAGCTGATTTATCATCAGAAAGAGTCTATAACTTTATATAGTTTAAAAACTTTTGATGACCCTTTGACCAGAAATAAGTTCAAAAGGTCAGATATGGATATCTATATGGCTTAAGTAGCATTAGAAGGAGTCTATGAGTATAGAAAGCCCAATATCGAGGACTCTTTGGCCATAAAAATATGTTCCTTGGGTCAAATATGGACTTCTTTATGGCTGACGTAACATCAGAAAGAGTCAACAAGTATATATAGAAAGGTCAAGTTTCGAGTATTCCTTGGTCAGAAAAAAATTCAGTATGTCAAATATAGACTTTTGTCAGGATGATATAACATCCGAAGATGTCAATCTGAATGTATAGTGTTAATAATTTAGGACTCTTTGGCCAGAAATATGTTGAGAAGGTGAAAAGAGGAGCTCTGAATAGCAGATTTATCATCAGAAAGAGTCTATAACTTTATATAGTTTAAAAACTTTTGATGACCCTTTGACCAGAAATAAGTTCAAAAGGTCAGATATGGATATCTATATGGCTTAAGTAGCATTAGAAGGAGTCTATGAGTATGTATAGAAAGCCCAATATCGAGGACTCTTTGGCCAAAAATATGTTCCTTGGGTCAAATATGGACTTCTGTATGGCTGACGTAACATCAGAAAGAGTCAACGAGTATATATGGAAAGGTCAAGTTTCGAGTATTCCGTGGTCAGAAAAAAAATTCAGTATGTCAAATATGGACTTTTGTCAGGATGATATAACATCCGAATATGTCAATCTGAATGTATAGTAATCATTTAGGACTCTTTGGCCAGAAATATGTTCAGTAAGTGAAAAGAGGACCTCTGAATAGCTGATTTATCATCAGAAAGAGTCTATAACTTTATATAGTTTAAAAACTTTTGATGACCCTTTGACCAGAAATAAGTTCAAAAGGTCAGATATGGATATCTATATGGCTTAAGTAGCATTAGAAGGAGTCTATGAGTATGTATAGAAAGTCCAAGATCGAGAACTCTTTGGCCATAAATATATTCCTTGGGTCAAATATGGACTTCTGTAAGGCTGATTTGACATCAGAAGGAGTCGATAAGTTTATAATAATAAAAAACATTTTGAGGATTGTTTGGCCAAAAATATGTTCAATTGGTCAAATATGGACTACAGTCTGGATGATATAACATCACGAGAAGTCTGTATAGTACGACAAATATGTATAGTAAGTTTAAAGTTCAAGGTCTCTGTTCAGAAATATGTTCAGAAGGTTTTGCCACCTATGTGAGAGTTCTAATCATGGCACGTATATACATATGTTTTGGTTTTGTCCTCGGGTTACATCGTTTTGGTCACTGGTGCAGACAGAGCTGTCGGTCTTAATGAACACTGAGATTCAGAAGGAACCATTGCTTTTCCTGTTGCTGGACGATTCGAGGTTGTCATTGTCTCTCAGTCAAAGGAGGATTTTGACCGCTGCCCTTACTGCGGCTAAAAAAGCAATCCTAAAGTTATGGATGGAACCATCCATACCGGTTAGGTGCATATGGAGATCTTATCTGTTGGACATTACTCGTCTGGAATGTACTACTGCAAGGATTCTTGGTGCCCCTGGGAAAACGATACAGTTTTGGATGGACTTCATTGCTAATCTATCAGACAACTAAAACAGCTATATTAAGGATTTTGATTTATTGTTTTCCAGAGTGTTTTTTTTTTTTTTTTTTTTCTCTTACATGAACATACCTTTATCTTTTAAAATATATGTATATTTGTTATCTTGGGCGGTTCTTGGGAATGTTGTACACAAAAAATAATTGTTAATAAAAAAATAAGTCACAAAAAAAAAAGAAATATGTTCAGAAGGTCAAATATGGACTTATGTATGGCTGATTTAACATCAGAGGGAGTCCATACGTTTATGATAGACAAAATCCTTTAGAGAACTCTTTGGTCAATTCTTTTTACAATCGGTCAAATATGGACTACTGCCTGCCTGATTTAACATTACGAGAAGTCAGTCTATATGTATAGTGAGTTAATGTTCACGGACTCTGGCCAGAAATATGTTCAGTAGGTCAAAAATAGACTACTGGCTGGTTAATATAACATCACAAGAAGTCAATCTGTAGTATAACAAGATAATGTTCAAGAACTCTTTGGCCAGAAATATGTTCAGAAGGTCAAAAGGGGACCTCTGTATAGCTGATTTATCATCAGAAGTCGTCTATAACTTTATATAAATTGAAACATTTTGAGGACACTTTGACCAGAAATAAGCTGAAAAGGTCAGAAATGGACATCTATATGGCTTATGAAGCATCAGAAGGAGTCTATGAATATGTATAGAAAGCCCAATATCAAGGACTCTTTGGCCATAAATATGTTCCTTGGGTCAAATATGGACTTCTGTATGGCTGACGTAACATCAGAAAGAGTCAACGAGTATATATGGAAAGGTCAAGTTTCGAGTATTCCTTGGTCAGAAAAAAATTCAGTATGTCAAATATGGACTTTTGTCAGGATGATATAACATCCGAAGATGTCAATCTGAATGTATAGTGTTAATCATTTAGGACTGTTTGGCCAGAAATATGTTCAGTAGGTGAAAAGAGGACCTCTGAATAGCTGATTTATCATCAGAAAGAGTCTATAACTTTATATAGTTTAAGAACTTTTGATGACCCTATGACCAGAAATAAGTTCAAAAGGTCAGATATGGATATCTATATGGCTTAAGTAGCATTAGAAGGAGTCTATGAGTATGTATAGAAAGCCCAATATCGAGGACTCTTTGGCCAAAAATATGTTCCTTGGGTCAAATATGGACTTCTGTATGGCTGACGTAACATCAGAAAGAGTCAACGAGTATATATGGAAAGGTCAAGTTTCGAGTATTCCTTGGTCAGAAAAAAATTCAGTATGTCAAATATGGACTTTTGTCAGGATGATATAACATCCGAAGATGTCAATCTGAATGTATAGTGTTAATCATTTAGGACTCTTTGGCCAGAAATATGTTCAGTAGGTGAAAAGAGGACCTCTGAATAGCTGATTTATCATAAGAAAGAGTCTATAACTTTATATAGTTTAAAAACTTTTGATGACCTTTTGACCAGAAATATGTTCAAAAGGTCAGATATGGATATCTATATGGCTTAAGTAGCATTAGAAGGAGTCTATGAGTATGTATAGAAAGCCCAATATCGAGGACTCTTTGGCCAAAAATATGTTCCTTGGGTCAAATATGGACTTCTGTATGGCTGACGTAACATCAGAAAGAGTCAACGAGTATATATGGAAAGGTCAAGTTTCGAGTATTCCTTGGTCAGAAAAAAATTCAGTATGTAAAATATGGACTTTTGTCAGGATGATATAACATCCGAAGATGTCAATCTGAATTTATAGTGCTAATCATTTAGGGCTCTTTGGCCAGAAATATGTTCAGTAGGTGAAAAGAGGACCTCTGAATAGCTGATTTATCATCAGAAAGAGTCTATAACTTTATATAGTTTAAAAACTTTTGATGACCCTTTGACCAGAAATAAGTTCAAAAGGTCAGATATGGATATCTATATGGCTTAAGTAGCATTAGAAGGAGTCTATGAGTATGTATAGAAAGTCCAAGATCGAGAACTCTTTGGCCATAAATATATTCCTTGGGTCAAATATGGACTTCTGTAAGGCTGATTTGACATCAGAAGGAGTCGATAAGTTTATAATAATAAAAAACATTTTGAGGATTGTTTGGCCAAAAATATGTTCAATTGGTCAAATATGGACTACAGTCTGGATGATATAACATCACGAGAAGTCTGTATAGTACGACAAATATGTATAGTAAGTTTAAAGTTCAAGGTCTCTGTTCAGAAATATGTTCAGAAGGTCAAATATGGACTTATTTAACATCAGAGGGAGTCCATACGTTTATGATAGACAAAATCCTTTAGAGAACTCTTTGGTCAATTCTTTTTACAATCGGTCAAATATGGACTACTGCCTGCCTGATTTAACATTACGAGAAGTCAGTCTATATGTATAGTGAGTTAATGTTCACGGACTCTGGCCAGAAATATGTTCAGTAGGTAAAAAATAGACTACTGGCTGGTTAATATAACATCACAAGAAGTCAATCTGTAGTATAACAAGATAATGTTCAAGAACTCTTTGGCCAGAAATATGTTCAGAAGGTCAAAAGGGGACCTCTGTATAGCTGATTTATCATCAGAAGTCGTCTATAACTTTATATAGATTGAAACATTTTGAGGACACTTTGACCAGAAATAAGCTGAAAAGGTCAGAAATGGACATCTATATGGCTTATGAAGCATCAGAAGGAGTCTATGAATATGTATAGAAAGCCCAATATCGAGGACTCTTTGGCCATAAATATGTTCCTTGGTTCAAATATGGACTTCTGTATGGCTGACGTAACATCAGAAAGAGTCAACGAGTCTATATGGAAAGGTCAAGTTTCGAGTATTCCTTGGTCAGAAAAAAATTCAGTATGTCAAATATGGACTTTTGTCAGGATGATATAACATCCGAAGATGTCAATCTGAATGTATAGTGTTAATCATTTAGGACTCTTTGGCCAGAAATATGTTCAGTAGGTGAAAAGAGGACCTCTGAATAGCTGATTTATCATCAGAAAGAGTATATAACTTTATATAGTTTAAGAACTTTTGATGACCCTATGACCAGAAATAAGTTCAAAAGGTCAGATATGGATATCTATATGGCTTAAGTAGCATTAGAAGGAGTCTATGAGTATGTATAGAAAGCCCAATATCGAGGACTCTTTGGCCAAAAATATGTTCCTTGGGTCAAATATGGACTTCTGTATGGCTGACGTAACATCAGAAAGAGTCAACGAGTATATATGGAAAGGTCAAGTTTCGAGTATTCCTTGGTCAGAAAAAAATTCAGTATGTCAAATATGGACTTTTGTCAGGATGATATAACATCCGAAGATGTCAATCTGAATGCATAGTGTTAATCATTTAGGGCTCTTTGGCCAGAAATATGTTCAGTAGGTGAAAAGAGGACCTCTGAATAGCTGATTTATCATCAGAAAGAGTCTATAACTTTATATAGTTTAAAAACTTTTGATGACCCTTTGACCAGAAATAAGTTCAAAAGGTCAGATATGGATATCTATATGGCTTAAGTAGCATTAGAAGGAGTCTATGAGTATGTATAGAAAGTCAAAGATCGAGAACTCTTTGGCCATAAATATATTCCTTGGGTCAAATATGGACTTCTGTAAGGCTGATTTGACATCAGAAGGAGTCGATAAGTTTATAATAATAAAAAACATTTTGAGGATTGTTTGGCCTAAAATATGTTCAATTGGTCAAATATGGACTACAGTCTGGATGATATAACATCACGAGAAGTCTGTATAGTACGACAAATATGTATAGTAAGTTTAAAGTTCATGGTCTCTGTTCAGAAATATGTTCAGAAGGTCAAATATGGACTTATGTATGGCTGATTTAACATCAGAGGGAGTCCATACGTTTATGATAGACAAAATCCTTTAGAGAACTCTTTGGTCAATTCTTTTTACAATCGGTCAAATATGGACTACTGCCTGCCTGATTTAACATTACGAGAAGTAAGTCTATATGTATAGTGAGTTAATGTTCACGGACTCTGGCCAGAAATATGTTCAGTAGGTCAAAAATAGACTACTGGCTGGTGAATATAACATCACAAGAAGTCAATCTGTAGTATAACAAGATAATGTTCAAGAACTCTTTGGCCAGAAATATGTTCAGTAGGTGAAAAGAGGACCTCTGAATAGCTGATTTATCATCAGAAAGAGTCTATAACTTTATATAGTTTAAAAACTTTTGATGACCCTTTGACCAGAAATAAGTTCAAAAGGTCAGATATGGATATCTATATGGCTTAAGTAGCATTAGAAGGAGTCTATGAGTATGTATAGAAAGCCCAATATCGAGGACTCTTTGGCCAAAAATATGTTCCTTGGGTCAAATATGGACTTCTGTATGGCTGATGTAACATCAGAAAGAGTCAACGAGTATATATGGAAAGGTCAAGTTTCGAGTATTCCTTGGTCAGAAAAAAATTCAGTATGTCAAATATGGACTTTTGTCAGGATGATATAATATCCGAAGATGTCAATCTGAATGTATAGTGTTAATCATTTAGGACTCTTTGGCCAGAAATATGTTCAGTAGGTGAAAAGAGGACCTTTGAATAGCTGATTTATCATCAGAAAGAGTCTATAACTTTATATAGTTTAAAAACTTTTGATGACCCTTTGACCAGAAATAAGTTCAAAAGGTCAGATATGGATATCTATATGGCTTAAGTAGCATTAGAAGGAGTCTATGAGTATGTATAGAAAGCCCAATATCGAGGACTCTTTGGCCAAAAATATGTTCCTTGGGTCAAATATGGATTTCTGTATGGCTGACGTAACATCAGAAAGAGTCAACGAGTATATATGGAAAGGTCAAGTTTCGAGTATTCCTTGGTCAGAAAAAAATTCAGTATGTCAAATATGGACTTTTGTCAGGATGATATAACATCCGAAGATGTCAATCTGAATTTATAGTGCTAATCATTTAGGGCTCTTTGGCCAGAAATATGTTCAATAGGTGAAAAGAGGACCTCTGAATAGCTGATTTATCATCAGAAAGAGTCTATAACTTTATATAGTTTAAAAACTTTTGATGACCCTTTGACCAGAAATAAGTTCAAAAGGTCAGATATGGATATCTATATGGCTTAAGTAGCATTAGAAGGAGTCTATGAGTATGTATAGAAAGTCCAAGATCGAGAACTCTTTGGCCATAAATATATTCCTTGGGTCAAATATGGACTTCTGTAAGGCTGATTTGACATCAGAAGGAGTCGATAAGTTTATAATAATAAAAAACATTTTGAGGATTGTTTGGCCAAAAATATGTTCAATTGGTCAAATATGGACTACAGTCTGGATGATATAACATCACGAGAAGTCTGTATAGTACGACAAATATGTATAGTAAGTTTAAAGTTCAAGGTCTCTGTTCAGAAATATGTTCAGAAGGTCAAATATGGACTTATGTATGGCTGATTTAACATCAGAGGGAGTCCATACGTTTATGATAGACAAAATCCTTTAGAGAACTCTTTGGTCAATTCTTTTTACAATCGGTCAAATATGGACTACTGCCTGCCTGATTTAACATTACGAGAAGTCAGTCTATATGTATAGTGAGTTAATGTTCACGGACTCTGGCCAGAAATATGTTCAGTAGGTAAAAAATAGACTACTGGCTGGTTAATATAACATCACAAGAAGTCAATCTGTAGTATAACAAGATAATGTTCAAGAACTCTTTGGCCAGAAATATGTTCAGAAGGTCAAAAGGGGACCTCTGTATAGCTGATTTATCATCAGAAGTCGTCTATAACTTTATATAGATTGAAACATTTTGAGGACACTTTGACCAGAAATAAGCTGAAAAGGTCAGAAATGGACATCTATATGGCTTATGAAGCATCAGAAGGAGTCTATGAATATGTATAGAAAGCCCAATATCGAGGACTCTTTGGCCATAAATATGTTCCTTGGTTCAAATATGGACTTCTGTATGGCTGACGTAACATCAGAAAGAGTCAACGAGTATATATGGAAAGGTCAAGTTTCGAGTATTCCTTGGTCAGAAAAAAATTCCGTATGTCAAATATGGACTTTTGTCAGGATGATATAACATCCGAAGATGTCAATCTGAATGTATAGTGTTAATCATTTAGGACTCTTTGGCCAGAAATATGTTCAGTAGGTGAAAAGAGGACCTCTGAATAGCTGATTTATCATCAGAAAGAGTCTATAACTTTATATAGTTTAAGAACTTTTGATGACCCTTTGACCAGAAATAAGTTCAAAAGGTCAGATATGGATATCTATATGGCTTAAGTAGCATTAGAAGGAGTCTATGAGTATGTATAGAAAGCCCAATATCGAGGACTCTTTGGCCAAAAATATGTTCCTTGGGTCAAATATGGACTTCTGTATGGCTGATGTAACATCAGAAAGAGTCAACGAGTATATATGGAAAGGTCAAGTTTCGAGTATTCCTTGGTCAGAAAAAAATTCAGTATGTCAAATATGGACTTTTGTCAGGATGATATAACATCCGAAGATGTCAATCTGAATGTATAGTGTTAATCATTTAGGACTCTTTGGCCAGAAATATGTTCAGTAGGTGAAAAGAGGACCTCTGAATAGCTGATTTATCATCAGAAAGAGTCTATAACTTTATATAGTTTAAAAACTTTTGATGACCCTTTGACCAGAAATAAGTTCAAAAGGTCAGATATGGATATCTATATGGCTTAAGTAGCATTAGAAGGAGTCTATGAGTATGTATAGAAAGCCCAATATCGAGGACTCTTTGGCCAAAAATATGTTCCTTGGGTCAAATATGGACTTCTGTATGGCTGACGTAACATCAGAAAGAGTCAACGAGTATATATGGAAAGGTCAAGTTTCGAGTATTCCTTGGTCAGAAAAAAATTCAGTATGTCAAATATGGACTTTTGTCAGGATGATATAACATCCGAAGATGTCAATCTGAATTTATAGTGCTAATCATTTAGGGCTCTTTGGCCAGAAATATGTTCAATAGGTGAAAAGAGGACCTCTGAATAGCTGATTTATCATCAGAAAGAGTCTATAACTTTATATAGTTTAAAAACTTTTGATGACCCTTTGACCAGAAATAAGTTCAAAAGGTCAGATATGGATATCTATATGGCTTAAGTAGCATTAGAAGGAGTCTATGAGTATGTATAGAAAGTCCAAGATCGAGAACTCTTTGGCCATAAATATATTCCTTGGGTCAAATATGGACTTCTGTAAGGCTGATTTGACATCAGAAGGAGTCGATAAGTTTATAATAATAAAAAACATTTTGAGGATTGTTTGGCCAAAAATATGTTCAATTGGTCAAATATGGACTACAGTCTGGATGATATAACATCACGAGAAGTCTGTATAGTACGACAAATATGTATAGTAAGTTTAAAGTTCAAGGTCTCTGTTCAGAAATATGTTCAGAAGGTCAAATATGGACTTATGTATGGCTGATTTAACATCAGAGGGAGTCCATACGTTTATGATAGACAAAATCCTTTAGAGAACTCTTTGGTCAATTCTTTTTACAATCGGTCAAATATGGACTACTGCCTGCCTGATTTAACATTACGAGAAGTCAGTCTATATGTATAGTGAGTTAATGTTCACGGACTCTGGCCAGAAATATGTTCAGTAGGTAAAAAATAGACTACTGGCTGGTTAATATAACATCACAAGAAGTCAATCTGTAGTATAACAAGATAATGTTCAAGAACTCTTTGGCCAGAAATATGTTCAGAAGGTCAAAAGGGGACCTCTGTATAGCTGATTTATCATCAGAAGTCGTCTATAACTTTATATAGATTGAAACATTTTGAGGACACTTTGACCAGAAATAAGCTGAAAAGGTCAGAAATGGACATCTATATGGCTTATGAAGCATCAGAAGGAGTCTATGAATATGTATAGAAAGCCCAATATCGAGGACTCTTTGGCCATAAATATGTTCCTTGGTTCAAATATGGACTTCTGTATGGCTGACGTAACATCAGAAAGAGTCAACGAGTATATATGGAAAGGTCAAGTTTCGAGTATTCCTTGGTCAGAAAAAAATTCAGTATGTCAAATATGGACTTTTGTCAGGATGATATAACATCCGAAGATGTCAATCTGAATGTATAGTGTTAATCATTTAGGACTCTTTGGCCAGAAATATGTTCAGTAGGTGAAAAGAGGACCTCTGAATAGCTGATTTATCATCAGAAAGAGTCTATAACTTTATATAGTTTAAGAACTTTTGATGACCCTATGACCAGAAATAAGTTCAAAAGGTCAGATATGGATATCTATATGGCTTAAGTAGCATTAGAAGGAGTCTATGAGTATGTATAGAAAGCCCAATATCGAGGACTCTTTGGCCAAAAATATGTTCCTTGGGTCAAATATGGACTTCTGTATGGCTGACGTAACATCAGAAAGAGTCAACGAGTATATATGGAAAGGTCAAGTTTCGAGTATTCCTTGGTCAGAAAAAAATTCAGTATGTCAAATATGGACTTTTGTCAGGATGATATAACATCCGAAGATGTCAATCTGAATGCATAGTGTTAATCATTTAGGGCTCTTTGGCCAGAAATATGTTCAGTAGGTGAAAAGAGGACCTCTGAATAGCTGATTTATCATCAGAAAGAGTCTATAACTTTATATAGTTTAAAAACTTTTGATGACCCTTTGACCAGAAATAAGTTCAAAAGGTCAGATATGGATATCTATATGGCTTAAGTAGCATTAGAAGGAGTCTATGAGTATGTATAGAAAGCCCAATATCGAGGACTCTTTGGCCAAAAATATGTTCCTTGGGTCAAATATGGACTTCTGTATGGCTGATTTGACATCAGAAGGAGTCGATAAGTTTATAATAATAAAAAACATTTTGAGGATTGTTTGGCCTAAAATATGTTCAATTGGTCAAATATGGACTACAGTCTGGATGATATAACATCACGAGAAGTCTGTATAGTACGACAAATATGTATAGTAAGTTTAAAGTTCATGGTCTCTGTTCAGAAATATGTTCAGAAGGTCAAATATGGACTTATGTATGGCTGATTTAACATCAGAGGGAGTCCATACGTTTATGATAGACAAAATCCTTTAGAGAACTCTTTGGTCAATTCTTTTTACAATCGGTCAAATATGGACTACTGCCTGCCTGATTTAACATTACGAGAAGTAAGTCTATATGTATAGTGAGTTAATGTTCACGGACTCTGGCCAGAAATATGTTCAGTAGGTCAAAAATAGACTACTGGCTGGTGAATATAACATCACAAGAAGTCAATCTGTAGTATAACAAGATAATGTTCAAGAACTCTTTGGCCAGAAATATGTTCAGTAGGTGAAAAGAGGACCTCTGAATAGCTGATTTATCATCAGAAAGAGTCTATAACTTTATATAGTTTAAAAACTTTTGATGACCCTTTGACCAGAAATAAGTTCAAAAGGTCAGATATGGATATCTATATGGCTTAAGTAGCATTAGAAGGAGTCTATGAGTATGTATAGAAAGCCCAATATCGAGGACTCTTTGGCCAAAAATATGTTCCTTGGGTCAAATATGGACTTCTGTATGGCTGATGTAACATCAGAAAGAGTCAACGAGTATATATGGAAAGGTCAAGTTTCGAGTATTCCTTGGTCAGAAAAAAATTCAGTATGTCAAATATGGACTTTTGTCAGGATGATATAACATCCGAAGATGTCAATCTGAATGTATAGTGTTAATCATTTAGGACTCTTTGGCCAGAAATATGTTCAGTAGGTGAAAAGAGGACCTTTGAATAGCTGATTTATCATCAGAAAGAGTCTATAACTTTATATAGTTTAAAAACTTTTGATGACCCTTTGACCAGAAATAAGTTCAAAAGGTCAGATATGGATATCTATATGGCTTAAGTAGCATTAGAAGGAGTCTATGAGTATGTATAGAAAGCCCAATATCGAGGACTCTTTGGCCAAAAATATGTTCCTTGGGTCAAATATGGATTTCTGTATGGCTGACGTAACATCAGAAAGAGTCAACGAGTATATATGGAAAGGTCAAGTTTCGAGTATTCCTTGGTCAGAAAAAAATTCAGTATGTCAAATATGGACTTTTGTCAGGATGATATAACATCCGAAGATGTCAATCTGAATTTATAGTGCTAATCATTTAGGGCTCTTTGGCCAGAAATATGTTCAATAGGTGAAAAGAGGACCTCTGAATAGCTGATTTATCATCAGAAAGAGTCTATAACTTTATATAGTTTAAAAACTTTTGATGACCCTTTGACCAGAAATAAGTTCAAAAGGTCAGATATGGATATCTATATGGCTTAAGTAGCATTAGAAGGAGTCTATGAGTATGTATAGAAAGTCCAAGATCGAGAACTCTTTGGCCATAAATATATTCCTTGGGTCAAATATGGACTTCTGTAAGGCTGATTTGACATCAGAAGGAGTCGATAAGTTTATAATAATAAAAAACATTTTGAGGATTGTTTGGCCAAAAATATGTTCAATTGGTCAAATATGGACTACAGTCTGGATGATATAACATCACGAGAAGTCTGTATAGTACGACAAATATGTATAGTAAGTTTAAAGTTCAAGGTCTCTGTTCAGAAATATGTTCAGAAGGTCAAATATGGACTTATGTATGGCTGATTTAACATCAGAGGGAGTCCATACGTTTATGATAGACAAAATCCTTTAGAGAACTCTTTGGTCAATTCTTTTTACAATCGGTCAAATATGGACTACTGCCTGCCTGATTTAACATTACGAGAAGTCAGTCTATATGTATAGTGAGTTAATGTTCACGGACTCTGGCCAGAAATATGTTCAGTAGGTAAAAAATAGACTACTGGCTGGTTAATATAACATCACAAGAAGTCAATCTGTAGTATAACAAGATAATGTTCAAGAACTCTTTGGCCAGAAATATGTTCAGAAGGTCAAAAGGGGACCTCTGTATAGCTGATTTATCATCAGAAGTCGTCTATAACTTTATATAGATTGAAACATTTTGAGGACACTTTGACCAGAAATAAGCTGAAAAGGTCAGAAATGGACATCTATATGGCTTATGAAGCATCAGAAGGAGTCTATGAATATGTATAGAAAGCCCAATATCGAGGACTCTTTGGCCATAAATATGTTCCTTGGTTCAAATATGGACTTCTGTATGGCTGACGTAACATCAGAAAGAGTCAACGAGTATATATGGAAAGGTCAAGTTTCGAGTATTCCTTGGTCAGAAAAAAATTCCGTATGTCAAATATGGACTTTTGTCAGGATGATATAACATCCGAAGATGTCAATCTGAATGTATAGTGTTAATCATTTAGGACTCTTTGGCCAGAAATATGTTCAGTAGGTGAAAAGAGGACCTCTGAATAGCTGATTTATCATCAGAAAGAGTCTATAACTTTATATAGTTTAAGAACTTTTGATGACCCTTTGACCAGAAATAAGTTCAAAAGGTCAGATATGGATATCTATATGGCTTAAGTAGCATTAGAAGGAGTCTATGAGTATGTATAGAAAGCCCAATATCGAGGACTCTTTGGCCAAAAATATGTTCCTTGGGTCAAATATGGACTTCTGTATGGCTGATGTAACATCAGAAAGAGTCAACGAGTATATATGGAAAGGTCAAGTTTCGAGTATTCCTTGGTCAGAAAAAAATTCAGTATGTCAAATATGGACTTTTGTCAGGATGATATAACATCCGAAGATGTCAATCTGAATGTATAGTGTTAATCATTTAGGACTCTTTGGCCAGAAATATGTTCAGTAGGTGAAAAGAGGACCTCTGAATAGCTGATTTATCATCAGAAAGAGTCTATAACTTTATATAGTTTAAAAACTTTTGATGACCCTTTGACCAGAAATAAGTTCAAAAGGTCAGATATGGATATCTATATGGCTTAAGTAGCATTAGAAGGAGTCTATGAGTATGTATAGAAAGCCCAATATCGAGGACTCTTTGGCCAAAAATATGTTCCTTGGGTCAAATATGGACTTCTGTATGGCTGACGTAACATCAGAAAGAGTCAACGAGTATATATGGAAAGGTCAAGTTTCGAGTATTCCTTGGTCAGAAAAAAATTCAGTATGTCAAATATGGACTTTTGTCAGGATGATATAACATCCGAAGATGTCAATCTGAATTTATAGTGCTAATCATTTAGGGCTCTTTGGCCAGAAATATGTTCAATAGGTGAAAAGAGGACCTCTGAATAGCTGATTTATCATCAGAAAGAGTCTATAACTTTATATAGTTTAAAAACTTTTGATGACCCTTTGACCAGAAATAAGTTCAAAAGGTCAGATATGGATATCTATATGGCTTAAGTAGCATTAGAAGGAGTCTATGAGTATGTATAGAAAGTCCAAGATCGAGAACTCTTTGGCCATAAATATATTCCTTGGGTCAAATATGGACTTCTGTAAGGCTGATTTGACATCAGAAGGAGTCGATAAGTTTATAATAATAAAAAACATTTTGAGGATTGTTTGGCCAAAAATATGTTCAATTGGTCAAATATGGACTACAGTCTGGATGATATAACATCACGAGAAGTCTGTATAGTACGACAAATATGTATAGTAAGTTTAAAGTTCAAGGTCTCTGTTCAGAAATATGTTCAGAAGGTCAAATATGGACTTATGTATGGCTGATTTAACATCAGAGGGAGTCCATACGTTTATGATAGACAAAATCCTTTAGAGAACTCTTTGGTCAATTCTTTTTACAATCGGTCAAATATGGACTACTGCCTGCCTGATTTAACATTACGAGAAGTCAGTCTATATGTATAGTGAGTTAATGTTCACGGACTCTGGCCAGAAATATGTTCAGTAGGTAAAAAATAGACTACTGGCTGGTTAATATAACATCACAAGAAGTCAATCTGTAGTATAACAAGATAATGTTCAAGAACTCTTTGGCCAGAAATATGTTCAGAAGGTCAAAAGGGGACCTCTGTATAGCTGATTTATCATCAGAAGTCGTCTATAACTTTATATAGATTGAAACATTTTGAGGACACTTTGACCAGAAATAAGCTGAAAAGGTCAGAAATGGACATCTATATGGCTTATGAAGCATCAGAAGGAGTCTATGAATATGTATAGAAAGCCCAATATCGAGGACTCTTTGGCCATAAATATGTTCCTTGGTTCAAATATGGACTTCTGTATGGCTGACGTAACATCAGAAAGAGTCAACGAGTATATATGGAAAGGTCAAGTTTCGAGTATTCCTTGGTCAGAAAAAAATTCAGTATGTCAAATATGGACTTTTGTCAGGATGATATAACATCCGAAGATGTCAATCTGAATGTATAGTGTTAATCATTTAGGACTCTTTGGCCAGAAATATGTTCAGTAGGTGAAAAGAGGACCTCTGAATAGCTGATTTATCATCAGAAAGAGTCTATAACTTTATATAGTTTAAGAACTTTTGATGACCCTATGACCAGAAATAAGTTCAAAAGGTCAGATATGGATATCTATATGGCTTAAGTAGCATTAGAAGGAGTCTATGAGTATGTATAGAAAGCCCAATATCGAGGACTCTTTGGCCAAAAATATGTTCCTTGGGTCAAATATGGACTTCTGTATGGCTGACGTAACATCAGAAAGAGTCAACGAGTATATATGGAAAGGTCAAGTTTCGAGTATTCCTTGGTCAGAAAAAAATTCAGTATGTCAAATATGGACTTTTGTCAGGATGATATAACATCCGAAGATGTCAATCTGAATGCATAGTGTTAATCATTTAGGGCTCTTTGGCCAGAAATATGTTCAGTAGGTGAAAAGAGGACCTCTGAATAGCTGATTTATCATCAGAAAGAGTCTATAACTTTATATAGTTTAAAAACTTTTGATGACCCTTTGACCAGAAATAAGTTCAAAAGGACAGATATGGATATCTATATGGCTTAAGTAGCATTAGAAGGAGTCTATGAGTATGTATAGAAAGTCCAAGATCGAGAACTCTTTGGCCATAAATATATTCCTTGGGTCAAATATGGACTTCTGTAAGGCTGATTTGACATCAGAAGGAGTCGATAAGTTTATAATAATAAAAAACATTTTGAGGATTGTTTGGCCTAAAATATGTTCAATTGGTCAAATATGGACTACAGTCTGGATGATATAACATCACGAGAAGTCTGTATAGTACGACAAATATGTATAGTAAGTTTAAAGTTCATGGTCTCTGTTCAGAAATATGTTCAGAAGGTCAAATATGGACTTATGTATGGCTGATTTAACATCAGAGGGAGTCCATACGTTTATGATAGACAAAATCCTTTAGAGAACTCTTTGGTCAATTCTTTTTACAATCGGTCAAATATGGACTACTGCCTGCCTGATTTAACATTACGAGAAGTAAGTCTATATGTATAGTGAGTTAATGTTCACGGACTCTGGCCAGAAATATGTTCAGTAGGTCAAAAATAGACTACTGGCTGGTGAATATAACATCACAAGAAGTCAATCTGTAGTATAACAAGATAATGTTCAAGAACTCTTTGGCCAGAAATATGTTCAGTAGGTGAAAAGAGGACCTCTGAATAGCTGATTTATCATCAGAAAGAGTCTATAACTTTATATAGTTTAAAAACTTTTGATGACCCTTTGACCAGAAATAAGTTCAAAAGGTCAGATATGGATATCTATATGGCTTAAGTAGCATTAGAAGGAGTCTATGAGTATGTATAGAAAGCCCAATATCGAGGACTCTTTGGCCAAAAATATGTTCCTTGGGTCAAATATGGACTTCTGTATGGCTGATTTGACATCAGAAGGAGTCGATAAGTTTATAATAATAAAAAACATTTTGAGGATTGTTTGGCCTAAAATATGTTCAATTGGTCAAATATGGACTACAGTCTGGATGATATAACATCACGAGAAGTCTGTATAGTACGACAAATATGTATAGTAAGTTTAAAGTTCATGGTCTCTGTTCAGAAATATGTTCAGAAGGTCAAATATGGACTTATGTATGGCTGATTTAACATCAGAGGGAGTCCATACGTTTATGATAGACAAAATCCTTTAGAGAACTCTTTGGTCAATTCTTTTTACAATCGGTCAAATATGGACTACTGCCTGCCTGATTTAACATTACGAGAAGTAAGTCTATATGTATAGTGAGTTAATGTTCACGGACTCTGGCCAGAAATATGTTCAGTAGGTCAAAAATAGACTACTGGCTGGTGAATATAACATCACAAGAAGTCAATCTGTAGTATAACAAGATAATGTTCAAGAACTCTTTGGCCAGAAATATGTTCAGTAGGTGAAAAGAGGACCTCTGAATAGCTGATTTATCATCAGAAAGAGTCTATAACTTTATATAGTTTAAAAACTTTTGATGACCCTTTGACCAGAAATAAGTTCAAAAGGTCAGATATGGATATCTATATGGCTTAAGTAGCATTAGAAGGAGTCTATGAGTATGTATAGAAAGCCCAATATCGAGGACTCTTTGGCCAAAAATATGTTCCTTGGGTCAAATATGGACTTCTGTATGGCTGATGTAACATCAGAAAGAGTCAACGAGTATATATGGAAAGGTCAAGTTTCGAGTATTCCTTGGTCAGAAAAAAATTCAGTATGTCAAATATGGACTTTTGTCAGGATGATATAACATCCGAAGATGTCAATCTGAATGTATAGTGTTAATCATTTAGGACTCTTTGGCCAGAAATATGTTCAGTAGGTGAAAAGAGGACCTCTGAATAGCTGATTTATCATCAGAAAGAGTCTATAACTTTATATAGTTTAAAAACTTTTGATGACCCTTTGACCAGAAATAAGTTCAAAAGGTCAGATATGGATATCTATATGGCTTAAGTAGCATTAGAAGGAGTCTATGAGTATGTATAGAAAGCCCAATATCGAGGACTCTTTGGCCAAAAATATGTTCCTTGGGTCAAATATGGACTTCTGTATGGCTGACGTAACATCAGAAAGAGTCAACGAGTATATATGGAAAGGTCAAGTTTCGAGTATTCCTTGGTCAGAAAAAAATTCAGTATGTAAAATATGGACTTTTGTCAGGATGATATAACATCCGAAGATGTCAATCTGAATTTATAGTGCTAATCATTTAGGGCTCTTTGGCCAGAAATATGTTCAGTAGGTGAAAAGAGGACCTCTGAATAGCTGATTTCTCATCAGAAAGAGTCTATAACTTTATATAGTTTAAAAACTTTTGATGACCCTTTGACCAGAAATAAGTTCAAAAGGTCAGATATGGATATCTATATGGCTTAAGTAGCATTAGAAGGAGTCTATGATTATGTATAGAAAGTCCAAGATCGAGAACTCTTTGGCCATAAATATATTCCTTGGGTCAAATATGGACTTCTGTAAGGCTGATTTGACATCAGAAGGAGTCGATAAGTTTATAATAATAAAAAACATTTTGAGGATTGTTTGGCCTAAAATATGTTCAATTGGTCAAATATGGACTACAGTCTGGATGATATAACATCACGAGAAGTCTGTATAGTACGACAAATATGTATAGTAAGTTTAAAGTTCATGGTCTCTGTTCAGAAATATGTTCAGAAGGTCAAATATGGACTTATGTATGGCTGATTTAACATCAGAGGGAGTCCATACGTTTATGATAGACAAAATCCTTTAGAGAACTCTTTGGTCAATTCTTTTTACAATCGGTCAAATATGGACTACTGCCTGCCTGATTTAACATTACGAGAAGTAAGTCTATATGTATAGTGAGTTAATGTTCACGGACTCTGGCCAGAAATATGTTCAGTAGGTCAAAAATAGACTACTGGCTGGTGAATATAACATCACAAGAAGTCAATCTGTAGTATAACAAGATAATGTTCAAGAACTCTTTGGCCAGAAATATGTTCAGTAGGTGAAAAGAGGACCTCTGAATAGCTGATTTATCATCAGAAAGAGTCTATAACTTTATATAGTTTAAAAACTTTTGATGACCCTTTGACCAGAAATAAGTTCAAAAGGTCAGATATGGATATCTATATGGCTTAAGTAGCATTAGAAGGAGTCTATGAGTATGTATAGAAAGCCCAATATCGAGGACTCTTTGGCCAAAAATATGTTCCTTGGGTCAAATATGGACTTCTGTATGGCTGATTTGACATCAGAAGGAGTCGATAAGTTTATAATAATAAAAAACATTTTGAGGATTGTTTGGCCTAAAATATGTTCAATTGGTCAAATATGGACTACAGTCTGGATGATATAACATCACGAGAAGTCTGTATAGTACGACAAATATGTATAGTAAGTTTAAAGTTCATGGTCTCTGTTCAGAAATATGTTCAGAAGGTCAAATATGGACTTATGTATGGCTGATTTAACATCAGAGGGAGTCCATACGTTTATGATAGACAAAATCCTTTAGAGAACTCTTTGGTCAATTCTTTTTACAATCGGTCAAATATGGACTACTGCCTGCCTGATTTAACATTACGAGAAGTAAGTCTATATGTATAGTGAGTTAATGTTCACGGACTCTGGCCAGAAATATGTTCAGTAGGTCAAAAATAGACTACTGGCTGGTGAATATAACATCACAAGAAGTCAATCTGTAGTATAACAAGATAATGTTCAAGAACTCTTTGGCCAGAAATATGTTCAGTAGGTGAAAAGAGGACCTCTGAATAGCTGATTTATCATCAGAAAGAGTCTATAACTTTATATAGTTTAAAAACTTTTGATGACCCTTTGACCAGAAATAAGTTCAAAAGGTCAGATATGGATATCTATATGGCTTAAGTAGCATTAGAAGGAGTCTATGAGTATGTATAGAAAGCCCAATATCGAGGACTCTTTGGCCAAAAATATGTTCCTTGGGTCAAATATGGACTTCTGTATGGCTGATGTAACATCAGAAAGAGTCAACGAGTATATATGGAAAGGTCAAGTTTCGAGTATTCCTTGGTCAGAAAAAAATTCAGTATGTCAAATATGGACTTTTGTCAGGATGATATAACATCCGAAGATGTCAATCTGAATGTATAGTGTTAATCATTTAGGACTCTTTGGCCAGAAATATGTTCAGTAGGTGAAAAGAGGACCTCTGAATAGCTGATTTATCATCAGAAAGAGTCTATAACTTTATATAGTTTAAAAACTTTTGATGACCCTTTGACCAGAAATAAGTTCAAAAGGTCAGATATGGATATCTATATGGCTTAAGTAGCATTAGAAGGAGTCTATGAGTATGTATAGAAAGCCCAATATCGAGGACTCTTTGGCCAAAAATATGTTCCTTGGGTCAAATATGGACTTCTGTATGGCTGACGTAACATCAGAAAGAGTCAACGAGTATATATGGAAAGGTCAAGTTTCGAGTATTCCTTGGTCAGAAAAAAATTCAGTATGTAAAATATGGACTTTTGTCAGGATGATATAACATTCGAAGATGTCAATCTGAATTTATAGTGCTAATCATTTAGGGCTCTTTGGCCAGAAATATGTTCAGTAGGTGAAAAGAGGACCTCTGAATAGCTGATTTCTCATCAGAAAGAGTCTATAACTTTATATAGTTTAAAAACTTTTGATGACCCTTTGACCAGAAATAAGTTCAAAAGGTCAGATATGGATATCTATATGGCTTAAGTAGCATTAGAAGGAGTCTATGATTATGTATAGAAAGTCCAAGATCGAGAACTCTTTGGCCATAAATATATTCCTTGGGTCAAATATGGACTTCTGTAAGGCTGATTTGACATCAGAAGGAGTCGATAAGTTTATAATAATAAAAAACATTTTGAGGATTGTTTGGCCTAAAATATGTTCAATTGGTCAAATATGGACTACAGTCTGGATGATATAACATCACGAGAAGTCTGTATAGTACGACAAATATGTATAGTAAGTTTAAAGTTCATGGTCTCTGTTCAGAAATATGTTCAGAAGGTCAAATATGGACTTATGTATGGCTGATTTAACATCAGAGGGAGTCCATACGTTTATGATAGACAAAATCCTTTAGAGAACTCTTTGGTCAATTCTTTTTACAATCGGTCAAATATGGACTACTGCCTGCCTGATTTAACATTACGAGAAGTAAGTCTATATGTATAGTGAGTTAATGTTCACGGACTCTGGCCAGAAATATGTTCAGTAGGTCAAAAATAGACTACTGGCTGGTGAATATAACATCACAAGAAGTCAATCTGTAGTATAACAAGATAATGTTCAAGAACTCTTTGGCCAGAAATATGTTCAGTAGGTGAAAAGAGGACCTCTGAATAGCTGATTTATCATCAGAAAGAGTCTATAGAGAGTCAAGTGTCGAGTATTCCTTGGTCAGAAAAAAATTCAGTATGTCAAATATGGACTTTTGTCAGGATGATATAACATCCGAAGATGTCAATCTGAATGCATAGTGTTAATCATTTAGGGCTCTTTGGCCAGAAATATGTTCAGTAGGTGAAAAGAGGACCTCTGAATAGCTGATTTATCATCAGAAAGAGTCTATAACTTTATATAGTTTAAAAACTTTTGATGACCCTTTGACCAGAAATAAGTTCAAAAGGTCAGATATGGATATCTATATGGCTTAAGTAGCATTAGAAGGAGTCTATGAGTATGTATAGAAAGTCCAAGATCGAGAACTCTTTGGCCATAAATATATTCCTTGGGTCAAATATGGACTTCTGTAAGGCTGATTTGACATCAGAAGGAGTCGATAAGTTTATAATAATAAAAAACATTTTGAGGATTGTTTGGCCTAAAATATGTTCAATTGGTCAAATATGGACTACAGTCTGGATGATATAACATCACGAGAAGTCTGTATAGTACGACAAATATGTATAGTAAGTTTAAAGTTCATGGTCTCTGTTCAGAAATATGTTCAGAAGGTCAAATATGGACTTATGTATGGCTGATTTAACATCAGAGGGAGTCCATACGTTTATGATAGACAAAATCCTTTAGAGAACTCTTTGGTCAATTCTTTTTACAATCGGTCAAATATGGACTACTGCCTGCCTGATTTAACATTACGAGAAGTCTGTATAGTATGACAAATATGTATAGTAAGGTTAAAGTTCAAGGTCTCTGTCCAGAAATATGTTCAGAAGGTCAATTATGGACTTCTGTATGGCTGATTTAACATGAGAAGGAGTCTATAAGTTTCTAAGAGTAAAAAACATTTTGAGGATTCTTTGGCCAAAAATATGTTAAATCGGTCAAATATGAACTACAGTCTGGCTGATATAACATCATGAGAAGTCTGTATAGTAGGAGAAATATGTATAGTAAGGTAAATGTTCAAGGTCTCTGTCCAGAAATATGTTCAGAAGGTCAAATATGGACTTCTGTGTGGCTGATTTAACATGAGAAGGAGTCTATAAGTTTCTAAGAGTAAAAAACATTTTGAGGATTCTTTGGCCAAAAATATGTTAAATCGGTCAAATATGAACTACAGTCTGGCTGATATAACATCATGAGAAGTCTGTATAGTAGGAGAAATATGTATAGTAAGGTAAATGTTCAAGGTCTCTGTCCAGAAATATGTTCAGAAGGTCAAATATGGACTTCTGTGTGGCTGATTTAACATCAGAGGGAGTCTATAGTTTATGATAAAGACAACATCCTTTTGAGAACTCAAATTTTTTTTCAATCGGTCAAATATGGACTGCCTGATTTAACATTGCGAGAAGTGAGTCTATATCTATAGTGAGTTGATGTTCACAGACTCTGGCCAGAAATATGTTCAGTAGGTCAAAAATAGACTACTGGCTGGTTAATTTAATATCACAAGAAGTCAATCTTTAGTATAGCAAGATAATGTTCAAGAACTCTTTTGCCAGAAATATGTTTAGTAGGTCAAAAGGGGACCTCTGTATAGCTGATTTATCATCAAAGGGAGTCTATAACTTTATATAGTTTGAAAAATTTTGAGGACAATTTGACCAGAAAAAAGTTCAAAAGGTCAGATCCATATCTGACCTTTTGACCTTTTTGGAGATCTATATGGCTTATGAAGCATCAGAAGGAGTCTATGAGTATTTATAGAAAGCCCAAGATCGAGGACCCTTTGGCCAGAAATATGTTCCTTGGGTCAAATATGGACTTCTGTATGGCTGACGTAACATAAGAAAGAGTCAACTACTATATATAGAAAGGTCAAGTTTCGAGTACTCCTTGGACAGAAAAAAATTCAGTATGTCAAAAATTGACTTTTGTCAGGATGATATAACATCCAAAGATATCAATCTGAATGTATAGTGTTAATCTCTAAGGACTCTTTGGCCAGGAATATGTTCAGTAGGTCAAAAGCATACCTATGTATAGCTCATTGCTATAACATTATGTGTTTTGCACAAACGATCTAACGTTGTGCATCTTTAAAGAATAACATAGGCTATGCACTTCTTGCATTGCATTGCATTGCACACCAGAACTAAGTCAATTCAATGTTCATTAAAGAGATGTGTTGTTACATTGCATTGCACCAACGATCTAACGTTGTGCATTGAAGAATACCATATAAGTTATGCACTTTTCGCATTGCTTTGAATTGCACACCAGAACTAACTCATTCCCATGGTCATTAAAGAGATAACATATGTGTGTTGAATTGCATTGCATTGCATTGCACTAACGATCTAACGTTGTGCACTGAAGAATAACATATAGGTTATGCACTTTTTGCATTGCATTGCATTGCACACCAGAACGAACTCATTCCCATGTTCATTAAAGAGATAACATGTGTGTTGTTGCATTGCATTGCACTACCGATCTAACGTTGTGCACTGAAGAGTAACATATACTTATATACATATACTTTGTGCATAACGCACATTTCTCATTGCATTGCATTGCATTGCATTGCACTAACAATCTAACGTTATGCACTGAAGAGTAACATATAGGTTATGCACTTCTCGCATTGCATTGCATTGCTTTGCATTGCATTGCACTAACGATCTAATGTTGTGCACTGAAGAATACATATAGGTTATGCCCTTTTCGCATTGCATTGCATTGCACACCAGAACTAAATCATTCCCATGTTCATTAAAGAGACGATGTGTGTTGTTGCATTGTATTGTATTGCATTGCATTGCATTGCATTTGCATTGCACTAACGATCTAACGTTGTGCACTGAAGAATAACATATAGGTAATGCACTTTTTGCATTGCATTGCATTGCACACCAGAACTAACTCATTACCATGTTCATTAAAGAGATAACATGTGTGTTGTTGCATTGCATTGCATTGCACGCACGATCTAACGTTGTGCATTGAAGAATAACATAGGCTATGCACTTCTTGCATTGCATTGCACTAACGATCTAACGTTGTGCACTGAAGAATAACATATAGCTCATGCACTTTTTGCTTTGCATTGCATTGCACACCAGAACTAACTCATTCCCATGTTCATTAAAGAGATAACGTGTGTTGTTGCATTGCATTGCATTGCATTGCATTGCATTGCATTGCACTAAAGATCTAACGTTGTGCATTGAAGAATAACATAGGCTATGCACTTCTTACATTGCACACCAGAACTAACTTATTCCAATGTTCATTAACGAGATAACGTTTGTTGTTGCATTGCAATGCATTGCATTGCATTGCACTAACGATCTAACGTTGTGCATTGAAGAATAACATAGGCTATGCACTTCTTGCATTGCACACCAGAACTAACTTATTCCAATGTTCATTAACGAGATAACGTTTGTTGTTGCATTGCATTGCATTGCACTAACGATCTAACGTTGTGCATTGAAGAATAACATGGGCTATGCACTTCTTACATTGCACACCAGAACTAACTTATTCCAATGTTCATTAACGAGATAACGTTTGTTGTTGCATTGCAATGCATTGCATTGCATTGCACTAACGATCTAACGTTGTGCATTGAAGAATAACATAGGCTATGCACTTCTTGCATTGCACACCAGAACTAACTTATTCCAATGTTCATTAAAGAAATAACGTGTGTTGTTGCATTGCATTGCATTGCATTGCAAACGATCTAACGTTGTGCATTGAAGAATAACATAGGCTATGCACTTCTTGCATTGCACACCAGAACTAACTTATTCCAATGTTCATTAACGAGATAACGTTTGTTGTTGCATTGCATTGCATTGCATTGCACTAACGATCTAACGTTGTGCATTGAAGAATAACATAGGCTATGCACTTCTTGCATTGCACACCAGAACTAACTTATTCCAATGTTCATTAAAGAAATAACGTGTGTTCTTGCATTGCATTAATGCATTGCATTGCACAAACGATCTAACGTTGTGCACTGAAGAGTAACATATAGGTTATGCACATTTCTCATTGCATTGCATTGCATTACTAACAATCTAACGTTATACACTGAAGAGTAACATATAGGTTATGCACTTCTCGCATTGCATTGCTTTGCATTGCATTGCACTAACGATCTAACGTTGTGCATTGAAGAATAACATATAGGTTATGCACTTTTCGCATTGCATTGCATTGCACACCAGAACTAACTCATTCCCATGTTCATTAAAGAGATAACATGTGTGTGTTGCATTGCATTGCATTGCATTGCACTAACGTTCTAACGTTGTGCACTGAAGAATAACATATAGGTTATGCACTTTTCGAATTGCATTGCATTTGCACACCAGAACTAAATCATTCCCATGTTCATTAAAGAGACGATGTGTGTTGTGCATTGCATTGTATTGCATTGCATTGCATTTGCATTGCACTAACGATCTAACGTTGTGCACTGAAGAATAACATATAGGTAATGCACTGCTTGCATTGCATTGCACACCAGAACTAACTCATTCCAATATTCATTAAAGAAATAACGTGTGTTGTTGCATTGCATTGCATTGCAGTGCATTGCACTAACAATCCAACGTTATGCACTGAAGAGTAACATATAGGTTATGCACTTCTCGCATTGCATTGCATTGCACACCAGAACTAAATCATTCCCATGTTCATTCAAGAGATGATATGTGTGTTGTTGCATTGCATTCCACTAACGATCTAACGTTGTGCACTGAAGAATAACATATAGGTTATGCCCTTTTTGCATTGCATTGCATTGCACACCAGAACTAACTCATTCCCATGTTCATTAAAGAGATAACGTGTGTTGTTGCATTGCATTGCATTGCATTGCATTGCACTAACGATCTAACGTTGTGCACTGAAGAATAACATAGGCTATGCACTTCTTGCATTGCACACCAGAACTAACTTATTCCAATGTTCATTAACGAGATAACTTTTCTTGTTGCATTGCATTGCATTGCATTGTATTGCACTAACGATCTAACTTTGAAGAATAACATAGGCTATGCACTTCTTGCATTGCACACCAGAACTAACTTATTCCAATGTTCATTAAAGAAATAACGTGTGTTGTTGCATTGCATTGCATTGCATTGCACTAACGATCTAACGTTGTGCACTGAAGAATAACATATAGGTTATGCACTTCTCGCATTGCATTGCATTGCACACCAGAACTAAATCATTCCCGTGTTCATTCAAGATAAGATATGTGTGTTGTTGCATTGCATTGCATTGCATTGCACTAACGATCTAACGTTGTGCTAAAGAATAACATATAGGTTATGCACTTTTTGCATTGCATTGCACACCAGATCTAACTCATTCCAATGTTCATTAAAGAGATAACGTGTGTTTTGTTGCATTGCATTTCACAAACGATCTAACGTTGTGCATTGAATAATAACATATAGGCTATGCACTTCTTGCATTGCATTGCATTGCATTGCATTGCACACCAGATCTAACTCATTCCAATGTTCATTAAAGAGATAACGTGTGTTTTGTTGCATTGCATTTCACAAACGATCTAACGTTGTGCTTTGAAGAATAACATATAGGCTATGCACTTCTTGCATTGCATTGCACACCAGAACTAACTCATTCCCAAACTCATTTCGTTTTGCTTTGAGGAAATACAATTTGTGCTGTTGTATTGCATTTCACACACGATCAAACTTTGTGCATTGAAGAATAACATATAAGCTATGAGTGCATTGCAAACATACAGCAACTATCTCATTCCGATGTGCATTGAATAGATACCATTTTTGGAGTTACATTCCACTGCATAAAAGATCTAACTGATATAGTTAGATATAATAATAACACATTATTATTCAACGCTAATTCTTAGATCGTTTGTGCAATGCAACACTCATGTTATCTTTTCATTATTCTATGCATTGTACGCAAGAGGTAAAAAAAAAAAAACTCTCTGAAAAAGAGTCCTCAAAATATATATTTACATGCAATAATTTCCCTTAAAAGAAAAAATGAATCAGTTAGTTGAATACAGTACAATGCGAAAGCACATATGTTATGTGTCAAATCAGGCATACAGAGGTCCCTCTTTGACCTACAGAACATATTTTCTGTCCAAAGAGTTCTTACTGACTTCATACTGACTGACTTCTTGTGATGTTGTATTAGCAATACAGTAGTCCATGTTTGACCTGCTGCACATATTTCTGGCCCAAGAGTAATCGATCTTAAGCTTTCTATACATTCTCGTAGAATCTTTCTGATGTTACATCAGCCATACAGAAGTCCATTTTTGACCTACTGAACACATTTCTGGATAAAGAGTCCTTCAGCTTTAACTTACTAAACATACAAGACTGACTTCTTGCGATGTTATATAAGCCAGACAGTAGTCCATATTTGACTGATTGAACATATTTTTGGCAAAAGGTATTTTGTGTATATTATAAACATACTCCTTCTGATGCTTCATAAGCCATTTTGAAGTCCATTTCTGACCTATTGAACTTATTTCTGGTCAAAGGGTCCTCAAAGGTTTTTAAACTATATAAACTTATAGACTCCTTCTGATGTTACATCACCCATAAAAAAAAAGTACATTTTTGACTTACTAAACATATTTCTGCCAAGAGACCATGAAACTTAACTTACTATACGTACATACTGACTTCTCGTGATGTTAAATCAGGCAAGGAGTAGTCGATATTTGACCGATTGAACACATTTTTGGCCAAAGAGTCCTCAAAATGTTTTTTTTTACTATTATAAACTTATAGACTCCTTCTGATGTTAAATCAGCCATATAGAAGTCCATATTTAAACTACTGGGAAAAAGAGTACTCGATCTTGAACTTTCTATACATACTCTAGAAATCTTCTGATGCGTCATAAGCCATTTAGAAGTCCATATCTGACCTGTTAAACTTATTTCTGGTCAATGGGTCCTTAAAAGGTGGTTTTAAATATATATAATCTTATATAATATATAATACCTAAGCTATTTAATCTTATAGACTAATTCTGATGTTAAATCAGCCATACAGAGGTCCCTTTTTTTACCTACTAAACATATTTCGGGCCAAAGAGTACTCAAACTTGAACTTTCTATACATGTTGACTCCTTCTGATGTTACGTCAGCCATGAAGTAGTCCATATGTGACCCAAGGAACATATTTCTGATAAAGAGTCCTCAATCTTGAACTTTGCATTCTCACTTCTAGACTCCTTCTGATGGTTCATAAGCCACCTATAGAATTCCACATTTGACCTATTAAACTTATTTCTGGTCAAAGGGTCCTCAAAGGGTTTCTTATTATGTTAATTCAGCCATACATAGGTCCTATTTGAACTACTGAAAACATTTTTGGCCAAAGAGTCTTTGAACATTAACCTTCTCTACTTATTGACCTCTTAATAATACATTAGCCATACAAAAGTCCATATTTGACCTACTGAACATATTTCTGGTCAAAGAGTCCCTGACCTTTCTGTACAGCTTCCGATGTTTCATCAGCCTGAAAGATGTCCATACTTGACCCATTGAATATATTTCTGACCATAGAGTCCTCGATCTTGAACTTTCTAAACATACTTGTAGACTGCTTCCAATGTATCCTCTATCCGATCTGCTATCCGATGTATTCGAACAGTAGTTCAAATTTTATATTTTGAACATATTTCTAGACATGAGACCTTGGACTTTAAATTTCTAGACTAATTGCTCTTCTGATGTTTCATCAGCCATACAGTATAGTTCAAATTTGACCTATTGAACATTTCTATAACCAAAGTGTCCTCGATCTTGATCGTTTTATACATAATCATAGGCTTGTTCTGATGTTTCATCATTGAGACAGAAGTCCATTATTGACCTACTGAATATATTTCTGGCAAAAGAATCATCAAAGTTTAACTTACTGTTCCTTCTCCTATTTTTGATTTTTTTATCCAACATACAGTAGTCCATATTTGACCAAGAGAACATGTTTCTGGCCAAAAGTCATCAAAGGGTATGTTTATATGCATTCTCATCGACTACTTTTGATGTTAAGTCAACCATATTGTTAGTCCAAATTTGACCCATTGAACATATATCTGGCCAAAGAGACCTAGATCAATTAATTATCTATACATAATTATTATCTCCTTCTGATTTTTCATCAGCCAGGTTATTATCCATATTTGACAAATGAACATATTTCTGTCTGGAAGAGTCCTTGATCTTTCTATACATACTCATAGACGCTTTCAGATAGTACTTCAGCCAAAAAATGATCCATAATTGACTACTAAACTCATTTCTGAGCGGTGGGTTTATAAATCTTGATTTCTCTATACATATTAATTGACTCCTTCTGATGTTACAATAGCAAAACAGTATTGTATTGTATCAATATGACCTATTAAACCTATTTCTGACCAAAGAGT
The DNA here is from genome assembly GCF_951802725.1 of Rutilus rutilus. Lineage (NCBI taxonomy): Eukaryota > Metazoa > Chordata > Actinopteri > Cypriniformes > Leuciscidae > Rutilus > Rutilus rutilus. The sequence continues at coordinate 18,354,841 of NC_140217.1, read as the reverse complement.
CTATGAACATTTTTCTATACATACTCAATGACTCCTGATTTTACAAGAGCAATATAGTATTTCAAAATTTGACCAATTGAACATATTTCTGGCCAAAGAGACCTTGATCTTATTCTTTCTATACATACTCCTTCTGATGTTTCATCAGCCAGATAATTGTCCACAATTGACCTACTGAACATTTTTCTGCCCGAAGAGTCAATGAGTCAATGAATTCTATACATAATCATTTACTTCTTCTGATGTTTCTTCAGCCATACAGAAGTCCAGATTTGACACGTTGAACATATTTCTGACCAAAGAGTCCTTGATCTTGAACTTTCTATTCATAATTATAGACTCTTTCAGAAAGTACATCGGACAGACAATTGTCCATATTAATTATTAAACATGGCCAACAAGTCCATGAACTTGAACATTCCTTTTAGTGTTTCATCAGCCAGACAGTAGTCCATAATTGACCTACTGAACATATTGCTGCCTGAAGAGTCTTGAACTTGAACTTTCTATACATGCTCATTGAGTCCTTCTGATGTTTCACAAGCAGACAATAGTCCATAATTGACCCTCTGAACATATTTCTAGTATAAGAGTCCTCTGTCTTGAACTTTCTATAGATTCTCAGTGACTCCTTATGATGATTCATCAGACGGACAATTGTCCATAATTGACCCACTGAACATATTTCTACCTGAAGAGTCTTTGAACTTGAACTTTCTATTCATAATCGTTGACTTCTGATGTTTCATCAGCCAGACAGCAGTCCATATTTGACCCACTAAACATATTTCTGGCAAAAGAGTCCTCGATCTTGAACCTTTTAAACATACTCATAGACTCTTTCTGGTGTTTCATCAGCCATGCAGTAGTTCTGATTTGACATAATGAACATATTTCTGACCGAAGAGTCCTCGATCTTGAACTTTCTATTCATACTTATAGACTCTTTCAGATAGTACGTCGGCTAGACAATTGTAGATATTGACTATTGAACACATTTCTGGCCAACGAGTCTGTGAACTTGAACTTTCTATACATGCTCATTGACTCCTTCCGATGTTTCATCAAGCAGACAACAGTCAATAATTGACCTCCTGAACATATTTCTAGTAAAAGAGTCCTCGATCTTGAACTTTCTATACATTCTCAGTGATGCCTTATTTTGTTTCTTTAGCCATACAGAAGTCCAGATTTGACATGTTGAACATATTTCTGACTTGAAAATTTTGTACATGCTAATTGACTCCTTTTAGTGTTTCATCAGCCAGACAGTATTCTTCCGCCGTAAAACGCATCGTGCAGCCCAAACCGTAAGTGCTGGAGACTTGAAACTTAGCCAGATGGTAGTACAAAAAACGAGGAGAGGATCAGAGAGTATGACCCCGATTGGCCCATAGGTGGCGCTATAGCGACCAAAAGTGCGAAACTGCTCATAACTCCTAGACCGTATGTCGTAGACTCAAGTGTCTTATATCATTGGAAAATATATAAATCTGGACTCCTGAAGAACAAAACGTATATCTCCAGTTTCATTTCCGCCATGATAGATTTTCCGCCATTTCGAATTTTGTCAAAAACCTACTTTTGCGAACTAGTCCTAGGTTTTTCGTCCGATCGGAACCAAACCAGTGCAGAAATGTTCTCTGGAGTCGGAATATCAATAACTATCGGAAAAAAAGTTGAAATTTCGATTCATGGTCGCTAGGGGGCGCAAAATTAACATTGTGGGAGGAGCCTATTTTACTAAAATGGCTATAACTCGAGACGTAAATGAGGTATCTTCACCAAACGTGTATGAGTTCAATCTGGGGTCACAGTAAAAAAAATCACAACGATTGAACACTAGGTGGCGCTATAACATGAAAAAAACATGAAAAGGGCTATAACCACCTGACCGTTAGTCCGATTGACTTGAAAATTGGTATGCAGTGTGTTGGTCCAAGGTGCCATGTATGTCTATGAGGACATTGGCGTATCTCAAAAAACATAGCCGCCATCGGCCAATGAATTTGAGCACTTATTAGACAAGGTTAACGGAGGCCGATCGGAACGAAACTCGATGGGCATGTTCGACTCATGGCCCTAGAGGTCTGTAAGAATTTTGAAAGAAATCGGCCACTAGTTGGCGCTAACGAGTTTTATGGCTCTGTAATCACGTGGTGTTACACTCATCCACACAATATGCATATCATTTGATAGATCTCCTCATCCTGAACAACTTTGGCTCAAGAACCATTGCTGTCAATCAAATCGTTCATTAAATGTGAACATGTTAAAAACCTACTTTTGCAAACTAGTCCTAGGTTTTTCGCCCGATCGGAACCAAACCAATCTAGGACAATTCTATGGACTCTCTAGATCAATAATTATCCCAAAAAAAGTTTAACTTTTGCATTTGGATGGCTGTAATAGGGTTATTTATAAAATGTGCGTGGCAAAATACACTAAAAAGCCTATAAATCCTAAATGAAAACTCAGAACTTCACGAAAATGGGTGAGCATATGTGACATAACATAATTAACAAGCATGCAAAATTTTATTTTACCATATATGTCCTATGGTACATTGCCTGTATTGGCTGTAAATGGTCTTTTCCAACTATTATGTCAGTGTCATGCTTGCTAAATAAAACTTAATAACTTTTGATGCTTTTGTGCTTAAAGGCCTTAAAGGCCTTAATTGCTTGAACCCCGATAAATGCTGCTTGCAGCTTTAATGACAATTAAAAAAAAATATTCTGGCCAACGTGTCTATGTACTTGAACTTTCTATACATGCTCATTGACTCCTTTTAGTGCTTCATCAACCAGAGAGTACTCCATCATTTACCTACTGAATTTTTTTCTGGTAAAAGAGTCCTCGATTTTGAACTTTCTTTACAAGCTCATTGACTCCTTATGCTGTTCCTTTCTATACATACTCGTTGACTCCATCTGATGTTACATCAGCCATAAAGAAGTCCATAATTGACCCAAGGGACATATTTGTAGCCAAAGAGTCCTCAATCTTGAACTTTCTATACATACTCATAGTCTCCTTCTGATTCTTCATAAGCCATATTTATGTCCATATATGACCTATTATTATTTCTGGTCAAAGGTTCCTCAAAAGTTTTTAAACTATGTCAAATTATAGACTCCATCTGATGATAAATCAGACCAAAAGAGGTCAAATTTTGACTCTTGAGTCAATATGTATAGAGAGTTAATGTTCATTGATTCTTTGGCCAAAAATATATTCAGAGGGTCACATATGGAAAGTGTTATACTGTTAAAGTGATGTATCATCAGAAGAAGTCTATGAGTATTTAGTAAGTTAACTTGTGAGGACCTTTTTGCCAAAAATATTTTCAGTTCGCCAGATATGGACATCTATATAGCTTATGAAGAATCAGAAAGTCAACGAGTATATGAGGTCAAGTTTAGACTCTTTGACCAGAAAAAAATTCAGTATGTCAAATATGGACTTTTGTCATGATGATATAACATCCGAAGATATCAATCTGAATGTATAGTGTTAATCTTTAGCCAGTGATATTTTCGGTAGGTCAAATATGGACTTCTGTGTGGCTGATTTAACATCAGAGGGAGTCCATACGTTTATGATAGACAAAATCCTTTTGAGAACTCTTTGGTCAATTTTTTTTTCAATCGGTCAAATATGGACTACTGCCTGCCTGATTTAACATTACGAGAAGTCAGTCTATATGTATAGTGAGTTAATGTTCACTGACTCACGGTCAAAAATAGACTACTGGCCGGTTAATATAACATCACAAGAAGTCAATCTGTAGTATAACAAGATAATGTTCAAGACCTCTTTGGCCAGAAATATGTTCAGAAGGTCAAAAGGGGACCTCTGTATAGCTGATTTATCATCAGAAGTCGTCTATAACTTTATATAGATTGAAACATTTTGAGGACACTTTGACCAGAAATAAGTTGAAAAGGTCAGAAATGTACATCTATATATGGCTTATGAAGCATCAGAAGGAGTCTATGAGTATGTAAAGAAAGACCAATATCGAGGACTCTTTGACCAAAAATATGTTCCTTGGGTCAAATATGGACTTCTGTATGGCTGACGTAACATCAGAAAGAGTCAACGAGTATATATGGAAAGGTCAAGTTTCGAGTATTCCTTGGTCAGAAAAAAATTCAGTATGTCAAATATGGACATTTGTCAGGATGATATAACATCCGAAGATGTCAATCTGAATGTATAGTGTTAATCATTTAGGACTCTTAGGCCAGAAATTTGTTCAGTAGGTGAAAAGAGGACCTCTGAATAGCTGATTTATCATCAGAAAGAGTCTATAACTTTATATAGTTTAAAAACTTTTGATGACCCTTTGACCAGAAATAAGTTCAAAAGGTCAGATATGGATATCTATATGGCTTAAGTAGCATTAGAAGGAGTCTATGAGTATGTATAGAAAGCCCAATATCGAGGACTCTTTGGCCAAAAATATGTTCCTTGGGTCAAATATGGACTTCTGTATGGCTGACGTAACATCAGAAAGAGTCAACGAGTATATATGGAAAGGTCAAGTTTCGAGTATTCCTTGGTCAGAAAAAAATTCAGTATGTCAAATATGGACTTTTGTCAGGATGATATAACATCCGAAGATGTCAATCTGAATCCTCCTGGGACCCAAGAATAGACTTTTGTCCACTGTAGTGGACATTATATTTTAGTGAATTTCTCTGACATCATACATGTCACATGACACAACCTGGGTGTCCTGTAAAGAGCACATTCAGGACTTTTCAGAGATACCAAATGTTTGGAGGTTTCACCATGAAAACAACTTCTCCTTGGTCTTTAAAAATGTCTGACATTAATTTAGTGATCAAATGTAGCCTTCTTATGGAAATATGATAATATATTGTAATTATAATTTAAATTGGACTACTTTTCAAATTGTATTTCATAAAACAACATCTCAGGAAAATGTTATGGGGTTTCAAATAAAAAAATTACTTTCTGTTACAGAACAGGGCGTTGATTTCATACGTGTCCACTGTAGAGGACACCAGGACTTAAATCATGTTTATCAGGCATTCTGGGAGACACAACAAGTGAATATGGAAATAAATTATAGATCAATATTCCTATGAAATATTAGATACTATTATTAAAATGTTGCCAATTATTACTCCAATTATTACACTTCTTTTTTCATTAAATGTTGCTCCAAGAACACATTAATGTGCAAATTAGATACAGTTTATATATACATTGCATTGAATGGGAATATTAATTTATGGACATTTTACCCACATATTGCATAAAGTAAAATGGTGTATCGATTCATTCCGTTATTTCTTTCATAACATAGTTGAGAATCATCCTTATACAAATTTTGGTTGAAAAAATCCTGAAACCCCCAAATTTTTTGGTGATTGAAAAAAAATCCCATTGTTTTTGCCTATACATATAATTTCATGTCATTTTATTTTTTAAACAACTTAGTCCTGGTGTCCACTACAGAGGACATAGCATAACGTATGAATAAAATATTGTTTTTCAAAAATGTTTTTTTACCATTTGTTTATTGTGCTCTACACAGTGTGATGACATGGAAAAAAACTAAATTCAAAAAACTTTTTTTTTCTGGGTCCCAGGAGGATAGTGTTAATAATTTAGGACTCTTTGGCCAGAAATATGTTCAGTAGGTGAAAAGAGGACCTCTGAATAGCTGATTTATCATCAGAAAGAGTCTATAACTTTATATAGTTTAAAAACTTTTGATGACCCTTTGACCAGAAATAAGTTCAAAAGGTCAGATATGGATATCTATATGGCTTAAGTAGCATTAGAAGGAGTCTATGAGTATGTATAGAAAGCCCAATATCGAGGACTCTTTGGCCAAAAATATGTTCCTTGGGTCAAATATGGACTTCTGTATGGCTGACGTAACATCAGAAAGAGTCAACGAGTATATATGGAAAGGTCAAGTTTCGAGTATTCCTTGGTCAGAAAAAAAATTCAGTATGTCAAATATGGACTTTTGTCAGGATGATATAACATCCGAATATGTCAATCTGAATGTATAGTGTTAATCATTTAGGACTCTTTGGCCAGAAATATGTTCAGTAGGTGAAAAGAGGACCTCTGTATAGCTGATTTATCATCAGAAGTCGTCTATAACTTTATATAGATTGAAACATTTTGAGGACACTTTGGCTAGAAATAAGCTGAAAAGGTCAGAAATGGACATCTATATGGCTTATGAAGCATCAGAAGGAGTCTATGAATATGTATAGAAAGCCCAATATCGAGGACTCTTTGGCCATAAATATGTTCCTTGGTTCAAATATGGACTTCTGTATGGCTGACGTAACATCAGAAAGAGTCAACGAGTATATATGGAAAGGTCAAGTTTCGAGTATTCCTTGGTCAGAAAAAAATTCAGTATGTCAAATATGGACTTTTGTCAGGATGATATAACATCCGAAGATGTCAATCTGAATGTATAGTGTTAATCATTTAGGACTGTTTGGCCAGAAATATGTTCAGTAGGTGAAAAGAGGACCTCTGAATAGCTGATTTATCATAAGAAAGAGTCTATAACTTTATATAGTTTAAAAACTTTTGATGACCTTTTGACCAGAAATAAGTTCAAAAGGTCAGATATGGATATCTATATGGCTTAAGTAGCATTAGAAGGAGTCTATGAGTATGTATAGAAAGCCCAATATCGAGGACTCTTTGGCCAAAAATATGTTCCTTGGGTCAAATATGGACTTCTGTATGGCTGACGTAACATCAGAAAGAGTCAACGAGTATATATGGAAAGGTCAAGTTTCGAGTATTCCTTGGTCAGAAAAAAATTCAGTATGTAAAATATGGACTTTTGTCAGGATGATATAACATCCGAAGATGTCAATCTGAATTTATAGTGCTAATCATTTAGGGCTCTTTGGCCAGAAATATGTTCAGTAGGTGAAAAGAGGACCTCTGAATAGCTGATTTATCATCAGAAAGAGTCTATAACTTTATATAGTTTAAGAACTTTTGATGACCCTATGACCAGAAATAAGTTCAAAAGGTCAGATATGGATATCTATATGGCTTAAGTAGCATTAGAAGGAGTCTATGAGTATGTATAGAAAGCCCAATATCGAGGACTCTTTGGCCAAAAATATGTTCCTTGGTTCAAATATGGACTTCTGTATGGCTGACGTAACATCAGAAAGAGTCAACGAGTATATATGGAAAGGTCAAGTTTCGAGTATTCCTTGGTCAGAAAAAAATTCAGTATGTCAAATATGGACTTTTGTCAGGATGATATAACATCCGAAAATGTCAATCTGAATGCATAGTGTTAATCATTTAGGGCTCTTTGGCCAGAAATATGTTCAGTAGGTGAAAAGAGGACCTCTGAATAGCTGATTTATCATCAGAAAGAGTCTATAACTTTATATAGTTTAAAAACTTTTGATGACCCTTTGACCAGAAATAAGTTCAAAAGGTCAGATATGGATATCTATATGGCTTAAGTAGCATTAGAAGGAGTCTATGAGTATGTATAGAAAGTCCAAGATCGAGAACTCTTTGGCCATAAATATATTCCTTGGGTCAAATATGGACTTCTGTAAGGCTGATTTGACATCAGAAGGAGTCGATAAGTTTATAATAATAAAAAACAATTTGAGGATTGTTTGGCCTAAAATATGTTCAATTGGTCAAATATGGACTACAGTCTGGATGATATAACATCACGAGAAGTCTGTATAGTACGACAAATATGTATAGTAAGTTTAAAGTTCATGGTCTCTGTTCAGAAATATGTTCAGAAGGTCAAATATGGACTTATGTATGGCTGATTTAACATCAGAGGGAGTCCATACGTTTATGATAGACAAAATCCTTTAGAGAACTCTTTGGTCAATTCTTTTTACAATCGGTCAAATATGGACTACTGCCTGCCTGATTTAACATTACGAGAAGTCAGTCTATATGTATAGTGAGTTAATGTTCACGGACTCTGGCCAGAAATATGTTCAGTAGGTCAAAAATAGACTACTGGCTGGTGAATATAACATCACAAGAAGTCAATCTGTAGTATAACAAGATAATGTTCAAGAACTCTTTGGCCAGAAATATGTTCAGTAGGTGAAAAGAGGACCTCTGAATAGCTGATTTATCATCAGAAAGAGTCTATAACTTTATATAGTTTAAAAACTTTTGATGACCCTTTGACCAGAAATAAGTTCAAAAGGTCAGATATGGATATGTATATGGCTTAAGTAGCATTAGAAGGAGTCTATGAGTATGTATAGAAAGCCCAATATCGAGGACTCTTTGGCCAAAAATATGTTCCTTGGGTCAAATATGGACTTCTGTATGGCTGATGTAACATCAGAAAGAGTCAACGAGTATATATGGAAAGGTCAAGTTTCGAGTATTCCTTGGTCAGAAAAAAATTCAGTATGTCAAATATGGACTTTTGTCAGGATGATATAACATCCGAAGATGTCAATCTGAATGTATAGTGTTAATCATTTAGGACTCTTTGGCCAGAAATATGTTCAGTAGGTGAAAAGAGGACCTCTGAATAGCTGATTTATCATCAGAAAGAGTCTATAACTTTATATAGTTTAAAAACTTTTGATGACCCTTTGACCAGAAATAAGTTCAAAAGGTCAGATATGGATATCTATATGGCTTAAGTAGCATTAGAAGGAGTCTATGAGTATGTATAGAAAGTCCAAGATCGAGAACTCTTTGGCCATAAATATATTCCTTGGGTCAAATATGGACTTCTGTAAGGCTGATTTGACATCAGAAGGAGTCGATAAGTTTATAATAATAAAAAACAATTTGAGGATTGTTTGGCCTAAAATATGTTCAATTGGTCAAATATGGACTACAGTCTGGATGATATAACATCACGAGAAGTCTGTATAGTACGACAAATATGTATAGTAAGTTTAAAGTTCATGGTCTCTGTTCAGAAATATGTTCAGAAGGTCAAATATGGACTTATGTATGGCTGATTTAACATCAGAGGGAGTCCATACGTTTATGATAGACAAAATCCTTTAGAGAACTCTTTGGTCAATTCTTTTTACAATCGGTCAAATATGGACTACTGCCTGCCTGATTTAACATTACGAGAAGTCAGTCTATATGTATAGTGAGTTAATGTTCACGGACTCTGGCCAGAAATATGTTCAGTAGGTCAAAAATAGACTACTGGCTGGTTAATATAACATCACAAGAAGTCAATCTGTAGTATAACAAGATAATGTTCAAGAACTCTTTGGCCAGAAATATGTTCAGAAGGTCAAAAGGGGACCTCTGTATAGCTGATTTATGATCAGAAGTCGTCTATAACTTTATATAAATTGAAACATTTTGAGGACACTTTGACCAGAAATAAGCTGAAAAGGTCAGAAATGGACATCTATATGGCTTATGAAGCATCAGAAGGAGTCTATGAATATGTATAGAAAGCCCAATATCATGGACTCTTTGGCCATTAATATGTTCCTTGGGTCAAATATGGACTTCTGTATGGCTGACGTAACATCAGAAAGAGTCAACGAGTATATATGGAAAGGTCAAGTTTTGAGTATTCCTTGGTCAGAAAAAAATTCAGTATGTCAAATATGGACTTTTGTCAGGATGATATAACATCCGAAGATGTCAATCTGAAAGTATAGTGTTAATCATTTAGGACTCTTTGGCCAGAAATATGTTCAGTAGGTGAAAAGAGGACCTCTGAATAGCTGATTTATCATCAGAAAGAGTCTATAACTTTATATAGTTTAAAAACTTTTGATGACCCTTTGACCAGAAATAAGTTCAAAAGGTCAGATATGGATATCTATATGGCTTAAGTAGCATTAGAAGGAGTCTATGAGTATTTATAGAAAGCCCAAGATCGAGGACCCTTTGGCCAGAAATATGTTCCTTGGGTCAAATATGGACTTCTGTATGGCTGACGTAACATAAGAAAGAGTCAACTAGAAAGGTCAAGTTTCGAGTACTCCTTGGACAGAAAAAAATTCAGTATGTCAAAAATTGACTTTTGTCAGGATGATATAACATCCGAAGATATCAATCTGAATGTATAGTGTTAATCTTTAAGGACTCTTTGGCCAGGAATATGTTCAGTAGGTCAAAAGCATACCTATGTATAGCTCATTGCTATAACATTATGTGTTTTGCACAAACGATCTAACGTTGTGCATCTTTAAAGAATAACATAGGCTATGCACTTCTTGCATTGCATTGCATTGCACACCAGAACTAAGTCAATTCAATGTTCATTAAAGAGATAACATATGTGTTGTTACATTGCATTGCACCAACGATCTAACGTTGTGCATTGAAGAATAACATATGTTATGCACTTTTTGCATTGCTTTGAATTGCACACCAGAACTAACTCATTCCCATGGTCATTAAAGAGGTTGAATTGCATTGCATTGCATTGCACTAACGATCTAACGTTGTGCACTGAAGAATAACATATAGGTTATGCACTTTTTGCATTGCATTGCATTGCACACCAGAACGAACTCATTCCCATGTTCATTAAAGAGATAACATGTGTGTTGTTGCATTGCATTGCACTAACGATCTAACGTTGTGCACTGAAGAAAAACATAGGCTATGCACTTGCATTGCATTGCATACCAGAACCAAATAATTCCAATGTTCACTAAAGCGATAATTAAATCATTCCCATGTTCATTAAAGACATAACGTGTGTTGTTGCATTGCATTGCACTAACAATCTAACGTTGTGCACTGAAGAATAACATATAGCTCATGCACTTTTTGCTTTGCATTGCATTGCACACCAGAACTAACTCATTCCCATGTTCATTAAAGAGATAACATATATGTTGTTGCATTGCATTGCACAAACGATCTAACGTTGTGCACTGAAGAGTAACATATAGGTTATGCACATTTCTCATTGCATTGCATTGCATTGCATTGCACTAACAATCTAACGTTATGCACTGAAGAGTAACATATAGGTTATGCACTTCTCGCATTGCATTGCATTGCTTTGCATTGCATTGCACTAACGATCTAACGTCGTGCACTGAAGAATAACATATAGGTGATGCCCTTTTCGCATTGCATTGCATTGCACACCAGAATTAAATCATTCCCATGTTCATTAAAGAGACGATGTGTGTTGTTGCATTGCATTGTATTGCATTTGCATTGCACTAACGATCTAACGTTGTGCACTGAAGAATAACATATAGGTAATGCACTTTTCGCATTGCATTGCATTGCACACCAGAACTAAATCATTCCCATGTTCATTAAAGAGACGATGTGTGTTGTTGCATTGCATTGTATTGCATTGCATTGCATTTGCATTGCACTAACGATCTAACGTTGTGCACTGAAGAATAACATATAGGTAATGCACTTTTTGCATTGCATTGCATTGCACACCAGAACTAACTCATTCCCATGTTCATTAAAGAGATAACATGTGTGTTGTTGCATTGCATTGCATTGCACGCACGATCTAACGTTGTGCATTGAAGAATAACATAGGCTATGCACTTCTTGCATTGCATTTCACTACGATCTAACGTTGTGCACTGAAGAATAACATATAGCTCATGCACTTTTTGCTTTGCATTGCATTGCACACCAGAACTAACTCATTCCCATGTTCATTAAAGAGATAACATATATGTTGTTGCATTGCATTGCACAAACGATCTAACGTTGTGCACTGAAGAGTAACATATAGGTTATGCACATTTCTCATTGCATTGCATTGCATTGCATTGCATTGCACTAACAATCTAACGTTATGCACTGAAGAGTAACATATAGGTTATGCACTTCTCGCATTGCATTGCATTGCTTTGCATTGCATTGCACTAACGATCTAACGTCGTGCACTGAAGAATAACATATAGGTGATGCCCTTTTCGCATTGCATTGCATTGCACACCAGAATTAAATCATTCCCATGTTCATTAAAGAGACGATGTGTGTTGTTGCATTGCATTGTATTGCATTTGCATTGCACTAACGATCTAACGTTGTGCACTGAAGAATAACATATAGGTAATGCACTTTTCGCATTGCATTGCATTGCACACCAGAACTAAATCATTCCCATGTTCATTAAAGAGACGATGTGTGTTGTTGCATTGCATTGTATTGCATTGCATTGCATTTGCATTGCACTAACGATCTAACGTTGTGCACTGAAGAATAACATATAGGTAATGCACTTTTTGCATTGCATTGCATTGCACACCAGAACTAACTCATTCCCATGTTCATTAAAGAGATAACATGTGTGTTGTTGCATTGCATTGCATTGCACGCACGATCTAACGTTGTGCATTGAAGAATAACATAGGCTATGCACTTCTTGCATTGCATTGCACTACGATCTAACGTTGTGCACTGAAGAATAACATATAGCTCATGCACTTTTTGCTTTGCATTGCATTGCACACCAGAACTAACTCATTCCCATGTTCATTAAAGAGATAACATATATGTTGTTGCATTGCATTGCACTAACGATCTAACGTTGTGCACTGAAGAGTAACATATAGGTTATGCACATTTCTCATTGCATTGCATTGCATTGCATTGCATTGCATTGCACTAACAATCTAACGTTGTGCACTGAAGAATAACATATAGGTTATGCACTTCTCGCATTGCATTGCTTTGCATTGCATTGCACTAACGATCTAACGTTGTGCACTGAAGAATAACATATAGGTTATGCACTTCTCGCATTGCATTGCATTGCATTGCACACCAGAACTAAATCATTCCCATGTTCATTCAAGAGATGATATGTGTGTTGTTGCAATGCATTGCATTGCATTGCACTAACGATCTAACGTTGTGCATTGAAGAATAACATAGGCTATGCACTTCTTGCATTGCACACCAGAACTAACTTATTCCAATGTTCATTAACGAGATAACGTTTGTTGTTGCATTGCATTGCATTGCACTACGATCTAACGTTGTGCACTGAAGAATAACATATAGCTCATGCACTTTTTGCTTTGCATTGCATTGCACACCAGAACTAACTCATTCCCATGTTCATTAAAGAGATAACATATATGTTGTTGCATTGCATTGCACAAACGATCTAACGTTGTGCACTGAAGAGTAACATATAGGTTATGCACCTTTCTCATTGCATTGCATTGCACTAACAATCTAACGTTGTGCACTGAAGAATAACATATAGGTTATGCACTTCTCGCATTGCATTGCTTTGCATTGCATTGCACTAACGATCTAACGTTGTGCACTGAAGAATAACATATAGGTTATGCACTTCTCGCATTACATTGCATTGCATTGCACACCAGAACTAAATCATTCCCATGTTCATTCAAGAGATGATATGTGTGTTGTTGCATTGCATTGCATTGCATTGCATTGCATTGCATTCCACTAACGATCTAACGTTGTGCACTGAAGAATAATATATAGGTTATGCCCTTTTTGCATTGCATTGCACACCAGAACTAACTCATTCCCATGTTCATTAAAGAGATAACGTGTGTTGTTGCATTGCATTGCATTGCAATTGCATTGCATTGCACTAGATCGTTGTGCATTGAAGAATAACATAGGCTATGCACTTCTTACATTGCACACCAGAACTAACTTATTCCAATGTTCATTAACGAGATAACGTTTGTTGTTGCATTGCAATGCATTGCATTGCATTGCACTAACGATCTAACGTTGTGCATTGAAGAATAACATAGGCTATGCACTTCTTGCATTGCACACCAGAACTAACTTATTCCAATGTTCATTAAAGAAATAACGTGTGTTGTTGCATTGCATTGCATTGCATTGCACTAACTATCTAACGTTGTGCACTGAAGAATAACATATAGGTTATGCACTTCTCGCATTGCATTGCATTGCACACCAGAACTAAATCATTCCCGTGTTCATTCAAGATAAGATATGTGTGTTGTTGCATTGCATTGCATTGCATTGCACTAACGATCTAACGTTGTGCACTAAAGAATAACATATAGGTTATGCACTTTTTGCATTGCATTGCACACCAGATCTAACTCATTCCAATGTTCATTAAAGAGATAACGTGTGTTTTGTTTGCATTGCATTTCACAAACGATCTAACGTTGCGCATTGAATAATAACATAGAGGCTATGCACTTCTTGCATTGCATTGCATTGCATTGCACACCAGAACTAACTCATTCCCATGTTCATTAAAGAGATATGTTGCTGCATTGCATTGCACAAACGATCTAACGTTGTGCTTTGAAGAATAACATATAGGCTATGCACTTCTTGCATTGCATTGCACACCAGAACTAACTCATTCCCAAACTCATTTCGTGTTGCTTTGAGGAAATACAATTTGTGCTGTTGTATTGCATTTCACACACGATCAAACTTTGTGCATTGAAGAATAACATATAAGCTATGAGTGCATTGCAAACATACAGCAACTATCTCATTCCGATGTGCATTGAATAGATACCATTTTTGGAGTTACATTCCACTGCATAAAAGATCTAACTGATATAGTTAGATATAATAATAACACATTATTATTCAACGCTAATTCTTAGATCGTTTGTGCAATGCAACACTCACGTTATCTTTTCATTATTCTATGCATTGTACGCAAGAGGTAAAAAAAAAAAAACTCTCTGAAAAAGAGTCCTCAAAATATATATTTACATGCAATAATTTCCCTTAAAAGAAAAAATGAATCAGTTAGTTGAATACAGTACAATGCGAAAGCACATATGTTATGTGTCAAATCAGGCATACAGAGGTCCCTCTTTGACCTACAGAACATATTTTCTGTCCAAAGAGTTCTTACTGACTTCATACTGACTGACTGACTTGTGATGTTGTATTAGCAATACAGTAGTCCATGTTTGACCTGCTGCACATATTTCTGGCCCAAGAGTAATCGATCTTAAGCTTTCTATACATTCTCGTAGAATCTTTCTGATGTTACATCAGCCATACAGAAGTCCATTTTTGACCTACTGAACACATTTCTGGATAAAGAGTCCTTCAGCTTTAACTTACTAAACATACAAGACTGACTTCTTGCGATGTTATATAAGCCAGACAGTAGTCCATATTTGACTGATTGAACATATTTTTGGCAAAAGGTATTTTGTGTATATTATAAACATACTCCTTCTGATGCTTCATAAGCCATTTTGAAGTCCATTTCTGACCTATTGAACTTATTTCTGGTCAAAGGGTCCTCAAAGGTTTTTAAACTATATAAACTTATAGACTCCTTCTGATGTTACATCACCCATAAAAAAAAAGTACATTTTTGACTTACTAAACATATTTCTGCCAAGAGACCATGAAACTTAACTTACTATACGTACATACTGACTTCTCGTGATGTTAAATCAGGCAAGGAGTAGTCGATATTTGACCGAATGAACACATTTTTGGCCAAAGAGTCGTCAAAATGTTTGTTTTACTATTATAAACTTATAGACTCCTTCTGATGTTAAATCTGCCATATAGAAGTCCATATTTCAACTACTGGGAAAAAGAGTACTCGATCTTGAACTTTCTATACATACTCTAGACATCTTCTGATGCGTCATAAGCCATTTAGAAGTCCATATCTGACCTGTTAAACTTATTTCTGGTCAATGGGTCCTTAAAAGGTGGTTTTAAATATATATAATCTTATATAATATATAATACCTAAGCTATTTAATCTTATAGACTAATTCTGATGTTAAATCAGCCATACAGAGGTCCCTTTTTTTACCTACTAAACATATTTCGGGCCAAAGAGTACTCAAACTTGAACTTTCTATACATGTTGACTCCTTCTGATGTTACGTCAGCCATGAAGTAGTCCATATGTGACCCAAGGAACATATTTCTGATAAAGAGTCCTCAATCTTGAACTTTGCATTCTCACTTCTAGACTCCTTCTGATGGTTCATAAGCCACCTATAGAATTCCACATTTGACCTATTAAACTTATTTCTGGTCAAAGGGTCCTCAAAGGGTTTCTTATTATGTTAATTCAGCCATACAGAGGTCCTATTTGAACTACTGAAAACATTTTTGGCCAAAGAGTCTTTGAACATTAACCTTCTCTACTTATTGACTTCTCTTAATAATACATTAGCCATACAAAAGTCCATATTTGACCTACTGAACATATTTCTGGTCAAAGAGTCCCTGACCTTTCTGTACAGCTTCCGATGTTTCATCAGCCTGAAAGATGTCCATACTTGACCCATTGAATATATTTCTGACCATAGAGTCCTCGATCTTGAACTTTCTAAACATACTTGTAGACTGCTTCCAATGTATCCTCTATCCGATCTGCTATCCGATGTATTCGAACAGTAGTTCAAATTTTATATTTTGAACATATTTCTAGACATGAGACCTTGGACTTTAAATTTCTAGACTAATTGCTCTTCTGATGTTTCATCAGCCATACAGTATAGTTCAAATTTGACCTATTGAACATTTCTATAACCAAAGTGTCCTCGATCTTGATCGTTCTATACATAATCATAGGCTTGTTCTGATGTTTCATCATTGAGACAGAAGTCCATTATTGACCTACTGAATATATTTCTGGCAAAATAATCATCAAAGTTTAACTTACTCTCCTATTTTTGATTTTTTTATCCAACATACAGTAGTCCATATTTGACCAAGAGAACATGTTTCTGGCCAAAAGTCATCAAAGGGTATGTTTATATGCATTCTCATCGACTACTTTTGATGTTAAGTCAACCATATTGTTAGTCCAAATTTGACCCATTGAACATATATCTGGCCAAAGAGACCTAGATCAATTAATTATCTATACATAATTACTATCTCCTTCTGATTTTTCATCAGCCAGGTTATTATCCATATTTGACAAATGAACATATTTCTGTCTGGAAGAGTCCTTGATCTTTCTATACATACTCATAGACGCTTTCAGATAGTACTTCAGCCAAAAAATGATCCATAATTGACTACTAAACTCATTTCTGAGCGGTGGGTTTATAAATCTTGATTTCTCTATACATATTAATTGACTCCTTCTGATGTTACAATAGCAAAACAGTATTGTATTGTATCAATATGACCTATTAAACCTATTTCTGACCAAAGAGTCTATGAACATTTTTCTATACATACTCAATGACTCCTGATTTTACAAGAGCAATATAGTATTTCAAAATTTGACCAATTGAACATATTTCTGGCCAAAGAGACCTTGATCTTATTCTTTCTATACATACTCCTTCTGATGTTTCATCAGCCAGATAATTGTCCACAATTGACCTACTGAACATTTTTCTGCCCGAAGAGTCAATGAGTCAATGAATTCTATACATAATCATTTACTTCTTCTGATGTTTCTTCAGCCATACAGAAGTCCAGATTTGACACGTTGAACATATTTCTGACCAAAGAGTCCTTGATCTTGAACTTTCTATTCATAATTATAGACTCTTTCAGAAAGTACATCGGACAGACAATTGTCCATATTAATTATTAAACATGGCCAACAAGTCCATGAACTTGAACATTCCTTTTAGTGTTTCATCAGCCAGACAGTAGTCCATAATTGACCTACTGAACATACAGTATTGCTGCCTGAAGAGTCTTGAACTTGAACTTTCTATACATGCTCATTGACTCCTTCTGATGTTTCACAAGCAGACAATAGTCCATAATTGACCCTCTGAACATATTTCTAGTATAAGAGTCCTCTGTCTTGAACTTTCTATAGATTCTCAGTGACAATTGTCCATAATTGACCCACTGAACATATTTCTACCTGAAGAGTCTTTGAACTTGAACTTTCTATTCATAATCGTTGACTTCTGATGTTTCATCAGCCAGACAGCAGTCCATATTTGACCCACTAAACATATTTCTGGCAAAGGGTCCTCGATCTTGAACCTTTTAAACATACTCATAGACTCTTTCCGGTGTTTCATCAGCCATGCAGTAGTTCTGATTTGACATAATGAACATATTTCTGAACGAAGAGTCCTCGATCTTGAACTTTTTATTCATACTTATAGACTCTTTCAGATAGTACGTCGGCTAGACAATTGTAGATATTGACTATTGAACACATTTCTGGCCAACGAGTCTGTGAACTTGAACTTTCTATACATGCTCATTGACTCCTTCCGATGTTTCATCAAGCAGACAACAGTCAATAATTGACCTCCTGAACATATTTCTAGTAAAAGAGTCCTCGATCTTGAACTTTCTATACATTCTCAGTGATGCCTTATTTTGTTTCTTTAGCCATACAGAAGTCCAGATTTGACATGTTGAACATATTTCTGACTTGAAAATTTTGTACATGCTAATTGACTCCTTTTAGTGTTTCATCAGCCAGACAGTATTCTTCCGCCGTAAAACGCATCGTGCAGCCCAAACCGTAAGTGCTGGAGACTTGAAACTTAGCCAGATGGTAGTACAAAAAACGAGGAGAGGTTCAGAGAGTATGACCCCGATTGGCCCATAGGTGGCGCTATAGCGACCAAAAGCGCGAAACTGCTCATAACTCCTAGACCGTATGTCGTAGACTCAAGTGTCTTATATCATTGGAAAAGATATAAATCTGGACTCCTGAAGAACAAAACGTATATCTCCAGTTTCATTTCCGCCATTTCGAATTTTGTCAAAAACCTACTTTTGCGAACTAGTCCTAGGTTTTTCGTCCGATCGGAACCAAACCAGTGCAGAAATGTTCTCTGGAGTATGAATATCAATAACTATCGGAAAAAAGTTGAAATTTCGATTCATGGTCGCTAGGGGGCGCAAAATTAACATTGTGGGAGGAGCCTATTTTACTAAAATGGCTATAACTCGAGACGTAAATGAGGTATCTTCACCAAACGTGTATGAGTTCAATCTGGGGTCACAGTAAAAAAAATCGCAACGATTGAACACTAGGTGGCGCTATAACATGAAAAAAACATGAAAAGGGCTATAACCACCTGACCGTTAGTCCGATTGACTTGAAAATTGGTATGCAGTGTCTTGGTCCAAGGTGCCATGTATGTCTATGAGGACATTGGCGTATCTCGAAAAACATGGCCGCCATCGGCCAATGAATTTGAGCACTTATTAGACAAGGTTAACGGAGGCCGATCGGAACGAAACTCGATGGGCATGTTCGACTCATGGCCCTAGAGGTCTGTAAGAATTTTGAAAGAAATCGGCCACTAGTTGGCGCTAACGAGTTTTATGGCTCTGTAATCACGTGGTGTTACACTCATCCACACAATATGCATATCATTTGATAGATCTCCTCATCCTGACCAACTTTGGCTCAAGAACCATTGCTGCCAATCAAATTGTTCATTAAATGTGAACATGTTAAAAACCTACTTTTGCAAACTAGTCCTAGGTTTTTCGCCCGATCGGAACCAAACCAATCTAGGACAATTCTATGGACTCTCTAGATCAATAATTATCAAAAAAAAAGTTTAACTTTTGCATTTGGATGGCTGTAATAGGGTTATTTATAAAATGTGCGTGGCAAAATACACTAAAAAGCCTATAAATCCTAAATGAAAACTCAGAACTTCACGAAAATGGGTGAGCATATGTGACATAACATAATTAACAAGCATGCAACATTTTATTTTACCATATATGTCCTATGGTACATTGCCTGTATTGGCTGTAAATGGTCTTTTCCAACTATTATGTCAGTGTCATGCTTGCTAAATAAAACTTAATAACTTTTGATGCTTTTGTGCTTAAAGGCCTTAAAGGCCTTAATTGCTTGAACCCCGATAAATGCTGCTTGCAGCTTTAATGACAATTAAAAATATATATTCTGGCCAACGTGTCTATGTACTTGAACTTTCTATACATGCTCATTGACTCCTTTTAGTGCTTTATCAGCCAGAGAGTACTCCATAATTTACCTACTGAACATTTTTCTGGTAAAAGAGTCCTCAATTTTGAACTTTCTTTACAAGCTCATTGACTCCTTCTGATGTTTCATCAGCCAGACAATTGTTCATAACTGACCTACTGAACATATTTCTAGTAAAAGAGTCCTCGATCTTGAACATTCTATACATGCTCATTGACTCCTTATGCTGTTTCTTTCTATACATACTCGTTGACTCCATCTGATGTTACATCAGCCATAAAGAAGTCCATAATTGACCCAAGGGACATATTTGTGGCCAAAGAGTCCTCAATCTTGAACTTTCTATACATACTCATAGTCTCCTTCTGATTCTTCATAAGCCATATTTATGTCCATATATGACCTATTATTATTTCTGGTCAAAGGTTCCTCAAAAGTTTTTAAACTATGTCAAATTATAGACTCCATCTGATGATAAATCAGACCAAAAGAGGTCAAATTTTGACTCTTGAGTCAATATGTATAGAGAGTTAATGTTCATTGATTCTTTGGCCAAAAATATATTCAGAGGGTCACATATGGAAAGTGTTATACTGTTAAAGTGATGTATCATCAGAAGAAGTCTATGAGTATTTAGTAAGTTAACTTGTGAGGACCTTTTTGCCAAAAATATTTTCAGTTCGCCAGATATGGACATCTATATAGCTTATGAAGAATCAGAAAGAGTCAACGAGTATATGAGGTCAAGTTTAGACTCTTTGACCAGAAAAAATTTCAGTATGTCAAATATGGACTTTTGTCATGATGATATAACATCAGAGGGAGTCCATACGTTTATGATAGACAAAATCCTTTTGAGAACTCTTTGGTCAATTTTTTTTTCAATCGGTCAAATATGGACTACTGCCTGCCTGATTTAACATTACGAGAAGTCAGTCTATATGTATAGTGAGTTAATGTTCACTGACTCTGGCCAGAAATATGTTCAGTAGGTCAAAAATAGACTACTGGCCGGTCAATATAACATCAAAGAAGTCAATCTGTAGTATAACAAGATAATGTTCAAGACCTCTTTGGCCAGAAATATGTTCAGAAGGTCAAAAGGGGACCTCTGTATAGCTGATTTATCATCAGAAGTCGTCTATAACTTTATATAGATTGAAACATTTTGAGGAAATAAGCTGAAAAGGTCAGAAATGGACATCTATATGGCTTATGAAGCATCAGAAGGAGTCTATGAGTATGTATAGAAAGCCCAATATCGAGGACTCTTTAGCCATAAATATGTTCCTTGGGTCAAATATGGACTTCTGTATGGCTGACGTAACATCAGAAAGAGTCAACGAGTATATATGGAAAGGTCTAGTTTCGAGTATTCCTTGGTTAGAAAAAAATTCAGTATGTCACATATGGACTTTTGTCAGGATGATATAACATCCGAAGATGTCAATCTGAATGTATAGTGTTAATCATTTAGGACTCTTTGGCCAGAAATATGTTCAGTATGTGAAAAGAGGACCTCTGAATAGCTGATTTATCATCAGAAAGAGTCTATAACTTTATATAGTTTAAGAACTTTTGATGACCCTTTGACCAGAAATAAGTTCAAAAGGTCAGATATGGATATCTATATGGCTTAAGTAGCATTAGAAGGAGTCTATGAGTATGTATAGAAAGTCCAAGATCGAGAACTCTTTGGCCATAAATATATTCCTTGGGTCAAATATGGACTTCTGTAAGGCTGATTTGACATCAGAAGGAGTCGATAAGTTTATAATAGTAAAAAACATTTTGAGGTCTCTGTCCAGAAATATGTTCAGAAGGTCAAATATGGACTTCTGTGTGGCTGATTTAACATCAGAGGGAGTCCATACGTTTATGATAGACAAAATCCTTTTAAGAACTCTTTGGTCAATTTTTTTTTCAATCGGTCCAATATGGACTACTGCCTGCCTGATTTAACATTACGAGAAGTCAGTCTATATGTATAGTGAGTTAATGTTCACGGACTCTGGCCAGAAATATGTTCAGTAGGTCAAAAATAGACTACTGGCTGGTTAATATAACATCACAAGAAGTCAATAGTATAACAAGATAATGTTCAAGAACTCTTTGGCCAGAAATATGTTCAGAAGGTCAAAAGGGGACCTCTGTATAGCTGATTTATCATCAGAAGTCGTCTATAACTTTATATAGATTGAAACATTTTGAGGAAATAAGCTGAAAAGGTCAGAAATGGACATCTATATGCCTTATGAAGCATCAGAAGGAGTCTATGAGTATGTATAGAAAGCCCAATATCGAGGACTCTTTGGCCATAAATATGTTCCTTGGGTCAAATACGGACTTCTGTATGGCTGACGTAACATCAGAAAGAGTCAACGAGTATATATGGAAAGGTCTAGTTTCGAGTATTCCTTGGTCAGAAAAAAATTCAGTATGTCACATATGGACTTTTGTCAGGATGATATAACATCCGAAGATGTCAATCTGAATGTATAGTGTTAATCATTTAGGACTCTTTGGCCAGAAATATGTTCAGTAGGTGAAAAGAGGACCTCTGAATAGCTGATTTATCATCAGAAAGAGTCCATCCATCCATCCATCTTCTACCGCTTATCCGGGGCCGGGTCGCGGGGGCAGCAGTCTAAGCAGGGATGCCCAGACTTCCCTCTCCCTAGACACTTCCTCCAGCTCTTCCGGGGGGACACCGAGGCGTTCCCAGGCCAGCCGGGAGACATAGTCTCTCCAGCGTGTCCTAGGTCTTCCCCGGGGTCTCCTCCCGGTGGGACATGCCCGGAACGCCTTCCCGGGAAGGCGTCCAGGAGGCATCCGGAAAAGATGCCCGAGCCACCTCAACTGACCCCTCTCGATGTGGAGAAGCAGCGGCTCTACTCTGAGCTCCTCCCGAGTGACCGAGCTTCTCACCCTATCTCTAAGGGATCGCCCAGCCACCCTGCGGAGAAAGCTCATTTCGGCCGCTTGTATCCGGGATCTTGTCCTTTCGGTCATGACCCACAGCTCATGACCATAGGTGAGAGTAGGAACGTAGATTGACTGGTAAATCGAGAGCTTCGCCTTGCGGCTCAGCTCCTTCTTCACCACGACAGACCGGTACAGGGACCGCATTACTGCAGAAGCTGCACCGATCCGCCTGTCAATCTCCCGTTCCATCCTTCCCTCACTCGTGAACAAGACCCCAAGATACTTGAACTCCTCCACTTGAGGCAGGAGCTCTCCACCAACCTGAAGCGGGCAAACCACCCTTTTCCGACTGAGAAACTCCCATGAACCCTCCAGCACCCTGTAGAGGTGTGGTTTTTGCCTCCACAACCACCCGGGCTGCAGTCCGCTTGGCCCGTCGGTACCCATCAGCTGCCTAAGGAGTCCCACAAGCCAGCCAGGCCCGATAGGACTCCTTCTTCAGCTTGACGGCATCCCTTACTTCCGGTGTCCACCACCGGGTTCGGGGATTGCCGCCTCGACAGGCACCGGAGACCTTACGGCCACAGCTCCGAGTGGCCGTGTTGACAATGGAGGTGGAGAACATGGTCCACTCGGACTCAATATCTCCAGACTCCCTCGGGATCTGGTCGAAGCTCTGCCGGAGGTGGGAGTTGAAGATCTCTCTGACAGGAGATTCGGCCAAACGTTCCCAACAGACCCTCACAGTACGTTTGGGTCTGCCGAGTCTGTCCAGCTTCCTCCCCCGCCATCGGATCCAACTCACCACCAGGTGGTGATCAGTTGACAGCTCCGCCCCTCTCTTCACCCGAGTGTCCAAGACATACGGCCGGAGGTCGGATGAAACGACCACAAAGTCGATCATCGACCTCCGGCCTAGGCTGTCCTGGTGCCATGTGCACTGATGGACACCCTTATGCTTGAACATGGTGTTCGTTATGGACAAGCTCTAACTAGCACAGAAGTCCAATAACAGAACACCACTCGGGTTCAGATCAGGGGGGCCGTTCCTCCCAATCACGCCCCTCCAGGTGTCACTGTCGCTGCCCACGTGGGCGTTGAAGTCCCCCAGTAGAACGACGGAGTCCCCAGTCGGAGCACTTTCCAGCACCCCTCCCAGAGACTCCAAGAAGGCCGGGTACTCTGCACTGCCGTTCGGCCCGTAAGCACAAACGACAGTGAGAGACCTATCCCCGACCCGAAGGCGTAGGGAAGCGACCCTCTCGTTCACCGGGGTGAACTCCAACACATGGCGGCTGAGCTGGGGGGCTATAAGCAAACCCACACCAGCCCGCCGCTTCTCACCATGGGCAACTCCAGAGTGGTGAAGAGTCCATCCTATCTCGAGGAGTGTGGTTCCAGAGCCCAAGCCGTGCGTAGAGGTGATCCCAACTATCTCTAGTCGGAATCTCTGAACCTCACGCACAACCTCAGGCTCCTTCCCCGTCAGAGAGGTGACATTCCATGTCCCTAGAGCTAGATTCCGCGTCCAGGGATCGGGTTGTCTAGGCCCCCGCCTTCGACTGCCGCCCGATCCACTTTGCACCGGCCCCTTACGGTCCCTCCTGCAGGTGGTGGGTCCACGGGAGGGTGGCCCCACGTCGCTCCTTCGGGCTGAGCCCGGCCGGACCCCATGGGGGGAGGCCCGACCACCAGGCGCTCGCATACGAGCCCCAACCCCGGGCCTGGCTCCAGGGTGGGGCCCCAGCTGCGCCATACCGGGCGACGTCACGGTCCTCGGTTTTTTTGGCATCATAAGGGTTTTTGAACCGCTCTTAGTCTGACCCGTCGCCTAGGACCTGTTTGCCTTGGGAGACCCTACCAGGGGCATATAGCCCCAGACAACATAGCTCCTAGGTTCATTCGGGTACTCAAACCCATCCACCATGGTAAGGTGGCAGTTCAAGGAGGGGTTCTTAAGTAAAAAACATTTTGAGGATTGTTTGGCCAAAAATATGTTCAATTGGTCAAATATGGACTACAGTCTGGATGATATAACATCAGAGGGAGTCCATACGTTTATGATAGACAAAATCCTTCAGAGAACTCTTTGATCAATTCTTTTTACAATCGGTCAAATATGGACTACTGTCTGCCTGATTTAACATTACGAGAAGTCTGTATAGTACGACAAATATGTATAGTAAGGTTAAAGTTCAAGGTCTCTGTCCAGAAATATGTTCAGAAGGTCAATTATGGACTTCTGTATGGCTGATTTAACATGATAAGGAGTCTATAAGTTTCTAAGAGTAAAAAACATTTTGAGGATTCTTTGGCCAAAAATATGTTAAATCGGTCAAATATGAACTACAGTCTGGCTGATATAACATCATGAGAAGTCTGTATAGTAGGAGAAATATGTATAGTAAGGTAAATGTTCAAGGTCTCTGTCCAGAAATATGTTCAGAAGGTCAAATATGGACTTCTGTGTGGCTGATTTAACATCAGAGGGAGTCTATAGTTTATAATAAGGACAAAATCCTTTTGAGAACTCTTTGGTCAAATTTTTTTTCAATCGGTCAGATATGGACTACTGTCTGCCTGATTTAACATTACGAGAAGTGAGTCTATATCTATAGTGAGTTGATGTTCACAGACTCTTGCAAGAAATATGTTCAGTAAGTCAAAAATAGACTACTGGCTGGTTAATTTAATATCACAAGAAGTCAATCTGTAGTATAGCAAGATAATGTTCAAGAACTCTTTTGCCAGAAATATGTATAGTAGGTCAAAAGGGGACCTCTGTATAGCTGATTTATCATCAGAGGGAGTCTATAACTTTATAAAGTTTGGAAAATTTTGAGGACACTTTGACCAGAAAAAAGTTCAAAAGGTCAGATATGGAGATCTATAAGGCTTATGAAGCATCAGAAGGAGTCTATGAGTATTTATAGAAAGCCCAAGATCGAGGACCCTTTGGCCAGAAATATGTTCCTTGGGTCAAATATGGACTTCTGTATGGCTGACGTAACATAAGAAAGAGTCAACTACTATATATAGAAAGGTCAAGTTTCGAGGATTCCTTGGTCAGAAAAAAATTCAGTATGTCAAAAATGGACTTTTGTCAGGATGATATAACATCCGAAGATATCAATCTGAATGTATAGTGTTAATCTTTAAGGACTCGTTGGCCAGGAATATGTTCAGTAGGTCAAAAGCATACCTATGTATAGCTCATTGCTATAAAATTATGTGTTTTGCACTAACGATCTAACGTTGTGCATCATTAAAGAATAACATAGGCTATGCACTTCTTGCATTGCATTGCATTGCACACCAGAACTAAGTCAATTCAATGTTCATTAAAGAGATAACATATGTGTTGTTACATTGCATTGCACAAACGATCTAACGTTGTGCATTGAAGAATAACATAGGCTATGCACTTTTTGCATTGCATTGCATACCAGAACTTCCCATGTTCATTAAAGAGATAACGTGTGTTGTTGCATTGCATTGCATTGCATTGCATTGCACCAACGATCTAACGTTGTGCATTGAAGAATAACATATAAGTTATGCACTTTTCGCATTGCTTTGAATTGCACACCAGAACTAACTCATTCCCATGTTCATTAAAGAGATAACATATGTGTGTTGAATTGCATTGCATTGCATTGCACTAACGATCTAACGTTGTGCACTGAAGAATAACATATAGGTTATGCACTTTTTGCATTGCATTGCATTGCACACCAGAACTAACTCATTCCCATGTTCATTAAAGAGATAACGTGTGTTGTTGCATTGCATTGCACTAACGATCTAACGTTGTGCACTGAAGAATAACATAGGCTATGCACTTGCATTGCATTGCATACCAGAACCAAATAATTCCAATGTTCACTAAAGCGATAACTAAATCATTCCCATGTTCATTAAAGACATAACGTGTGTTGTTGCATTGCATTGCATTGCACTAACGATCTAACGTTGTGCATTGAAGAATAACATATAGGTTATGCACTTTTCGCATTGCATTGCATTGCACACCAGAACTAACTCATTCCCATGTTCATTAAAGAGATAACATATGTGTGTTGCATTGCATTGCATTGCATTGCATTGCATTGCATTGCACTAACAATCTAACGTTGTGCACTGAAGAATAACATATAGCTCATGCACTTTTTTCTTTGCATTGCATTGCACACCAGAACTAACTCATTCCCATGTTCATTCAAGAGATAACATATATGTCGTTGCATTGCATTGCACAAACGATCTAATGTTGTGCACTGAAGAGTAACATATAGTTTATGCACATTTCTCATTGCATTGCATTGCATTGCATTGCACTAACAATCTAACGTTATGCACTGAAGAGTAACATATAGGTTATGCACTTCTCGCATTGCATTGCATTGCTTTGCATTGCATTGCACTAACGATCTAACGTTGTGCACTGAAGAATAACATATTAGTTATGCACTTCTCGCATTGCATTGCTTTGCATTGCATTGCACTAACAATCTAACGTTGTGCACTGAAGAATAACATATAGGTTATGCACTTTTCGCATTGCATTGCATTGCACAATAGAACTAAATCATTCCCATGTTCATTAAAGAGACGATGTGTGTTGTTGCATTGCATTGAATTGCATTGCATTGCATTGCACTAACAATCTAAAGTTATGCACTGAAGAGTAACATATAGGTTATGCACTTCTCGCATTGCATTGCATTGCACACCAGAACTAAATCATTCACATGTTCATTCAAGAGATGATATGTGTGTTGTTGCATTGCATTCCACTAACGATCTAACGTTGTGCACTGAAGAATAACATATAGGTTATGCCCTTTTTGCATTGCATTGCATTGCACACCAGAAATAACTCATTCCCATGTTCATTAAAGACATAACGTGTGTTGTTGCATTGCATTGCATTGCATTGCATTGCATTGCACTAACGATCTAACGTTGTGCATTGAAGAATAACATATGTTATGCACTTTTCGCATTGCATTGCATTGGACACCAGAAATAACTCATTCCCATATTCATTAAAGAGATATGTGTGTTGTTGCATTGCATTGCATTGCATTCCACTAACGATCTAACGTTGTGCACTGAAGAATAACATATAGGTTATGCCCTTTTGCATTGCATTGCATTGCAAACCAGAACTAAATCATTCCCATGTTCATTAAAGAGATAACGTGTGTTGTTGCATTGCATTGCATTGCATTGCACTAATGATCTAACGTTGTGCATTGAAGAATAACATAGGCTATGCACTTCTTGCATTGCACACCAGAACTAACTTATTCCAATGTTCATTAACGAGATAACGTGTGTTGTTGCATTGCATTGCATTGCACTAACGATCTAACGTTGTGGATTGAAGAATAACATATAAGTTATGCATTTTTCTCATTGCATTGCATTGCACACCAGAACTAACTCATTCCCATGTTCATTAAAGAGATAACATATGTGTGTTGCATTGCATTGCATTGCATTGCACTAACGATCTAACGTTGTGTACTGAAGAATAACATATAGGTTATGCACTTTTCGCATTGCATTGCATTGCACACCAGAACTAAATCATTCCCATGTTCATTAAAGAGATAACATGTGTGTTGTTGCATTGCATTGCATTGCACGCACGATCTAACGTTGTGCATTGAAGAATAACATAGGCTATGCACTTCTTGCATTGCATTGCACTAACGATCTAACGTTGTGCACTGAAGAATAACATATAGCTCATGCACTTTTTGCTTTGCATTGCATTGCACACCAAAACTAACTCATTCCCATGTTCATAAAGAGATAATATATGTTGTTGCATTGCATTGCACAAACGATCTAACGTTGTGCACTGAAGAGTAACATATAGGTTATGCACATTTCTCATTGCATTGCATTGCATTGCATTGCATTGCACTAACAATCTAACGTTATGCACTGAAGAGTAACATATAGGTTATGCACTTCTCGCATTGCATTGCTTTGCATTGCATTGCACTAACGATCTAACGTTGTGCACTGAAGAATAACATATAGGTTATGCACTTCTCGCATTGCATTGCATTGCATTGCATTGCACACCAGAACTAAATCATTCCCATGTTCATTCAAGAGATGATATGTGTGTTGTTGCATTGCATTGCATTGCATTCCACTAACGATCTAACGTTGTGCACTGAAGAATAATATATAGGTTATGCCCTTTTTGCATTGCATTGCACACCAGAACTAACTCATTCCCATGTTCATTAAAGAGATAAGGTGTGTTGTTGCATTGCATTGCATTGCATTGCACTAACGATCTAACGTTGTGCATTGAAGAATAACATAGGCTATGCACTTCTTGCATTGCACACCAAAACTAACTTATTCCAATGTTCATTAACGAGATAACGTTTGTTGTTGCATTGCATTGCATTGCACTGCATTGCATTGCATTGCACTAACGATCTAACGTTGTGCATTGAAGAATAACATAGGCTATGCACTTCTTGCATTGCACACCAGTACTAACTTATTCCAATGTTCATTAACGAGATAACGTTTGTTGTTGCATTGCATTGCATTGCATTGCACTAACGATCTAACGTTGTGCACTGAAGAATAACATAGGCTATGCACTTGCATTGCATTGCATTGCATACCAGATCCAAATAATTCCAATGTTCACTAAAGCGATAACTAAATCATTCCCATGTTCATTAAAGACATAACGTGTGTTGTTGCATTGCATTGCATTGCATTCCACTAACGATCTAACGTTGTGCACTGAAGAATAATATATAGGTTATGCCCTTTTTGCATTGCATTGCACACCAGAACTAACTCATTCCCATATTCATTAAAGAGATAACTTGTGTTGTTGCATTGCATTGCATTGCATTGCACTAACGATCTAACGTTGTGCGTTGAAGAATAACATAGGCTATGCACTTCTTGCATTGCACACCAGAACTAACTTATTCCAATGTTCATTAACGAGATAACGTTTGTTGTTGCATTGCATTGCATTGCATTGCATTGCATTGCACTAACGATCTAACGTTGTGCATTGAAGAATAACATAGGCTATGCACTTGCATTGCATTGCATTGCATACCAGAACCAAATAATTCCAATGTTCACTAAAGCGATAACTAAATCATTCCCATGTTCATTAAAGACATAACGTGTGTTGTTGCATTGCATTGCATTGCACTAACGATCTAACGTTGTGCATTGAAGAATAACATATAAGTTATGCACTTTTCGCATTGCATTGCATTGCACACCAGAACTAACTCATTCCCATGTTCATTAAAGAGATAACATATGTGTGTTGCATTGCATTGCATTGCATTGCATTGCATTGCACTAACAATCTAACGTTGTGCACTGAAGAATAACATGCACTTTTTTCTTTGCATTGCATTGCACACCAGAACTAACTCATTCCCATGTTCATTAAAGAGATAACATATATATTGTTGCATTGCATTGCACAAACGATCTAACGTTGTGCATTGAAGAGTAACATATAAGTTATGCACTTTTCGCATTGCACTGCATTGCATTGCATTGCACTAACAATCTAACGTTATGCACTGAAGAGTAACATATAGGTTATGCACTTCTCGCATTGCATTGCTTTGCATTGCATTGCACTTACGATCTAACTCATTCCCGTGCACTGAAGAATAACATATAGGTTAAGCACTTCTCGCATTGCATTGCATTGCATTTCATTGCACACCAGAACTAAATCATTCCCATGTTCATTCAAGAGATATGTGTGTTGTTGCATTGCATTGCATTCCACTAGCGATCTAACGTTGTGCACTGAAGAATAACATGTAGGTTATGCCCTTTTTGCATTGCATTGCATTGCATTGCACACCAGAACTAAATCATTCCCATGTTCATTAAAGAGATAACGTGTGTTGTTGCATTGCATTGCATTGCATTGCATTGCATTGCATTGCATTGCTTTGCATTGCACTAACGATCTAACGTTGTGCGTTGAAGAATAACATAGGCTATGCACTTCTTGCATTGCACACCAGAACTAACTTATTCCAATGTTCATTAACGAGATAACATTTGTTGTTGCATTGCATTGCATTGCACTAACGATCTAACGTTGTGCATTGAAGAATAACATAGGCTATGCACTTCTTGCATTGCACACCAGAACTAACTTATTCCAATGTTCATTAACGAGATAACGTTTGTTGTTGCATTGCATTGCATTGCATTGCATTGCATAGCATAACGATCTAACGTTGTGCACTGAAGAATAACATAGGCTATGCACTTGCATTGCATTGCATTGCATACCAGAACCAAATAATTCCAATGTTCACTAAAGCGATAACTAAATCATTCCCATGTTCATTAAAGACATAACGTGTGTTGTTGCATTGCATTGCATTGCATTCCACTAACGATCTAACGTTGTGCACTGAAGAATAATATATAGGTTATGCCCTTTTTGCATTGCATTGCACACCAGAACTAACTCATTCCCATGTTCATTAAAGACATAACGTGTGTTGTTGCATTGCATTGCATTGCATTGCACTAACGATCTAACGTTGTGCATTGAAGAATAACATATGTTATGCACTTTTCGCATTGCATTGCATTGGACACCAGAAATAACTCATTCCCATATTCATTAAAGAGATATGTGTGTTGTTGCATTGCATTGCATTGCATTCCACTAACGATCTAACGTTGTGCACTGAAGAATAACATATAGGTTATGCCCTTTTGCATTGCATTGCATTGCACACCAGAACTAAATCATTCCCATGTTCATTAAAGAGATAACGTGTGTTGTTGCATTGCATTGCATTGCATTGCACTAATGATCTAACGTTGTGCATTGAAGAATAACATAGGCTATGCACTTCTTGCATTGCACACCAGAACTAACTTATTCCAATGTTCATTAACGAGATAACGTGTGTTGTTGCATTGCATTGCATTGCACTAACGATCTAACGTTGTGGATTGAAGAATAACATATAAGTTATACATTTTTCTCATTGCATTGCATTGCACACCAGAACTAACTCATTCCCATGTTCATTAAAGAGATAACATATGTGTGTTGCATTGCATTGCACTAACGATCTAACGTTGTGTACTGAAGAATAACATATAGGTTAATGCACTTTTCGCATTGCATTGCATTGCACACCAGAACTAAATCATTCCCATGTTCATTAAAGAGATAACATGTGTGTTGTTTTATTGCATTGCATTGCACGCACGATCTAACGTTGTGCATTGAAGAATAACATAGGCTATGCACTTCTTGCATTGCATTGCACTAACGATCTAACGTTGTGCACTGAAGAATAACATATGGCTCATGCACTTTTTGCTTTGCATTGCATTGCACACCAAAACTAACTCATTCCCATGTTCATAAAGAGATAATATATGTTGTTGCATTGCATTGCACAAACGATCTAACGTTGTGCACTGAAGAGTAACATATAGGTTATGCACATTTCTCATTGCATTGCATTGCATTGCATTGCATTGCACTAACAATCTAACGTTATGCACTGAAGAGTAACATATAGGTTATGCACTTCTCGCATTGCATTGCTTTGCATTGCATTGCACTAACGATCTAACGTTGTGTACTGAAGAATAACATATAGGTTATGCACTTCTCGCATTGCATTGATTTGCATTGCATTGCACACCAGAACTAAATCATTCCCATGTTCATTCAAGAGATGATATGTGTGTTGTTGCATTGCATTGCATTGCATTCCACTAACGATCTAACGTTGTGCACTGAAGAATAATATATAGGTTATGCCCTTTTTGCATTGCATTGCACACCAGAACTAACTCATTCCCATGTTCATTAAAGAGATAAGGTGTGTTGTTGCATTGCATTGCATTGCATTGCACTATCGATCTAACGTTGTGCATTGAAGAATAACATAGGCTATGCACTTCTTGCATTGCACACCAGAACTAACTTATTCCAATGTTCATTAACGAGATAACGTTTGTTGTTGCATTGCATTGCATTGCACTGCATTGCATTGCATTGCACTAACGATCTAACGTTGTGCATTGAAGAATAACATAGGCTATGCACTCCTTGCATTGCACACCAGAACTAACTTATTCCAATGTTCATTAACGAGATAACGTTTGTTGTTGCATTGCATTGCATTGCACTAACGATCTAACGTTGTGCATTGAAGAATAACATAGGCTATATGCACTTCTTGCATTGCACACCAGTACTAACTTATTCCAATGTTCATTAACGAGATAACGTTTGTTGTTGCATTGCATTGCATTGCATTGCACTAACGATCTAACGTTGTGCACTGAAGAATAACATAGGCTATGCACTTGCATTGCATTGCATTGCATACCAGAACCAAATAATTCCAATGTTCACTAAAGCGATAACTAAATCATTCCCATGTTCATTAAAGACATAACGTGTGTTGTTGCATTGCATTGCATTGCATTCCACTAACGATCTAACGTTGTGCACTGAAGAATAATATATAGGTTATGCCCTTTTTGCATTGCATTGCACACCAGAACTAACTCATTCCCATATTCATTAAAGAGATAACGTGTGTTGTTGCATTGCATTGCATTGCATTGCATTGCATTGCACTAACGATCTAATGTTGTGCATTGAAGAATAACATAGGCTATGCACTTCTTGCATTGCACACCAGAACTAACTTATTCCAATGTTCATTAACGAGATGACGTTTGTTGTTGCATTGCATTGCATTGCATTGCATTGCACTAACGATCTAACGTTGTGCGTTGAAGAATAACATAGGCTATGCACTTCTTGCATTGCACACCAGAACTAACTTATTCCAATGTTCATTAACGAGATAACGTTTGTTGTTGCATTGCATTGCATTGCACTAACGATCTAACGTTGTGCATTGAAGAATAACATAGGCTATGCACTTCTTGCATTGCACACCAGAACTAACTTATTCCAATGTTCATTAACGAGATAACGTTTGTTGTTGCATTGCATTGCATTGCATTGCATAGCATAACGATCTAACGTTGTGCACTGAAGAATAATATATAGGTTATGCCCTTTTTGCATTGCATTGCACAACAGAACTAACTCATTCCCATGTTCATTAAAGAGATAACGTGTGTTGTTGCATTGCATTGCATTGCATTGCATTGCACTAACGATCTAACGTTGTGCATTGAAGAATAACATAGGCTATGCACTTCTTGCATTGCACACCAGAACTAACTTATTCCAATGTTCATTAACGAGATAACGTTTGTTGTTGCATTGCATTGCATTGCATTGCATTGCATTGCATTGCATTGCATTGCATTGCACTAACGATCTAACGTTGTGCATTGAAGAATAAAATAGGCTATGCACTTCTTGCATTGCACACCAGAACTAACTTATTCCAATGTTCATTAACGAGATAACGTTTGTTGTTGCATTGCATTGCATTGCACTAACGATCTAACGTTGTGCATTGAAGAATAACATAGGCTATGCACTTGCATTGCATTGCATTGCATACCAGAACCAAATAATTCCAATGTTCACTAAAGCGATAACTAAATCATTCCCATGTTCATTAAAGACATAACGTGTGTTGTTGCATTGCATTGCATTGCACTAACGATCTAACGTTGTGCATTGAAGAATAACATATAAGTTATGCACTTTTCGCATTGCATTGCATTGCACACCAGAACTAACTCATTCCCATGTTCATTAAAGAGATAACATATGTGTGTTGCATTGCATTGCATTGCATTGCATTGCATTGCACTAACAATCTAACGTTGTGCACTGAAGAATAACATGCACTTTTTTCTTTGCATTGCATTGCACACCAGAACTAACTCATTCCCATGTTCATTAAAGAGATAACATATATATTGTTGCATTGCATTGCACAAACGATCTAACGTTGTGCATTGAAGAGTAACATATAAGTTATGCACTTTTCGCATTGCACTGCATTGCATTGCACTAACAATCTAACGTTATGCACTGAAGAGTAACATATAGGTTATGCACTTCTCGCATTGCATTGCTTTGCATTGCATTGCACTAACGATCTAACGTTGTGCACTGAAGAATAACATATAGGTTAAGCACTTCTCGCATTGCATTGCATTGCATTTCATTGCACACCAGAACTAAATCATTCCCATGTTCATTCAAGAGATATGTGTGTTGTTGCATTGCATTGCATTCCACTAGCGATCTAACGTTGTGCACTGAAGAATAACATGTAGGTTATGCCCTTTTTGCATTGCATTGCATTGCATTGCACACCAGAACTAAATCATTCCCATGTTCATTAAAGAGATAACGTGTGTTGTTGCATTGCATTGCATTGCATTGCATTGCATTGCACTAACGATCTAACGTTGTGCGTTGAAGAATAACATAGGCTATGCACTTCTTGCATTGCACACCAGAACTAACTTATTCCAATGTTCATTAACGAGATAACGTTTGTTGTTGCATTGCATTGCATTGCACTAACGATCTAACGTTGTGCATTGAAGAATAACATAGGTTATGCACTTCTTGCATTGCATTGCATACCAGAACCAATTAATTCCAATGTTCACTAAAGCGATAACTAAATCATTCCCATGTTCATTAAAGACATAACGTGTGTTGTTGCATTGCATTGCATTGCACTAACGATCTAACGTTGTGCATTGAAGAATAACATATAAGTTATGCACTTTTCGCATTGCATTGCATTGCACACCAGAACTAACTCATTCCCATGTTCATTAAAGAGATAACATATGTGTGTTGCATTGCATTGCATTGCATTGCACTAACAATCTAACGTTGTGCACTGAAGAATAACATATAGCTCATGCACTTTTTTCTTTGCATTGCATTGCACACCAGAACTAACTCATTCCCATGTTCATTAAAGAGATAACATATATATTGTTGCATTGCATTGCACAAACGATCTAACGTTGTGCATTGAAGAGTAACATATAAGTTATGCACTTTTCGCATTGCACTGCATTGCATTGCATTGCACTAACAATCTAACGTTATGCACTGAAGAGAAACATATAGGTTATGCACTTCTCGCATTGCATTGCATTGCATTTCATTGCACACCAGAACTAAATCATTCCCATGTTCATTCAAGAGATGTGTGTTGTTGCATTGCATTGCATTCCACTAACGATCTAACGTTGTGCACTGAAGAATAACATGTAGGTTATGCCCTTTTTGCATTGCATTGCATTGCATTGCACACCAGAACTAAATCATTCCCATGTTCATTAAAGAGATAACGTGTGTTGTTGCATTGCATTGCATTGCATTGCATTGCATTGCATTGCATTGCATTGCATTGCATTCCACTAATGATCTAACGTTGTGCACTGAAGAATAACATGTAGGTTATGCCCTTTTTGCATTGCATTGCATTGCACACCAGAACTAAATCATTCCCATGTTCATTAAAGAGTTAACGTGTGTTGTTGCATTGCATTGCATTGCATTGCACTAACGATCTAACGTTGTGCATTGAAGAATAACATAGGCTATGCACGTCTTGCATTGCACACCAGAACTAACTTATTCCAATGTTCATTAACGAGATAACGTGTGTTGTTGCAGTGCATTGCATTGCATTGCACTAACGATCTAACGTTGTGCATTAAAGAGATAACATGTGTGTTGTTGCATTGCATTGCACTAACGAGCTAACGTTCTGCACTGAAGAATAACATAGGCTATGCACTTGCATTGCATACCAGAACCAAATAATTCCAATGTTCACTGAAGCGATAACTAAATCATTCCCATGTTCATTAAAGACATAACGTGTGTTGTTGCATTGCATTGCACTAACGATCTAACGTTGTGCACTGAAGAATAACATAGGCTATGCACTTGCATTGCATACCAGAACCAAATAATTCCAATGTTCACTAAAGCGATAACTAAATCATTCCCATGTTCATTAAAGACATAACGTGTGTTGTTGCATTGCATTGCATTGCACTAACGATCTAACGTTGTGCATTGAAGAATAACATATAAGTTATGCACTTTTCGCATTGCATTGCATTGCACACCAGAACTAACTCATTCCCATGTTCATTAAAGAGATAACATATGTGTGTTGCATTGCATTGCATTGCATTGCATTGCACTAACAATCTAACGTTGTGCACTGAAGAATAACATGCACTTTTTTCTTTGCATTGCATTGCACACCAGAACTAACTCATTCCCATGTTCATTAAAGAGATAACATATATATTGTTGCATTGCATTGCACAAACGATCTAACGTTGTGCATTGAAGAGTAACATATAAGTTATGCACTTTTCGCATTGCACTGCATTGCATTGCACTAACAATCTAACGTTATGCACTGAAGAGTAACATATAGGTTATGCACTTCTCGCATTGCATTGCTTTGCATTGCATTGCACTAACGATCTAACGTTGTGCACTGAAGAATAACATATAGGTTAAGCACTTCTCGCATTGCATTGCATTGCATTTCATTGCACACCAGAACTAAATCATTCCCATGTTCATTCAAGAGATATGTGTGTTGTTGCATTGCATTGCATTCCACTAGCGATCTAACGTTGTGCACTGAAGAATAACATGTAGGTTATGCCCTTTTTGCATTGCATTGCATTGCATTGCACACCAGAACTAAATCATTCCCATGTTCATTAAAGAGATAACGTGTGTTGTTGCATTGCATTGCATTGCATTGCATTGCATTGCATTGCATTGCACTAACGATCTAACGTTGTGCGTTGAAGAATAACATAGGCTATGCACTTCTTGCATTGCACACCAGAACTAACTTATTCCAATGTTCATTAACGAGATAACGTTTGTTGTTGCATTGCATTGCATTGCACTAACGATCTAACGTTGTGCATTGAAGAATAACATAGGTTATGCACTTCTTGCATTGCATTGCATACCAGAACCAATTAATTCCAATGTTCACTAAAGCGATAACTAAATCATTCCCATGTTCATTAAAGACATAACGTGTGTTGTTGCATTGCATTGCATTGCACTAACGATCTAACGTTGTGCATTGAAGAATAACATATAAGTTATGCACTTTTCGCATTGCATTGCATTGCACACCAGAACTAACTCATTCCCATGTTCATTAAAGAGATAACATATGTGTGTTGCATTGCATTGCATTGCATTGCACTAACAATCTAACGTTGTGCACTGAAGAATAACATATAGCTCATGCACTTTTTTCTTTGCATTGCATTGCACACCAGAACTAACTCATTCCCATGTTCATTAAAGAGATAACATATATATTGTTGCATTGCATTGCACAAACGATCTAACGTTGTGCATTGAAGAGTAACATATAAGTTATGCACTTTTCGCATTGCACTGCATTGCATTGCATTGCACTAACAATCTAACGTTATGCACTGAAGAGTAACATATAGGTTATGCACTTCTCGCATTGCATTGCATTGCATTTCATTGCACACCAGAACTAAATCATTCCCATGTTCATTCAAGAGATGTGTGTTGTTGCATTGCATTGCATTCCACTAACGATCTAACGTTGTGCACTGAAGAATAACATGTAGGTTATGCCCTTTTTGCATTGCATTGCATTGCATTGCACACCAGAACTAAATCATTCCCATGTTCATTAAAGAGATAACGTGTGTTGTTGCATTGCATTGCATTGCATTGCATTGCATTGCATTCCACTAACGATCTAACGTTGTGCACTGAAGAATAACATGTAGGTTATGCCCTTTTTGCATTGCATTGCATTGCACACCAGAACTAAATCATTCCCATGTTCATTAAAGAGTTAACGTGTGTTGTTGCATTGCATTGCATTGCATTGCACTAACGATCTAACGTTGTGCATTGAAGAATAACATAGGCTATGCACGTCTTGCATTGCACACCAGAACTAACTTATTCCAATGTTCATTAACGAGATAACGTGTGTTGTTGCATTGCATTGCATTGCATTGCACTAACGATCTAACGTTGTGCATTAAATAATAACATAGGCTATGCACTTCTTGCATTGCATTGCATTGCACACCAGAACTAAGTCAATTCAATGTTCATTAAAGAGATAACATATGTGTTGTTACATTGAATTGCACAAACGATCTAACGTTGTGCATTGAAGAATAACATAGGCTATGCACTTTTTGCATTGCATTGCATACCAGAACTTCCCATGGTCATTAAAGAGATAACATATGTGTGTTGAATTGCATTGCATTGCATTGCACTAACGATCTAACGTTGTGCACTGAAGAATAACATATAGGTTATGCACTTTTTGCATTGCATTGCATTGCACACCAGAACGAACTCATTCCCATGTTCATTAAAGAGATAACATGTGTGTTGTTGCATTGCATTGCACTAACGAGCTAACGTTCTGCACTGAAGAATAACATAGGCTATGCACTTGCATTGCATTGCATACCAGAACCAAATAATTCCAATGTTCACTGAAGCGATAACTAAATCATTCCCATGTTCATTAAAGACATAACGTGTGTTGTTGCATTGCATTGCACTAACGATCTAACGTTGTGCACTGAAGAATAACATAGGCTATGCACTTGCATTGCATTGCATACCAGAACCAAATAATTCCAATGTTCACTAAAGCGATAACTAAATCATTCCCATGTTCATTAAAGACATAACGTGTGTTGTTGCATTGCATTGCATTGCATTGCACTAACGATCTAACGTTGTGCATTGAAGAATAACATATAAGTTATGCACTTTTCGCATTGCATTGCATTGCACACCAGAACTAACTCATTCCCATGTTCATTAAAGAGATAACATATGTGTGTTGCACTGCATTGCAGTGCATTGCATTGCACTTACAATCTAACGTTGTGCACTGAAGAATAACATATAGCTCATGCACTTTTTGCATTGCATTGCATTGCACACCAGAACTAACTCATTCCCATGTTCATTAAAGACATAACGTGTGTTGTTGCATTGCATTGCATTGCATTGCATTGCACAAACGATCTAACGTTGTGCACTGAAGAGTAGGTTATGCACATTTCTCATTGCATTGCATTGCATTGCATTGCATTGCATTGCACTAACAATCTAACGTTATGCACTGAAGAGTAACATATAGGTTATGCACTTCTCGCATTGCATTGCACTAACGATCTAACGTTGTGCATTGAAGAATAACATATAGGTTATGCAGTTTTCGCATTGCATTGCATTGCACACCAGAACTAACTCATTCCCATGTTCATTAAAGAGATAACATATGTGTGTTGCATTGCATTGCATTGCACTAACGATCTAACGTTGTGCACTGAAGAATAACATATAGGTTATGCACTTTTCTCATTGCATTGCATTGCACACCAGAACTAAATCATTCCCATGTTCATTAAAGAGACGATGTGTGTTGTTGCATTGCATTGTATTGCATTGCATTGCATTTGCATTGCACTAACGATCTAACGTTGTGCACTGAAGAATAATATATAGGTAATGCACGTTTTGCATTGCATTGCATTGCACGCACGATCTAACGTTGTGCATTGAAGAATAACATAGGCTATGCACTTCTTGCATTGCATTGCACACCAGAACTAACTCATTCCAATATTCATTAAAGAAATAACGTGTGTTGTTGCATTGCATTGCATTGCATTGCACTAACAATCTAACGTTATGCACTGAAGAGTAACATATAGGTTATGCACTTCTCGCATTGCATTGCATTGCACTAACGATCTAACGTTGTGCATTGAAGAATAACATATAGGTTATGCACTTTTCGCATTGCATTGCATTGCACACCAGAACTAACTCATTCCCATGTTCATTAAAGAGATGATATGTGTGTTGTTGCATTGCATTCCACTAACGATCTAACGTTGTGCACTGAAGAATAACATATAGGTTATGCCCTTTTTGCATTGCACACCAGAACTAACTCATTCCCATGTTCATTAAAGAGATAACGTGTGTTGTTGCATTGCATTGCATTGCATTGCACTAACGATCTAACGTTGTGCACTGAAGAGTAACATATAGGTTATGCACTTCTCGCATTGCATTGCATTGCTTTGCATTGCATTGCACTAACGATCTAACGTTGTGCACTGAAGAATAACATATAGGTTATGCACTTCTCGCATTGCATTGCACACCAGAACTAAATCATTCCCGTGTTCATTCAAGATAAGATATGTGTGTTGTTGCATTGCATTGCATTGCATTGCACTAACGATCTAACGTTGTGCACTAAAGAATAACATATAGGTTATGCACTTTTTGCATTGCATTGCACACCAGATCTAACTCATTCCAATGTTCATTAAAGAGATAACATGTGTGTTTTGTTGCATTGCATTTCACAAACGATCTAACGTTGTGCATTGAATAATAACATATAGGTTATGCACTTTTTGCATTGCATTGCACACCAGATCTAACTCATTCCCATGTTCATTAAAGAGATAACATGTGTTGTTGCATTGCATTGCATTGCACTAACGATCTAACGTTGTGCACTGAAGAATAACATAGGTTATGCACTTCTCGCATTGCATTGCATTGCACACCAGAACTAAATCATTCCCGTGTTCATTCAAGATAAGATATGTGTGTTGTTGCATTGCATTGCATTGCATTGCACTAACGATCTAACGTTGTGCACTAAAGAATAACATATAGGTTATGCACTTTTTGCATTGCATTGCACACCAGATCTAACTCATTCCAATGTTCATTAAAGAGATAACATGTGTGTTTTGTTGCATTGCATTTCACAAACGATCTAACATTGTGCATTGAAGAATAACATAGGCTATGCACTTCTTGCATTGCACACCAGAACTAACTTATTCCAATGTTCATTAACGAGATAACGTTTGTTGTTGCATTGCATTGCATTGCACTAACGATCTAACGTTGTGCATTGAAGAATAACATAGGCTATGCACTTGCATTGCATTGCATTGCATACCAGAACCAAATAATTCCAATGTTCACTAAAGCGATAACTAAATCATTCCCATGTTCATTAAAGACATAACGTGTGTTGTTGCATTGCATTGCATTGCACTAACGATCTAACGTTGTGCATTGAAGAATAACATATAAGTTATGCACTTTTCGCATTGCATTGCATTGCACACCAGAACTAACTCATTCCCATGTTCATTAAAGAGATAACATATGTGTGTTGCATTGCATTGCATTGCATTGCACTAACAATCTAACGTTGTGCACTGAAGAATAACATGCACTTTTTTCTTTGCATTGCATTGCACACCAGAACTAACTCATTCCCATGTTCATTAAAGAGATAACATATATATTGTTGCATTGCATTGCACAAACGATCTAACGTTGTGCATTGAAGAATAACATATAGGTTATGCACTTTTCGCATTGCATTGCATTGCACACCAGAACTAACTCATTCCCATGTTCATTAAAGAGATGATATGTGTGTTGTTGCATTGCATTCCACTAACGATCTAACGTTGTGCACTGAAGAATAACATATAGGTTATGCCCTTTTTGCATTGCACACCAGAACTAACTCATTCCCATGTTCATTAAAGAGATAACGTGTGTTGTTGCATTGCATTGCATTGCATTGCACTAACGATCTAACGTTGTGCACTGAAGAGTAACATATAGGTTATGCACTTCTCGCATTGCATTGCATTGCTTTGCATTGCATTGCACTAACGATCTAACGTTGTGCACTGAAGAATAACATATAGGTTATGCACTTCTCGCATTGCATTGCATTGCACACCAGAACTAAATCATTCCCGTGTTCATTCAAGATAAGATATGTGTGTTGTTGCATTGCATTGCATTGCATTGCACTAACGATCTAACGTTGTGCACTAAAGAATAACATATAGGTTATGCACTTTTTGCATTGCATTGCACACCAGATCTAACTCATTCCAATGTTCATTAAAGAGATAACATGTGTGTTTTGTTGCATTGCATTTCACAAACGATCTAACGTTGTGCATTGAATAATAACATATAGGTTATGCACTTTTTGCATTGCATTGCACACCAGATCTAACTCATTCCCATGTTCATTAAAGAGATAACATGTGTTGTTGCATTGCATTGCATTGCACTAACGATCTAACGTTGTGCACTGAAGAATAACATAGGTTATGCACTTCTCGCATTGCATTGCATTGCACACCAGAACTAAATCATTCCCGTGTTCATTCAAGATAAGATATGTGTGTTGTTGCATTGCATTGCATTGCATTGCACTAACGATCTAACGTTGTGCACTAAAGAATAACATATAGGTTATGCACTTTTTGCATTGCATTGCACACCAGATCTAACTCATTCCAATGTTCATTAAAGAGATAACATGTGTGTTTTGTTGCATTGCATTTCACAAACGATCTAACTTTGTGCATTGAATAATAACATATAGGCTATGCACTTCTTGCATTGCATTGCATTGCATTGCATTGCACACCAGAACTAACTCATTCCCATGTTCATTAAAGAGATATGTTGCTGCATTGCATTGCACAAACGATCTAACGTTGTGCATTGAAGAATAACATATAGGCTATGCACTTCTTGCATTGCATTGCACACCAGAACTAACTCATTCCCATGTTCATTAAAGAGATATGTTGCTGCATTGCATTGCACAAACGATCTAACGTTGTGCATTGAAGAATAACATATAGGCTATGCACTTCTTGCATTGCATTGCACACCAGAACTAACTCATTCCCAAACTCATTTCGTTTTGCTTTGAGGAAATACAATTTGTGCAGTTGTATTGCATTTCACACACGATCAAACTTTGTGCATTGAAGAATAACATATAAGCTATGAGTGCATTGCAAACATACAGCAACTATCTCATTATCTATCTCATGTGCATTGAATAGATACCATTTTTGGAGTTACATTCCACTGCATAAAAGATCTAACTGATATAGTTAGATATAATAATAACACATTATTATTCAACGCTAATTCTTAGATCGTTTGTGCAATGCAACACTCATGTTATCTTTTCATTTGTGGTAAAGATGGTCTTAACTGTGTCTATAGGCACGCAGGAAAAAAAAGGTAAAAACTCTGAAGTCTCTTAAAGGTGATTTAATTTTCTCTTAAGGGCATGCTCCAAACAGTGCAACAGGGTTCCATCCACCAAAATTTCAATACAGGGAAAAACAAAGTACAAACAAAAGTAAAAAAAAAACAAAAAAAAACATAGCAAAATAATATTTACGTGAGGAACATCAAACCCGTTGGCTACAGGCCCAACAGTCAGTTGGACTATAGAATTCCACATTTGACCTATTAAACTTATTTCTGGTCAAAGGGTCCTCAAAGGGTTTCTTATTATGTTAATTCAGCCATACAGAGGTCCTATTCGAACTACTGAGCACATTTTTGGCCAAATAGTCTTTGAACATTAACCTTCTCTACTTATTGACTTCTCTTAATAATACATTAGCCATACAAAAGTCCATATTTGACCTACTGAACATATTTCTGGTCA
This sequence comes from Rutilus rutilus, assembly GCF_951802725.1. Lineage (NCBI taxonomy): Eukaryota > Metazoa > Chordata > Actinopteri > Cypriniformes > Leuciscidae > Rutilus > Rutilus rutilus. The sequence continues at coordinate 18,310,399 of NC_140217.1, read as the reverse complement.
AAGAGTCCTTGAGCTTTCTGTACAGCTTCCGATGTTTCATCAGCCTGAAAGATGTCCATACTTGACCCATTGAATATATTTCTGACCATAGAGTCCTCGATCTTGAACTTTCTAAACATACTTGTAGACTGCTTCCAATGTATCCTCTATCCGATCTGCTATCCGATGTATTCGAACAGTAGTTCAAATTTTATATTTTGAACATATTTCTAGACATGAGACCTTGAACTTTAAATTTCTGATGTTTCATCAGCCATACATAGTTCAAATTTGACCTATTGAACATTTCTATAACCAAAGTGTCCTCGATCTTGATCGTTCTATACATAATCATAGGCTTGTTCTGATGTTTCATCATTGAGACAGAAGTCCATTATTGACCTACTGAATATATTTCTGGCAAAAGAATCATCAAAGTTTAACTTACTGTTCCTTCTCCTATTTTTGATTTTTCATCCAACATACAGTAGTCCATATTTGACCAAGAGAACATGTTTCTGGCCAAAGAGTCATCAAAGGGTATGTTTATATGCATTCTCATCGACTACTTTTGATGTTAAGTCAACCATATTGTTAGTCCAAATTTGACCCATTGAACATATATCTGGCCAAAGAGACCTAGATCAATTAATTATCTATACATAATTACTATCTCCTTCTGATTTTTCATCAGCCAGGTTATTATCCATATTTGACAAATGAACATATTTCTGTCTGGAAGAGTCCTTGATCTTTCTATACATACTCATAGACGCTTTCAGATAGTACTTCAGCCAAAAAATGATCCATAATTGACTACTAAACTCATTTCTGAGCGGTGGGTTTATAAATCTTGATTTCTCTATACATATTAATTGACTCCTTCTGATGTTACAATAGCAAAACAGTATTGTATTGTATCAATATGACCTATTAAACCTATTTCTGACCAAAGAGTCTATGAACATTTTTCTATACATACTCAATGACTCCTGATTTTACAAGAGCAATATAGTATTTCAAAATTTGACCAATTGAACATATTTCTGGCCAAAGAGACCTTGATCTTATTCTTTCTATACATACTCCTTCTGATGTTTCATCAGCCAGATAATTGTCCACAATTGACCTACTGAACATTTTTCTGCCCGAAGAGTCAATGAGTCAATGAATTCTATACATAATCATTTACTTCTTCTGATGTTTCTTCAGCCATACAGAAGTCCAGATTTGACACGTTGAACATATTTCTGACCAAAGAGTCCTTGATCTTGAACTTTCTATTCATAATTATAGACTCTTTCAGAAAGTACATCGGACAGACAATTGTCCATATTAATTATTAAACATGGCCAACAAGTCCATGAACTTGAACATTCCTTTTAGTGTTTCATCAGCCAGACAGTAGTCCATAATTGACCTACTGAACATATTGCTGCCTGAAGAGTCTTGAACTTGAACTTTCTATACATGCTCATTGACTCCTTCTGATGTTTCACAAGCAGACAATAGTCCATAATTGACCCTCTGAACATATTTCTAGTATAAGAGTCCTCTGTCTTGAACTTTCTATAGATTCTCAGTGACAATTGTCCATAATTGACCCACTGAACATATTTCTACCTGAAGAGTCTTTGAACTTGAACTTTCTATTCATAATCGTTGACTTCTGATGTTTCATCAGCCAGACAGCAGTCCATATTTGACCCACTAAACATATTTCTGGCAAAGGGTCCTCGATCTTGAACCTTTTAAACATACTCATAGACTCTTTCTGGTGTTTCATCAGCCATGCAGTAGTTCTGATTTGACATAATGAACATATTTCTGACCGAAGAGTCCTCGATCTTGAACTTTCTATTCATACTTATAGACTCTTTCAGATAGTACGTCGGCTAGACAATTGTAGATATTGACTATTGAACACATTTCTGGCCAACGAGTCTGTGAACTTGAACTTTCTATACATGCTCATTGACTCCTTCCGATGTTTCATCAAGCAGACAACAGTCAATAATTGACCTCCTGAACATATTTCTAGTAAAAGAGTCCTCGATCTTGAACTTTCTATACATTCTCAGTGATGCCTTATTTTGTTTCTTTAGCCATACAGAAGTCCAGATTTGACATGTTGAACATATTTCTGACTTGAAAATTTTGTACATGCTAATTGACTCCTTTAGTGTTTCATCAGCCAGACAGTATTCTTCCGCCGTAAAACGCATCGTGCAGCCCAAACCGTAAGTGCTGGAGACTTGAAACTTAGCCAGATGGTAGTACAAAAAACGAGGAGAGGTTCAGAGAGTATGACCCCGATTGGCCCATAGGTGGCGCTATAGCGACCAAAAGCGCAAAACTGCTCATAACTCCTAGACCGTATGTCGTAGACTCAAGTGTCTTATATCATTGGAAAAGATATAAATCTGGACTCCTGAAGAACAAAACGTATATCTCCAGTTTCATTTCCGCCATTTCGAATTTTGTCAAAAACCTACTTTTGCGAACTAGTCCTAGGTTTTTCGTCCGATCGGAACCAAACCAGTGCAGAAATGTTCTCTGGAGTATGAATATCAATAACTATCGGAAAAAAGTTGAAATTTCGATTCATGGTCGCTAGGGGGCGCAAAATTAACATTGTGGGAGGAGCCTATTTTACTAAAATGGCTATAACTCGAGATGTAAATGAGGTATCTTCACCAAACGTGTATGAGTTCAATCTGGGGTCACAGTAAAAAAAATCGCAACGATTGAACACTAGGTGGCGCTATAACATGAAAAAAACATGAAAAGGGCTATAACCACCTGACCGTTAGTCCGATTGACTTGAAAATTGGTATGCAGTGTCTTGGTCCAAGGTGCCATGTATGTCTATGAGGACATTGGCGTATCTCGAAAAACATGGCCGCCATCGGCCAATTAATTTGAGCACTTATTAGACTAGGTTAACGGAGGCCGATCGGAACGAAACTCGATGGGCATGTTCGACTCATGGCCCTAGAGGTCTGTAAGAATTTTGAAAGAAATCGGCCACTAGTTGGCGCTAACGAGTTTTATGGCTCTGTAATCACGTGGTGTTACACTCATCCACACAATATGCATATCATTTGATAGATCTCCTCATCCTGAACAACTTTGGCTCAAGAACCATTGCTGTCAATCAAATCGTTCATTAAATGTGAACATGTTAAAAACCTACTTTTGCAAACTAGTCCTAGGTTTTTCGCCCGATCGGAACCAAACCAATCTAGGACAATTCTATGGACTCTCTAGATCAATAATTATCAAAAAAAAAGTTTAACTTTTGCATTTGGATGGCTGTAATAGGGTTATTTATAAAATGTGCGTGGCAAAATACACTAAAAAGCCTATAAATCCTAAATGAAAACTCAGAACTTCACGAAAATGGGTGAGCATATGTGACATAACATAATTAACAAGCATGCAAAATTTTATTTTACCACATATGTCCTATGGTACATTGCCTGTATTGGCTGTAAATGGTCTTTTCCAACTATTATGTCAGTGTCATGCTTGCTAAATAAAACTTAATAACTTTTGATGCTTTTGTGCTTAAAGGCCTTAATTGCTTGAACCCCGATAAATGCTGCTTGCAGCTTTAATGACAATTAAAAATATATATTCTGGCCAACGTGTCTATGTACTTGAACTTTCTATACATGCTCATTGACTCCTTTTAGTGCTTCATCAGCCAGAGAGTACTCCATAATTTACCTACTGAACATTTTTCTGGTAAAAGAGTCCTCAATTTTGAACTTTCTTTACAAGCTCATTGACTCCTTCTGATGTTTCATCAGCCAGACAATTGTTCATAACTGACCTACTGAACATATTTCTAGTAAAAGAGTCCTCGATCTTGAACATTCTATACATGCTCATTGACTCCTTATGCTGTTTCTTTCTATACATACTCGTTGACTCCATCTGATGTTACATCAGCCATAAAGAAGTCCATAATTGACCCAAGGGACATATTTGTGGCCAAAGAGTCCTCAATCTTGAACTTTCTATACATACTCATAGTCTCCTTCTGATTCTTCATAAGCCATATTTATGTCCATATATGACCTATTATTATTTCTGGTCAAAGGTTCCTCAAAAGTTTTTAAACTATGTCAAATTATAGACTCCACCTGATGATAAATCAGACCAAAAGAGGTCAAATTTTGACTCTTGAGTCAATATGTATAGAGAGTTAATGTTCATTGATTCTTTGGCCAAAAATATATTCAGAGGGTCACATATGGAAAGTGTTATACTGTTAAAGTGATGCATCATCAGAAGGAGTCTATGAGTATTTAGTAAGTTAACTTGTGACGACCTTTTTGCCAAAAATATTTTCAGTTCGCCAGATATGGACATCTATATAGCTTATGAAGAATCAGAAAGAGTCAACGAGTATATGAGGTCAAGTTTAGACTCTTTGACCAGAAAAAATTTCAGTATGTCAAATATGGACTTTTGTCATGATGATATAACATCAGAGGGAGTCCATACGTTTATGATAGACAAAATCCTTTTGAGAACTCTTTGGTCACTTTTTTTTCAATCGGTCAAATATGGACTACTGCCTGCCTGATTTAACATTACGAGAAGTCAGTCTATATGTATAGTGAGTTAATGTTCACTGACTCTGGCCAGAAATATGTTCAGTAGGTCAAAAATAGACTACTGGCCGGTCAATATAACATCACAAGAAGTCAATCTGTAGTATAACAAGATAATGTTCAAGACCTCTTTGGCCAGAAATATGTTCAGAAGGTCAAAAGGGGACCTCTGTATAGCTGATTTATCATCAGAAGTCGTCTATAACTTTATATAGATTGAAACATTTTGAGGAAATAAGCTGAAAAGGTCAGAAATGGACATCTATATGGCTTATGAAGCATCAGAAGGAGTCTATGAGTATGTATAGAAAGCCCAATATCGAGGACTCTTTAGCCATAAATATGTTCCTTGGGTCAAATATGGACTTCTGTATGGCTGACGTAACATCAGAAAGAGTCAACGAGTATATATGGAAAGGTCTAGTTTCGAGTATTCCTTGGTTAGAAAAAAATTCAGTATGTCACATATGGACTTTTGTCAGGATGATATAACATCCGAAGATGTCAATCTGAATGTATAGTGTTAATCATTTAGGACTCTTTGGCCAGAAATATGTTCAGTAGGTGAAAAGAGGACCTCTGAATAGCTGATTTATCATCAGAAAGAGTCTATAACTTTATATAGTTTAAGAACTTTTGATGACCCTTTGACCAGAAATAAGTTCAAAAGGTCAGATATGGATATCTATATGGCTTAAGTAGCATTAGAAGGAGTCTATGAGTATGTATAGAAAGCCCAATATCGAGGACTCTTTGGCCAAAAATATGTTCCTTGGGTCAAATATGGACTTCTGTATGGCTGACGTAACATCAGAAAGAGTCAACGAGTATATATGGAAAGGTCAAGTTTCGAGTATTCCTTGGTCAGAAAAAAATTCAGTATGTCAAATATGGACTTTTGTCAGGATGATATAACATCCGAAGATGTCAATCTGAATGTATAGTGTTAATCATTTAGGACTCTTTGGCCAGAAATATGTTCAGTAGGTGAAAAGAGGACCTCTGAATAGCTGATTTATCATCAGAAAGAGTCTATAACTTTATATAGTTTAAAAACTTTTGATGACCCTTTGACCAGAAATAAGTTCAAAAGGTCAGATATGGATATCTATATGGCTTAAGTAGCATTAGAAGGAGTCTATGAGTATGTATAGAAAGTCCAAGATCGAGAACTCTTTGGCCATAAATATATTCCTTGGGTCAAATATGGACTTCTGTAAGGCTGATTTGACATCAGAAGGAGTCGATAAGTTTATAATAGTAAAAAACATTTTGAGGTCTCTGTCCAGAAATATGTTCAGAAGGTCAAATATGGACTTCTGTGTGGCTGATTTAACATCAGAGGGAGTCCATACGTTTATGATAGACAAAATCCTTTTAAGAACTCTTTGGTCAATTTTTTTTTCAATCGGTCCAATATGGACTACTGCCTGCCTGATTTAACATTGCGAGAAGTCAGTCTATATGTATAGTGAGTTAATGTTCACGGACTCTGGCCAGAAATATGTTCAGTAGGTCAAAAATAGACTACTGGCTGGTTAATATAACATCACAAGAAGTCAATAGTATAACAAGATAATGTTCAAGAACTCTTTGGCCAGAAATATGTTCAGAAGGTCAAAAGGGGACCTCTGTATAGCTGATTTATCATCAGAAGTCGTCTATAACTTTATATAGATTGAAACATTTTGAGGAAATAAGCTGAAAAGGTCAGAAATGGACATCTATATGCCTTATGAAGCATCAGAAGGAGTCTATGAGTATGTATAGAAAGGCCAATATCGAGGACTCTTTGGCCATAAATATGTTCCTTGGGTCAAATATGGACTTCTGTATGGCTGACGTAACATCAGAAAGAGTCAACGAGTATATATGGAAAGGTCTAGTTTCGAGTATTCCTTGGTCAGAAAAAAATTCAGTATGTCACATATGGACTTTTGTCAGGATGATATAACATCCGAAGATGTCAATCTGAATGTATAGTGTTAATCATTTAGGACTCTTTGGCCAGAAATATGTTCAGTAGGTGAAAAGAGGACCTCTGAATAGCTGATTTATCATCAGAAAGAGTCCATCCATCCATCCATCTTCTACCGCTTATCCGGGGCCGGGTCGCGGGGGCAGCAGTCTAAGCAGGGATGCCCAGACTTCCCTCTCCCTAGACACTTCCTCCAGCTCTTCCGGGGGGACACCGAGGCGTTCCCAGGCCAGCCGGGAGACATAGTCTCTCCAGCGTGTCCTAGGTCTTCCCCGGGGTCTCCTCCCGGTGGGACATGCCCGGAACGCCTTCCCGGGAAGGCGTCCAGGAGGCATCCGGAAAAGATGCCCGAGCCACCTCAACTGACCCCTCTCGATGTGGAGGAGCAGCGGCTGTACTCTGAGCTCCTCCCGAGTGACCGAGCTTCTCACCCTATCTCTAAGGGATCGCCCAGCCACCCTGCGGAGAAAGCTCATTTCGGCCGCTTGTATCCGGGATCTTGTCCTTTCGGTCATGACCCACAGCTCATGACCATAGGTGAGAGTAGGAACGTAGATTGACTGGTAAATCGAGAGCTTCGCCTTGCGGCTCAGCTCCTTCTTCACCACGACAGACCGGTACAGGGACCGCATTACTGCAGAAGCTGCACCGATCCGCCTGTCAATCTCCCGTTCCATCCTTCCCTCACTCGTGAACAAGACCCCAAGATACTTGAACTCCTCCACTTGAGGCAGGAGCTCTCCACCAACCTGAAGCGGGCAAACCACCCTTTTCCGACTGAGAAACTCCCATGAACCCTCCAGCACCCTGTAGAGGTGTGGTTTAGAGCTGGTCCAGTGTTCCACGACCGGGACGAAAACCACACTGTTCCTCCTGAATCCGAGGTTCTACTATCGGCCGGATTCTCCTCTCCAGTACCCAGGCATAGACTTTCCCAGGGAGGCTGAGAAGTGTGATCCCCCTATACTTGGAGCACACCCTCCGATCCCCCTTCTTGAAAAGAAGGACCACCACCCCGGTCTGCCAGTCCAAAGGTACTGTCCCCGACCGCCACGCGATGTTGCAGAGGCGTGTCAGCCAAGACAGCCCCACAACATCCAGAGACTTGAGGTACTCAGGGCGGATCTCATCCACCCCCGGTGCCTTGCCACCGAGGAGTTTCTTGACTACCTCGGTGACTTCAGCTTGGGTGATGGACGAGTCCGCCTCCGAGCCCTCAACCTCTGCTTCCTCAATGGAAGACGTGACGGCGGGATTGAGGAGATCCTCGAAGTATTCCTTCCACCGTCCGGTGATATCCCCAGTCGAGGTCAACAGCTGCCCACCTCCACTGTAAACAGCGTTGGTAGGGCACTGCTTCCCCCTCCTGAGGCGCCGGACGGTTTGCCAGAATCTCTTCGAGGCCGACCGATAGTACTTCTCCATGGCCTCACCGAACTCCTCCCAGGCCCGAGTTTTTGCCTCCACAACCACCCGGGCTGCAGTCCGCTTGGCCCGTCGGTACCCATCAGCTGCCTCAGGAGTCCCACAAGCCAGCCAGGCCCGACAGGACTCCTTCTTCAGCTTGACGGCATCCCTTACTTCCGGTGTCCACCACCGGGTTCGGGGATTGCCGCCTCGACAGGCACCGGAGACCTTACGGCCACAGCTCCGAGTGGCCGTGTTGACAATGGAGGTGGAGAACATGGTCCACTCGGACTCAATATCTCCAGACTCCCTCGGGATCTGGTCGAAGCTCTGCCGGAGGTGGGAGTTGAAGATCTCTCTGACAGGAGATTCGGCCAAACGTTCCCAACAGACCCTCACACAGTACGTTTGGGTCTGCCGAGTCTGTCCAGCTTCCTCCCCCGCCATCGGATCCAACTCACCACCAGGTGGTGATCAGTTGACAGCTCCGCCCCTCTCTTCACCCGAGTGTCCAAGACATACGGCCGGAGGTCGGATGAAACGACCACAAAGTCGATCATCGACCTCCGGCCTAGGCTGTCCTGGTGCCATGTGCACTGATGGACACCCTTATGCTTGAACATGGTGTTCGTTATGGACAAGCTCTAACTAGCACAGAAGTCCAATAACAGAACACCACTCGGGTTCAGATCAGGGGGGCCGTTCCTCCCAATCACGCCCCTCCAGGTGTCACTGTCGCTGCCCACGTGGGCGTTGAAGTCCCCCAGTAGAACGACGGAGTCCCCAGTCGGAGCACTTTCCAGCACCCCTCCCAGAGACTCCAAGAAGGCCGGGTACTCTGCACTGCCGTTCGGCCCGTAAGCACAAACGACAGTGAGAGACCTATCCCCGACCCGAAGGCGTAGGGAAGCGACCCTCTCGTTCACCGGGGTGAACTCCAACACATGGCGGCTGAGCTGGGGGGCTATAAGCAAACCCACACCAGCCCGCCGCCTCTCACCATGGGCAACTCCAGAGTTGGAGAGATGGAGAGAGTCCATCCTCTCTCGAGGAGTGTGGTTCCAGAGCCCAAGCCGTGCGTAGAGGTGATCCCAACTATCTCTAGTCGGAATCTCTGAACCTCACGCACAACCTCAGGCTCCTTCCCCGTCAGAGAGGTGACATTCCATGTCCCTAGAGCTAGATTCCGCGTCCAGGGATCGGGTTGTCTAGGCCCCCGCCTTCGACTGCCGCCCGATCCACTTTGCACCGGCCCCTTACGGTCCCTCCTGCAGGTGGTGGGTCCACGGGAGGGTGGCCCCACGTCGCTCCTTCGGGCTGAGCCCGGCCGGACCCCATGGGGGGAGGCCCGGCCACCAGGTGCTCGCATACGAGCCCCAACCCCGGGCTTGGCTCCAGGGTGGGGCCCCGGCTGCGCCATACCGGGCGACGTCACGGTCCTCGGTTTTTTTGGCATCATAAGGGTTTTTGAACCGCTCTTAGTCTGACCCGTCGCCTAGGACCTGTTTGCCTTGGGAGACCCTACCAGGGGCATATAGCCCCAGACAACATAGCTCCTAGGTTCATTCGGGTACTCAAACCCATCCACCATGGTAAGGTGGCAGTTCAAGGAGGGGTTCTTAAGTAAAAAACATTTTGAGGATTGTTTGGCCAAAAATATGTTCAATTGGTCAAATATGGACTACAGTCTGGATGATATAACATCAGAGGGAGTCCATACGTTTATGATAGACAAAATCCTTCAGAGAACTCTTTGGTCAATTCTTTTTACAATCGGTCAAATATGGACTACTGTCTGCCTGATTTAACATTACGAGAAGTCTGTATAGTACGACAAATATGTATAGTAAGGTTAAAGTTCAAGGTCTCTGTCCAGAAATATGTTCAGAAGGTCAATTATGGACTTCTGTATGGCTGATTTAACATGAGAAGGAGTCTATAAGTTTCTAAGAGTAAAAAACATTTTGAGGATTCTTTGGCCAAAAATATGTTAAATCGGTCAAATATGAACTACAGTCTGGCTGATATAACATCATGAGAAGTCTGTATAGTAGGAGAAATATGTATAGTAAGGTAAATGTTCAAGGTCTCTGTCCAGAAATATGTTCAGAAGGTCAAATATGGACTTCTGTGTGGCTGATTTAACATCAGAGGGAGTCTATAGTTTATGATAAGGACAAAATCCTTTTGAGAACTCTTTGGTCAAATTTTTTTTCAATCGGTCAAATATGGACTACTGTCTGCCTGATTTAACATTATGAGAAGTGAGTCTATATCTATAGTGAGTTGATGTTCACAGACTCTTGCCAGAAATATGTTCAGTAGGTCAAAAATAGACTACTGGCTGGTTAATTTAATATCACAAGAAGTCAATCTGTAGTATAGCAAGATCATGTTCAAGAACTCTTTTGCCAGAAATATGTATAGTAGGTCAAAAGGGGACCTCTGTATAGCTGATTTATCATCAGAGGGAGTCTATAACTTTATATAGTTTGAAAAATTTTGAGGACACTTTGACCAGAAAAAAGTTCAAAAGGTCAGATATGGAGATCTATATGGCTTATGAAGCATCAGAAGGAGTCTATGAGTATTTATAGAAAGCCCAAGATCGAGGACCCTTTGGCCAGAAATATGTTCCTTGGGTCAAATATGGACTTCTGTATGGCTGACGTAACATAAGAAAGAGTCAACTACTATATATAGAAAGGTCAAGTTTCGAGTATTCCTTGGTCAGAAAAAAATTCAGTATGTCAAAAATGGACTTTTGTCAGGATGATATAACATCCGAAGATATCAATCTGAATGTATAGTGTTAATCTTTAAGGACTCGTTGGCCAGGAATATGTTCAGTAGGTCAAAAGCATACCTATGTATGCCATAACATTATGTGTTTTGCACTAACGATCTAACGTTGTGCATCATTAAAGAATAACATAGGCTATGCACTTCTTGCATTGCATTGCATTGCACACCAGAACTAAGTCAATTCAATGTTCATTAAAGAGATAACATATGTGTTGTTACATTGCATTGCACAAACGATCTAACGTTGTGCATTGATAACATAGGCTATGCACTTTTTGCATTGCATTGCATACCAGAACTTCCCATGTTCATTAAAGAGATAACGTGTGTTGTTGCATTGCATTGCATTGCATTGCATTGCACCAACGATCTAACGTTGTGCATTGAAGAATAACATATAAGTAATGCACTTTTCGCATTGCTTTGAATTGCACTCCAGAACTAACTCATTCCCATGGTCATTAAAGAGATAACATATGTGTGTTGAATTGCATTGCATTGCATTGCACTAACGATCTAACGTTGTGCACTGAAGAATAACATATAGGTTATGTACTTTTTGCATTTCATTGCATTGCACACCAGAACTAAATAATTCCAATGTTCACTAAAGCGATAACGTGTGTTGTTGCATTGCATTGCATTGCACTAACGATCTAACGTTGTGCACTGAAGAATAACATGTGCTATGGACTTCTTGCATTGCATTGCACACCAGAACTAACTGATTCCCATGTTCATTAAAGAGATAACATATGTGTGTTGCATTGCATTGCAGTGCATTGCACTAACAATCTAACGTTGTACACTGAAGAATAACATATAGGTTATGCACTTTTCGCATTGCATTGCATTGCACACCAGAACTAAATCATTCCCATGTTCATTAAAGAGTCGATGTGTGTTGTTGCATTGCATTGCATTGCACTAACAATCTAACGTTATGCACTGAAGAGTAACATATAGGTTATGCACTTCTCGCATTGCATTGCTTTGCATTGCACTAACGATCTAACGTTGTGCACTGAAGAATAACATATAGGTAATGCACTTTTTGCATTGCATTGCATTGCACACCAGAACTAACTCATTCCAATATTCATTAAAGAAATAACGTGTGTTGTTGCTTTGCATTGCTTTGCATTGCATTGCATTGCATTGCATTGCACTAACAATCTAACGTTATGCACTGAAGAGTAACATACAGGTTATGCACTTCTCGCATTGCATTGCATTGCATTGCACACCAGAACTAAATCATTCCCATGTTCATTCAAGAGATGATATGTGTGTTGTTGCATTGCATTGCATTGCATTCCACTAACGATCTAACGTTGTGCACTGAAGAATAACATATAGGTTATGCCCTTTTTGCATTGCATTGCATTGCACACCAGAACTAACTCATTCCCATGTTCATTAAAGACATAACGTGTGTTGTTGCATTGCATTGAATTGCATTGCACTAACGATCTAACGTTGTGGATTGAAGAATAACATATAAGTTATGCACTTTTCGCATTGCATTGCATTGCACACCAGAACTAACTCATTCCCATGTTCATTAAAGAGATAACATATGTGTGTTGCATTGCATTGCATTGCACAAACGATCTAACGTTGTGCACTGAAGAGTAACAAATAGGTTATGCACATTTCTCATTGCATTGCATTGCATTGCATTGCACTAACAATCTAACGTTATGCACTGAAGAGTAACATATAGGTTATGCACTTCTCGCATTGCATTGCTTTGCATTGCATTGCACTAACGATCTAACGTTGTGCACTGAAGAATAACATATAGGTTATGCACTTCTCGCATTGCATTGCATTGCATTGCACACCAGAACTAAATCATTCCCATGTTCATTCAAGAGATGATATGTGTGTTGTTGCATTGCATTGCATTGCATTCCACTAACGATCTAACGTTGTGCACTGAAGAATAACATATAGGTTATGCCCTTTTTGCATTGCATTGCACACCAGAACTAACTCAGTCCCATGTTCATTAACGAGATAACGTGTGTTGTTGCATTGCATTGCATTGCATTGCACTAACGATCTAACGTTGTGCATTGAAGAATAACATAGGCTATGCACTTCTTGCATTGCACACCAGAACTAACTTATTCCAATGTTCATTAACGAGATAACGTGTGTTGTTGCATTGCATTGCATTGCATTGCACTAACGATCTAAGGTTGTGCATTGAAGAATAACATATAAGTTATGCTCTTTTCGCAGTGCATTGCATTGCACACCAGAACTAACTCATTCCCATGTTCATTATAGAGATAACATATGTATGTTGCATTGCATTGCATTGCACTAACGATCTAACGTTGTGCACTGAAGAATAACATATAGGTTATGCACTTTTAGCATTGCATTGCATTGTACACCAGAACTAAATCATTCCCATGTTCATTAAAGAGATAACATGTGTGATGTTGCATTGCATTGCACGCACGATCTAACGTTGTGCATTGAAGAATAACATAGGCTATGCACTTCTTGCATTGCATTGCACATTCAATGTTCATTAAAGAAATAACGTGTGTTGTTGCATTGCATTGCATTGCACTGCATTGCACTAACGATCTAACGTTGTGCACTGAAGAATAACATATAGGTTATGCACTTCTCGCATTGCATTGCATTGCACACCAGAACTAAATCATTCCAGTGTTCATTCAAGAGAAGATATGTGTGTTGTTGCATTGCATTGCACTAACGATCTAACGTTGTGCACTAAAGAATAACATATAGGTTATGCACTTTTTGCATTGCATTGCATTGCAAACCAGAACTAACTCATTCCCATGTTCATTAAAGAGATAACCTGTGTGTTGTTGCATTGCATTGTATTGCATTGCATTGCACTAACGATCTTACGTTGTGCACTGAAGAATAACATATAGGTTATGCACTTTTTGCATTGCATTGCATTGCAAACCAGAACTAAGTCATTCCCATGTTCATTAAAGAGATAACGTGTGTTTTTGCATTGCATTGCATTGCACGCACGATGTAATGTTGTGCTTTGAAGAATAACATAGGCTATGCACTTCTGGCATTGCATTGCATACCAGAACAAAATCATTCCAATGCTCATTAAAGACATAACGTGTGTTGTTGCATTGAATTGCATTGCATTGCACTAACGATCTAACGTTGTGCACTGAAGAATAACATAGCTATGCACTTCTTGCATTGCATTGCACACCAGAACTAACTCATTCCCATGTTCATTAAAGAGATAACATATGTGTTGTTGCATTGCATTGCATTGCACACCAGAACTAACTCATTTCCATGTTCATTAAAGAGATAACATATGTTTTGTTGCATTGCATTGCACAAACGATCTAACGTTGTGCACTGAAGAATAACATATAGGTTATGCACTTTTGCATTGCATTGCATTGCATTGCACACCAGAACTAACTCATTCCCATGTTCATTAAAGAGATAACATGTGTGTTGTTGCATTGCATTGCATTGCACTAACGATCTAACGTTGTGCACTGAAGAGTAACATATAGATTTTGCCCTTCTCGCATTGCATTGCATTGCACTAACGATCTAACGTTGTGCACTGAAGAAGAACATAGGCTATGCACTTCTTGCATTGCATTGCACACCAGAACTACATCATTCCCATGTTCATTAAAGACATAACTTGCTGTTGCTTTGCATTGCATGGCATTGCATTGCATTGCACAAACGATCTAACGTTGTGCACTGAAGAATAACAGATGCTATGCACTTCTTGCATTGCATTGCACACCAGAACTAAATCATTCCCATGTTCATTAAAGAGATGATATGTGTGTTGCATTGCATTGCATTGCGTTGCATTGCATTGCATTGCATTGCACAAACGATCTAACGTTGTGCATTGAAGAATAACATATAGGTTATGCACTTTTTGCATTGCATTGCATTGCACACTAGAACTAAATAATTCCAATGTTCATTAACGAGATAATGTGTGTTGTTGCATTGCATTGCATTGCATTGCACGAACGATCTAACTTTGTGCACTGAAGAATAACATAGGCTATGCACTTCTTGCATTGCATTGCACACCAGCACTAAATCATTCCCATGTTCATTAAAGATACAACGTGTGTTATTGCATTGCATTGCATTGCACACCAGCTCTAAATCATTCCCATGTTCATTAAAGATTCAACGTGTGTTATTGCATTGCATTGCATTGCATTGCACACCACACCAGAACTAACTCATTCCCATGTTCATTAAAGAGATAACATATGTGTTGCTGCATTGCATTGCACAATCGATCTAAAGTTGTGCACTGAAGTATAATTTAATTGAATTAATTCGTTACATTTATATAGCGCTTTTTCTGAGACCTCAAAGCGCTTTACATAGAAGGGGGAATCTCCTCAACCACCACCAATGTGCAGCATCCACCTGGATGATGCGACGGCAGCCATATTGCGCCAGAACGCTCACCACACACCAGCTTACTGGTGGAGAGGAGACAGAGTGATGAAGCCAATCAGTATATGATTAACTTCATATAAAATATAGGTCATGCACTTTTCGCATTGCATTGCACACCAGAACTAACTCATTCCAATGTTCATTAAAGAGATAACGTGTGTTGTTGCATTGCATTGCACTAACGATCTAACATTGTGCACTGAAGAATAACATAGGCTATTCACTTCTTGCATTGCATTGTACACCAGCACTAAATCATTCCCATGTTCATTAAAGAGATAACATATGTGTTGTTGTATTGCATTGCATTGCACAAACGATCTAACGTTGTGCACTGAAGAATAACATATAGGTTATGCACATTTCGCATTACATTGCATTGCATTGCACGCACGATCTTACGTTGTGCATTGAAGAATAACATAGGCTATGCACTTCTTGGATTGCATTGCGCACCAGAACTAAATCATTCCAATGTTCATTAAAGAGATAACGTGTGTTGTTGCATTGCATTACATTGCATTGCACTAACGATCTAACGTTGTGCATTGAAGAATAACATATAAGTTATGCACTTTTCGCATTGCATTGCATTGCACACCAGAACTAAATCATTCCCATGTTCATTAAAGATATGCTATGTGTGTTGTTGCATTGCATTGTATTGCATTGCATTGCACGAACGATCTTACGTTGTGCACTGAACAATAACATATAGGTTATGCACTTTTTGCATTGCATTGCATTGCAAACCAGAACTAACTCATTCCCATGTTCATTAAAGAGATAACATGTGTGTTTATGCATTGCATTGCATTGCACGCACGATGTAACGTTGTGCATTGAAGAATAACATAGGCTATGCACTTCTGGCATTGCATTGCACACCAGAACTAAATCATTCCAATGCTCATTAAAGACATAACGTGTGTTGTTGCATTGCATTGCATTGCATTGCATCAACGATCTAACGTTGTGCACTGAAGAATAACATAGCTATGCACTTCTTGCATTGCATTGCACACCAGAACTAAATCATTCCCATGTTCATTAAAGAATAACGTGTGTTGTTGCATTGCATTGCATTGCATTGCACTAATAACGTTGTGCACTGAAGAATAACATATAGGTTATGCACTTTTTGCACTGCATTGCATTGCACACTAGAACAAACTCATTCCCATGTTCATTACTAAATCATTCCAATGTTCATTAAAGAGATAACGTGTGTTGTTGCATTGCCTTGCATTGCCTTGCATTGCATTGCACTCTATCTAACGTTGTGCACTGAAGAATAACGTATTGCATTGCACTAATAACGTTGTGCACTGAAGAATAACATATAGGTTATGCACTTTTTGCATTGCATTGCATTGCACACCAGAACTAACTCATTCCCATGTTCATTAAAGAGATAACGTGTGTTGTTGCATTGCATTGCACAAACGATCTAACGTTGTGCACTGAAGAATAACATATAGGTTATGCACATTTCGCATTACATTGCATTGCATGGCATTGTACGCACGATCTTACGTTGTGCATTGAAGAATAACATAGGCTATGCACTTCTTGCATTGCATTGCGCACCAGAACTAAATAATCCCCATGTTCATTAAGAGATAACGTGTGTTGTTGCATTGCATTGCACTAACGATCTAACGTTGTGCACTGGAAAATAACATATAAGTTATGCACTTTTCGCATTGCATTAAAAAGATGACATTTGTGCTGTTGCATTGCACTGCACACACAATGAAACGTGCATTAAAAGAAAACATATAGGTCCGTGTACTTTTTGATCATTTCATTTCCTGTTTGGAATGGAATAACGAGAAATGAAAACCAGCTCGTTCATTCCTTTTTTAGTTTAGTTTAAAAAACGAACAATGAGATTTTTCATTTTTCGTTTGTCGTTTACAAATCGGTTTATGGGTTCGATATTTCATTTGCACACGTGGGCGGCGCTGAAACGCCCCATTTCATCTGATTGGTCAAAACGCTCCGCCTTCAGTAAGCTACGAGCTTTTCTTTCTGTCAGCCAGAATAAGAGTCAGTACGAGTGCGGCACTGACAAATGCACTTTTTCGCACTGTTAACTAGGCACAATATTTGAAGCAGAAATATGTTGCTGGTCACGTAATTCGTGCTGCTGCTTCTTGCAAGCGACCCCAATAATGTGAGCCACAGTATATGACAGACAGATTAGTTTAGCATGATGTATTTCCCATTGATAAATACAGTGCAAATAGTTCAAATATCTCTTTGGATAAAAGTCAATAATAGGCTGAACTGTACCATGATAATATGTCCGTAACATTAGATGTCCGTAGATGACCTACCCATAACTGTTACATTAGAGTTAGGGGATAACACAGTTTGTACAGTATAAAAATCATTATGTCTAAAGTTCCCATTAAACATGAAACCCCAACAACCCAATGGGAATATATGCTTGTTGTGTAAAACATCCAGAGGTGGACAGTAACAAAGTACATTTACTTGAGTACTGTACTTAAGTACACTTTTTGAGTATCTGTAATCTTGGCTTGATTTTACTGTACTTGAAACTGATTTTCATTTTTAAACGTTGGGTTTGGTCTTCTAAATGCGAATTTTGTCATTGTTTTGGTGCACACTAGCTTATAGATAACAGTAAGGCTAACATATTCATACTAAAAGCCAAAAAAATGAAAAATATGGCACTATTTGAGGGAACAGACATTTGTGTGAAAGAAACCACTGTGCACTGTTATTGAGTGCATTTATTCAATCTCACATTCAATCCCACTACTGGAACTGTGTTCTAGAAATAAATTTGATACTGATATGAGGGTAGGAAGGCAGGCATAGTTTCAGACGCATAAGGTACTGTATTACACACAACAATGCAACAAAAATAAAACAATGCATCGACATTTACTTTTGATACTTAAGTACTTTTAAAAACGAGTACTTCTGTACTTTTACTTAAGTAAAAATCGGTCTTTACAACTTTACTTGTAACGGAGTAATATTTGATCAGTATTATCTGTACTTTCACTCAAGTAAGGAAGTTGTGTACTTTGTCCACCTCTGAAAACATCTGTTCATAATCTGTGATTACACAATTCCAATACGAACAGCACCGTGAGGCGTCTGGAATAACTCTGCACTGATCAATCCGCATTTTTAAGCCAGTTAATTTTACAATAGGCTCATATTCAAAATGTCCTTCTCGTATAACGCCAACGACCGCACAAATGGGCTTCCTTTGTGAAATATAGCAGACCACCGTTTTAAATAACAGTTTAAAAAAGGTGATTGCTATTTTTTCTCAAAATAAGCTCAGTCAGTCAGATAGATAGATAGATAGATAGATAGATAGATAGATAGATAGATAGATAGATAGAGTAAAAATAGAGTTTGTGTTGTTGAATCATTTTTTTTTCTAGTAGGCTACATCTTAAAATATAGAGCTCATGACAAATAAAAGTTCCAGATGGACAAACATTAAATGCAAAAACCAGTGTGAATAACAATATCTTAAAATAAACTAGAGAGTGGATACACAGATATAGCCTATTTATGAATGAAATTCATGCATTTATTTGTCATTTAAACTGATGCAAACAGGGAAAGAGAGTAGAAAAGACTTATTATCCTGTCGCCCCCTCTAGTGGACAGCATTAAGTATTACGGCCTTCGTTGCTCAGATAAAGTCAATGGATTTTTTGGGAAAGTAAGTCTGACCAGTTAGAAAAAATATAAGCGAGTCAGACCAGTCTTAAGGTCTGAGCTGAGTTTGGTGAAGCATTAAAGTTCTAGGCGAGTCAATTTCTCGTCTATAATAATGTAATGTTCAAATATGATGGCTTTCTTAAGCCAACATAATAAAGAAAACTCAGAGAAACATCGACCAATTCAGTATGTAATAAAATTGTATTAGTTTTATAATAAAACTAATAACATTTTAAAGGTATGCCGTGCTCTTCAACCGACATGATTTTAATTAATCCCAAACCTGGTAATTTTGTCAGTATTAATGTACGTTCACTGATTCTAGCTTCTCTCTTTTCTGTCTCTTTCTTTTCATGTGACATGCTTACATTCTTAAATATAAACTTTATTTCTATTAAATTTTCACAATTATTTATAGCCTACATATGTCACACACGCCTACCTGCCTTTTGATGTAAATAAAAAGACGAGAGTGGTACATGTTACGGACATATTATCATGGTACAGTTCAGCCTATTATTTTTATTTCCACTTCCCTTTTATCCAAAGAGACGGAACTACTTGCACTGTATTTATCAATGGGAAATACATCATGCTAAATTACGTGACCAGCAACATATTTCTGCTTCAAATATTGTGCCTAGTTAACTGTGAGTGGTGGTTTCAGACATTATTTTATTAAAGTGCATTTGTCAGTGCCGCACTCGTACTGACTCTTTATTCTGCCTGACAGAAAGAAAAGCTCGTAGCTTACTGAAGGCGGAGCGTTTTGACCAATCAGATGAAAGGGGCGTTTCAGCGCCGCCTACGTGTGCAAATGAAATATCGAACCCATAAACCGATTTGTAAACCACAAACGAAAAATGAAAAATCGGGCCAAAATCTAATTTTTCGTTTTTTAAACTAAACTAAAAAAACGAATAAACGAGCTGGGTCTGTGTACGTTTTGATAGTTTGTTTTTTCGTTTGAAACACAAAACAAAATACTTTTTGATCATTTCATTTCCTGTTTGGAATGGAATAACGAGAAATGAAAACCAGCTCGTTTATTCGTTTTTTAGTTTAGTTTAAAAAACGAAAAATTAGATTTTGGCTCGATTTTTCATTTTTCGTTTGTGGTTTACAAATCGGTTTATGGGTTCGATATTTCATTTGCACACGTGGGCGGCGCTGAAACGCCCCTTTCATCTGATTGGTCAAAACGCTCCGCCTTCAGTAAGCTACGAGCTTTTCTTTCTGTCAGCCAGAATAAGAGTCAGTACGAGTGCGGCACTATAAAATAATGCACTATTATAATTATAATAGCTATTAACTATTATAATAGCGGCACTATTTAATGCACTATAAAATAATGTCTGAAACCACCACTCACTGTTAACTACGCACAATATTTGAAGCAGAAATATGTTGCTGGTCACGTAACTAAGCATGATGTATTTCCCATTGATAAATACAGTGCAAATAGTTCCGTCTCTTTGGATAAAAGGGAAGTGGAAATAAAAATAATAGGCTGAACTGTACCATGATAATATGTCCTTAACATGTACCACTCTCGTCTTTTTATTTACATCAAAAGGCAGGTAGGCGTGTGTGACATATGTAGGCTATAAATAATTTAGAAAATTTAATAGAAATAAAGTTTATATTTAAGAATGTAAGTATGTGTAGCCTCACATGAAAAGAAAGAGACAGAAAAGAGAGAAGCTAGAATCAGTGAACGTACATTAATACTGACAAAATGACCAGGTTTGGGATTAATTAAAATCATGTCGGTTGAAGAGCACGGCATACCTTTAAAATGTTATTAGTTTTATTATACAATTTTATTACATACTGAATTGGTCGATGTTTCTCTGAGTTTTCTTTATTATGTTGGCTTAAGAAAGCCATCATATTTGAACATTATTATTATTATTATTATTTATTATTATTATGAGAAATTGACTCGCCTAGAACTTTAATGCTTCACCAAACTCAGCTCAGACCTTAAGACTGGTCTGACACGCTTATATTTTTTCTAACTGGTCAGACTTACTTTCCCAAAAAATCCATTGACTTTAACTGAGCAATGAAGGCCGTAATACTTAATACTGTCCACTAGAGGGGGCGACAGGATAACACGTCTTTTCTACTCTCTTTCCCTGTTTGCATCAGCTTAAATGACAAATAAATGCATGAATTTCATTCATAAATAGGCCATATCTGTGTATCCACTCTCTAGTTTATTTTAAGATATTGTTATTCACACTGGTTTTTGCATTTAATGTTTGTCCAACTGGAACTTTTATTTGTCATTATTTATCATTTATTTGTTTATTAAAGTGCACTCAAGTCCACAATGGTTTCTTTCACCCAAATGTCTGTTCCCTCAAATAGTGCCATATTTAAAGTTTTTTGTCTTTTAGTATGAATATGTTAGCCTTACTGTTATCTATAAGCTAGTGTGCACCAAAACAATGACAAAATTCGCATTTAGAAGACCAAACCCAACGTTGAAAATGAAAATCAGTTTCAAGTACAGTAAAATCAAGCAAAGATTACAGATACTCAAAAAGTGTACAGTACTCAAGTAAATGTACTTTGTTACTGTCCACCTCTGGATGTTTTACACAACAAGCATATATTCCCTTTGGGTTGTTGGGTTTTCATGTTTAATGGGAACTTTAGACATAATGATTTTTATACTGTACAAACTGTGTTATCCCCTAACTCTAATGTAACAGTTATGGGTAGGTCATCTACGGACATCTAATGTTACGGACATATTATCATGGTACAGTTCAGCCTATTATTGACTTTTATCCAAAGAGATATTTGAACTATTTGCACTGTATTTATCAACGGGAAATACATCATGCTAAACTAATCTGTCTGTCATATACTGTGACTCACATCAAGCGAAAGCTTGCAAGAAGCAGCAGCACAAATTACGTGACCAGCAACATATTTCTGCTTCAAATATTGTGCGTAGTTAACAGTGAGTGGTGGTTTCAGACATTATTTTATTAAAGTGCATTTGTCAGTGCCGCACTCGTACTGACTCTTATTCTGCCTGACAGAAAAAAAAGCTCGTAGCTTACTGAAGGCGGAGCGTTTTGACCAATCAGATGAAAGGGGCGTTTCAGCGCCGCCCACGTGTGCAAATGAAAGATCGAACCCATAAACCGATTTGTAAACCACAAACGAAAAATGATAAATCGAGCCAAAATCTCATTTTTCGTTTTTTAAACTAAACTAAAAAACGAATAAACGAGCTGGTTTTCATTTCTCGTTATTCCATTCCAAACAGGAAATTAAAGCTGCAAGCAGCGATGAAAGGGCCCTCGCACCCGTGCCATCAACACTCGGTGGCTTTAGGAAGACAGAGCATGGTTGGGCAATGCACATTTAAGGAGGTATATATAGTAAGAGTATGTCAAAGTCAGTTACAAAATGTTTTGTATAATGGTGTTAATAGCATGCTTCATGACTCAGCTAAGTGTTGCTAGCATGTTTAGTATGTTTCTAGCATGCTTAGTACACAATAATTATGTGGTTAGTACTGCATTACTGTGTTAACCATGTCATTTTATGTTGCTAGTAGTTGGGGCTATGTCTATATCTGAATATCGCTATGTAGATGTGTTCAGTGCAGGACTTTTATCAAACATGTGAAGTTTGGGGCAGATTGGACATTGTATGCTTGAGTTACAACAACTTCCTTTAGCATTTCTAGCATGTTTTATGATGTTTCTAGCATTTTACATATTAATTTTGGGGTAGATTGGACATTGCATGCCTGAGTTACAGCAAATTCATATTTAATTGCAGTAATATCATGCTTTAGCACTTAGCTAAGTGTTTGCTAGTATGTTTTAGCATTTCTCTAGTATGTTGGTAGGATATTTAGCACCTACTGGCATTTTTTTATATGTTATTAGGAGTCCAGAACAGTGTTAAACGTCACTTCCTTTTGCCAGCAGGCGGCGCTATGACTATAACTGAATATGAGCATGGACATGTGTTCAAAAGATAACTCTTATCAAACGTGTGAAGTTTGGGGTAGATTGGACATTTTATGCTTAAGTTACAACAACTTCCTTAAGCTTTTATAGCATGCTTTAGAACTTAGCTAAGTGTTGCTAGCATGTTTCTTGCATGTTACATATTAAGTTTGGGGCAGATTGAACATCCCATGCCTGTGTTACAACAAATTCCCATTTAATTGCAGTAATATCATGATTTAGCACTTAGCTAAGTGATTGATAGCATGTTTTAGCATGTTTCTAGTATGTTGCTAGCCTGTTTAGCACCTGCTGGCACTTTTTTATATGTTATTAGGAGACCACAACAGTGTTAAACATGTCACTTCCTGTTGCCAGCAGGTGGCGTTATGACTATAACTGAATATGAGCATGGATGTGTGTTCATGACGGAACGCTTATCAAAAGTGTGAAGTTTGGGGCAGATTGGACATTGCCTTCTTGAGTAACAACAACATCCTGTTTCATTGAATTAGCATGCTTTAGCACTCAGCTAAGTTTTGCTAGCATGTTTTAACATGTTTCTAGCATGTTTAGAAGTCAATGGCATTTTTAACATGTTGCTAGAACGGCATCAACGTGTTAAACATGACACTTCCTGTTACCAGTAGGTGGCGCTATTACTATAACTGAATATTCTCATGTAGATGTGTTCAGGCCATGACTCTTATCAAACGTGTGAAGTTTGGGGCAGATTGGACATTCCGTGCCTGAGTTACAGCAAATTCCTATTTAATTGCAGTAATAGCATGCTTTAGCACTTAGCTAAGAGTTTGCTAGCATGTTTTAGCATGTGTCTAGTATGTTGTTAGCATGTTTAGCACTTGCTGGCACTTTTTTATATGTTATCAGGAGTTCACAACAGTGTTAAACATGTCACTTCCTGTTGCCAGAAGGTGGCGCTATGACTGTAACTGAATATGAGCATGGTCATGTGTTCAGGACAGAACGCTTATCAAAAGTGTGAAGTTTGGGGCAGATTGGACATTCCATGCCTGAGTTACAGCAACTTCCTGTTTCATGGCGAAACATAAAAATTTGTCAGGCCGCCGAGGACCCGCCCTTCGACGAAAACTCAAGATCTTCGCAATTTAACGTCGCAAAGGCCTTAAGATTACACTCACCAAATTTGAAGATGATCAGATTAAAACTGTAGGAGGAGTTCGTTAAAGTACGAGGCATGAAAATGGCAAAAACTGCACAAAAATCTGAGAGAAAGTTGAAAATGGCTGACTTCCTGTTGTGTTTAGGGCTACGCTCCAAGAGACTTTTTTGTAGGTATTAGGTCCTTACATGTATGTACCGAATTTCGTACACGTACGTGGAACATAGCGGGAGGCGCACTCCGTTGAACTTTTATAGGTGGCGCTGTCGAGCCATTTTGGCCCGCCCAATTCTGAAACCTATATCAGATGTAAATTTTCGCCAGTTCTGACGCGTGTGCAAAGTTTCGTGAGTTTTCGAGCATGTTTAGGCCCTCAAAAATGCGATTAAATGCGGATAATAATAATAATTAAAGCTGCAAGCAGCGATGAAAGGGCCCTCGCACCCGTGCCGCCGCCACCCGGTGGCTTTAGGAAGACAGAGCATGGTTGGGAAATGTACATTTAAGGAGGTATATATAGTAAGAGTATGTCAAAGTCAGTTACAAAATGTTTTGTATAATGGTGATAATAGCATGCTTCATGACTCAGCTAAGTGTTGCTAGCATGTTTAGTCTGTTTCTAGCATGCTTAGTACACAATAATTATGTGGTTAGTACTGCATTACTGTGTTAACCATGTCAGTTTCTGTTGCCAGTAGGTGGCGTTATGACTATAACTGAATATGAGCATGGATGTGTGTTCAGGACAGAACTCTTATCAAACGTGTGAAGTTTGGTGCAAATTGGAAATTGCCTTCTTGAGTAACAACAAAGTCATGTTTCATTGAATTATCATTCTTTAGCACTTAGCTAAGCATTGTTAGCATGTTTTAACATGTTTCTAGCATGTTTAGAACTCAATGGCATTTTTAACATGTTGCTAGAACGGCATCAACGTGTTAAACATGTCACTTCATGTTGCCAGTAGGTGGCGCTATTACTATAACTAAACATTCTCATGTAGATGTGTTCAGGCCATGACTCTTATCAAAAGTGTGAAGTTTGGGGCAGATTGGACATTCCATGCCTGAGTTACAACAAATTCCTATTTAATTGCAATAATAGCATGCTTTAGCACTTAGCTAAGTGTTTGCTAGCATGTTTCTAGTATGTTGCTAACCTGTTTAGCACTTGCTGGCTCTTTTTTATATGTTATTAGGAGACCACAACAGTGTTAAACATGTCACTTCCTGTTGACAGCAGGTGGCGCTATTACTATAACTGAATATTCTCATGTAGATGTGTTCAGGCCATGACTCTTATCAAACGTGTGAAGTTTGGGGCAGATTGGACATTCCATGCCTGAGTTACAGCAAAATCCTATTTAATTGCAATAATAGCATGCTTTAGCACTTAGCTAAGTATTGCTATCATGTTTTAACATGTTTCAAGCATGTTTAGAAGTCAATGGCATTTTTAACATGTTGCTAGAATGGCATCAACGTGTTAAACATGACACTTCCTGTTACCAGTAGGTGGCGCTATTACTATAACTGAATATTCTCATGTAGATGTGTTCAGGACAGAACGCTTATCAAAAGTGTGAAGTTTGGGGCAGATTGGACATTCCATGCCTGAGTTACAGCAAAATCCTATTTAATTGCAATAATAGCATGCTTTAGCACTTAGCTAAGAGTTTGCTAGCATGTTTTAGCATGCTTCTAGTATGTTGTTAGCATGTTTAGCACTTGCTGGCACTTTTTTATATGTTATTAGGAGTCCATAACAGTGTTAAACATGTCACTTCCTGTTGCCAGCAGGTGGCGCTATGACTATAACTGAATATGAGCATGGTCATGTGTTCAGGACAGAACTCTTATCAAACGTGTGAAGTTTGGGGCGGATTGGACATTCCATGCCTGAGTTACAACAACTTCCTGTTTCATGGCCAAACATCAAAATTTGTCAGGCCGCCGAGGACCCGCCCTTCGACGAAAACTCAAGATCTTCGCAATTTAACGTCGCACAGGCCTTAAGATTACACTCACCAAATTTGAAGATGATCAGATTAAAACTGTAGGAGGAGTTTGTTAAAGTACGAGGCCTGAAAATGGCAAAAACAGCACAAAAATCTGTGAGGAAGTTCAAAATAGCTGACTTCCTGTTGTGTTTATGGCTATGCTCCAAGAGACTTTTTTGTAGGTATTAGGTCATTACATGTATGTACCGAATTTCGTGCACATACGTGGAACGTTGCGGGAGGCGCACTCCGTTGAACTTTTATAGGTGGCGCTATCGAGCCATTTTGCCCCGTCCAATTCTGAAACCTATATAAGATGTAAATTTTCGCCAGTTCTGACGCGTGTGCAAAGTTTTGTGAGTTTTCGAGCATGTTTAGGCCCTCAAAAATGCAATTAAATGCGGAGAATAATAATAATAATAATTAAAGCTGCAAGCAGCGATGAAAGGGCCCTCGCACCCGTGCCATCAACACTCGCTGGCTTTAGGAAGACAGAGCATGGTTGGGCAATGTACATTTAAGGAGGTATATATAGTAAGAGTATGTCAAAGTCAGTTACAAAATGTTTTGTATAATGGTGTTAATAGCATGCTTCATGACTATCTGAATATCGCTATGTAGATGTGTTCAGTGCAGGACTTTTATCAAACATGTGAAGTTTGGGGCAGATTGGACATTGCCTTCTTGAGTAACAACAAAGTCATGTTTCATTGAATTAGCATTCTTTAGCACTTAACTAAGCATTGTTAGCATGTTTTAACATGTTTCTAGCATGTTTAGAACTCAGTGGCATTTTTAACATGTTGCTAGAACGGCATCAACGTGTTAAACATGTCACTTCCTGTTGCCAGTAGGTGGCACTATTACTATAACTGAACATTCTCATGTAGATGTGTTCAGGACAGAACGCTTATCAAAAGTGTGAAGTTTGGGGCAGATTGGACATTCCATGCCTGAGTTACAGCAAATTCATATTTAATTGCAGTAATATCATTCTTTAGCACTAAGCTAAGTGTTTGCTAGCATGTTTTAGCATGTTTCTAGTATGTTGTTAGCATGTTTAGCACATGCTGGCACTTTTTTATATGTTATTAGGAGTCCACAACAGTGTTTAACATGTCACTTCCTGTTGCCAGCAGGTGGCGCTATGACTGTAACTGAATATGAGCATGGTCATGTGTTCAGGACAGAACGCTTATCAAAAGTGTGAAGTTTGGGGCAAATTGGACATTGCCTTCTTGAGTAACAACAACATCCTGTTTCATTGAATTAGCATGCTTTAGCACTTAGCTAAGTATTGCTAGCATGTTTTAACATGTTTCTAGCATGTTTAGAACTCAATGGTATTTTTAACATGCTACTAGAACGGCATCAACGTGTTAAACATGTCACTTCCTGTTGCCAGTAGGTGGCGCTATTACTATAACTGAATTTGAGCATAGACATGTGTTCAGGCCATGATTCTTATCAAACGTGTGAAGTTTGGGGCAGATTGGACATTCCATGCCTGAGTTACAGCAAATTCCTATTTAATTGCAGTAATAGCATGCTTTAGCACTTAGCTAAGTGTTTGCTAGCATGTTTCTAGTATGTTTCTAGTATGTTGTTAGCATGTTTAGCACTTGCTGGCACTTTTTTATATGTTATCAGGAGTTCACAACAGTGTTAAACATGTCACTTCCTGTTGCCAGCAGGTGGCGCTATGACTGTAACTGAATATGAGCATGGTCATGTGTTCAGGACAGAACGCTTATCAAACGTGTGAAGTTTGGGGCAGATTGGACATTGCCTTCTTGAGTAACAACAACATCCTGTTTCATTGAATTAGCATGCTTTAGCACTCAGCTAAGTTTTGCTAGCATGTTTTAACATGTTTCTAGCATGTTTAGAAGTCAATGGCATTTTTAACATGTTGCTAGAACGGCATCAACGTGTTAAACATGACACTTCCTGTTACCAGTAGGTGGCGCTATTACTATAACTGAATATTCTCATGTAGATGTGTTCAGGCCATGACTCTTATCAAACGTGTGAAGTTTGGGGCAGATTGGACATTCCGTGCCTGAGTTACAGCAAATTCCTATTTAATTGCAGTAATAGCATGCTTTAGCACTAAGCTAAGTGTTTGCTAGCATGTTTTAGCATGTGTCTAGTATGTTGTTAGCATGTTTAGCACTTGCTGGCACTTTTTTATATGTTATCAGGAGTTCACAACAGTGTTAAACATGCCACTTCCTGTTGCCAGCAGGTGGCGCTATGACTGTAACTGAATATGAGCATGGTCATGTGTTCAGGACAGAACGCTTATCAAAAGTGTGAAGTTTGGGGCAGATTGGACATTGCCTTCTTGAGTAACAACAACATCCTGTTTCATTGAATTAGCATGCTTTAGCACTCAGCTAAGTTTTGCTAGCATGTTTTAACATGTTTCTAGCATGTTTAGAAGTCAATGGCATTTTTAACATGTTGCTAGAACGGCATCAACGTGTTAAACATGACACTTCCTGTTACCAGTAGGTGGCGCTATTACTATAACTGAATATTCTCATGTAGATGTGTTCAGGCCATGACTCTTATCAAACGTGTGAAGTTTGGGGCAGATTGGACATTCCGTGCCTGAGTTACAGCAAATTCCTATTTAATTGCAGTAATAGCATGCTTTAGCACTTAGCTAAGTGTTTGCTAACATGTTTTAGTATGTGTCTAGTATGTTGTTAGCATGTTTAGCACTTGCTGGCACTTTTTTATATGTTATCAGGAGTTCACAACAGTGTTAAACATGTCACTTCCTGTTGCCAGCAGGTGGCGCTATGACTGTAACTAAATATGAGCATGGTCATGTGTTCAGGACAGAACGCTTATCAAAAGTGTGAAGTTTGGGGCAGATTGGACATTCCATGCCTGAGTTACAACAACTTCCTGTTTCATGGCGAAACATCAAAATTTGTCAGGCCGCCGAGGACCCGCCCTTCGACGAAAACTCAAGATCTTCGCAATTTAACGTCGCAAAGGCCTTAAGATTACACTCACCAAATTTGAAGATGATCAGATTAAAACTGTAGGAGGAGTTCGTTAAAGTACGAGGCCTGAAAATGGCAAAAAGTGCACAAAAATCAGAGAGGAAGTTGAAAATGGCTGACTTCCTGTTGTGTTTAGAGCTATGCTCCAAGAGACTTTTTTGTAGGTATTAGGTCCTTACACATATGTACCGAATTTCGTACACGTACGTGGAACACAGCGGGAGGCGCACTCCGTTGAACTTTTATAGGTGGCGCTATCGAGCCATTTTGACCCGCCCAATTCTGAAACCTATATCAGATGTAAATTTTCGCCAGTTCTGACGCGTGTGCAAAGTTTCGTGAGTTTTCGAGCATGTTTAGGCCCTCAAAAATGCAATTAAATGCGGAGAAGAATAATAATAATAATAAATATAGCTGCGAGCAGCGATTACGGGCCCAAGCCGGTGGCACCGCAACCCCGGTGCCTTTAGTTACCTAAAGGCACCGGGGTGGCGGTACCGCCGGCTTTGGCCCTCCATCGCTGCTCGCAGCTATATTTATATATATATATATATATATATATATATATATATATATATATTATACAAACATATATATATATATATATATATATATATATATATATATATATATACCGTTCAAAAGTTTGGGGTAAGGAAGATTTTTAATGTTTTTAGGAGAAGTCTCTTCTGCTCACCAAGGCTGCATTTATTTGATTAAAAATACAAACAAAAACAGTAATATTGTGAAATATTATTCCAATTTAAAACAGCTGTTTTCTATTTTAAAATATTTTACATAGTAATTAATTTATGTGATCAAAGCTGAGTTTTCAGCATCATTACTCCCGTCTTCAGTGTCACATGATCCTTCAGAAACCATTCTAATATGATGATTGATGGTCAATAAATATTAATTATTATTTTCAATGTTGAAAACAGTTGTGTACAGATTTTTTTTCAAAATGCGTTGATGAATGTAAAGTTCAAAAGAACAGCATTTATTTCAAATATAATTTTTTTTAACATTATAAATGTCTGTACTGTAACTTTTGATCAGTTTAACTCATTCTCGATGAATAAAAGTATTGATTTATTTATTTCTTTCCCCCAAAAATAAAATTAAAATTATTACTGACCCCAAACTTCTGAACGGTAGTGTTTAATGTTACAAAAGCTTTAGATTTCAGATAAATGCTGTTCTTTTGAACTTTCTATTCATCAAAGACTGTACATAACTGTTTTCGACATTTAAAATAATAATGAATGTTTCTTGAGCATCAATCATCAATTATTATTAGAATAATTTCTGAAGGATCATGTGACAGTGACGACTGGAATAATGATGCTGAAAACTCAGCTTTGATCACAGGAATAAATAACAGTTTAAAATATATTAAAATAGAAAGCAGCTGTTTTAAATTGGAATACTATTTTACAATATTACTGTTTTTGTTTGTATTTTTAATCAAACAAATGCAGCCTTGGTGAGCAGAAGAAACTTAGCTTAAAAATCTTACTGACGCCACATTTTTGAACAGTAGTGTATATATATTATATAAAAATGTAAGGGATAAGACACAGATCATTTTACTTGCCTGACCTGATTAGAACAATGAAAAAAACTTAAATGAAAAAATAACTTGGGAATCACTAAAACGAGGGCGCGATTGAACAGTGGACACATAAAAACATACTCTGTCATTTTGTTCAGAACATCATTCAAACTGCAAAGTGTTAACTTATATTTTTGTACAGTAGCAATAAAACACAACATTGTGCTTTTTTTAAATACATTCAAGCAATCAGCCCCGAAAATGAAACTAAAATGCTCACGGCTGCACAGGCATTCATAAGGAATGCGCGTCCTCAGCGAGGAACGAGCAGAACAGAGTCAACGTTTCTTAGGTCATTCCTCCTTCCATAGGAATTTATTGAAAACGCTCGCTCTGCTCCGCACCATTATCAATGTCCGTGCGGACGAACATATTTTACTTTCGTTTTTAAGTTAGCGATTAAAAAGCCCCCAGCAGTGTCACACGTCAGTTAACCGGTGGTAAAATATTCTCACCGTCACATACCTAGTATATTTTTATATAGATATAATAGGCCTACCTGATTTTGAACACAAGAGGGCAGTATAGCACTATGTTTGACTTTATTTATTTATTGTTTAGACTAAACAACCATTCTGGCAGTTTTTAAACTTAAACTTCATTCTTAAATTGAAAAAAAAAGAATAAAATGAGTTAAGTTCTGATATTTGTATACTTTTATGTAGTAATAAATGGTGTATAATTACATTTTTAGAATATATGAGCCTTTTAGTGTTTACTTTTTTGACATTACTTTAATCCCTCGCCATAGCAAAACCGTTTGAGATATTTATTATCCGTTCACAATTTAGCATCATTAATATATTTTTATCATGTTGAAAAAGTTTGGTGGGAATAAAATAACCACTTAGATAAAGGTGGCTAAAAATTCAGAGGCTGATTTTACAAAAAAATCCACATTCAGACCAAAATATCTGACTTCCTGATGGTCAGAGCTAATGACTTTAAATTAGAAAGTTGTCCGGGTCGATGAGATCAATATATGAACTGAGTTTTTATTACTGGAGTTAAAACTAACCCCCCCACTTTTGTCAAAAGCATGTTGAAAGTGACACACTTCCTGCTGCCAGTTGGTGGCGCTATAACTTTGAATCACAATAGTTACATCCATCTGATCGGCCTCTTACCACGAACACACTGCTGAAGTTTCATCAAGATCAGTTAATGTATGCAGAAGTTATTCCACTTCGTGTTTCTCTTTTCTCGCCATAAATTCGATTCCTCGCCACGGCCAAACCGTTCGAGATATCAAAAATCCGTCCGCAATTTAGCATCCTCAAAGTCTTGACTACATGCACACCGAGTTTGGAGGGGACACGGTGAATTTTCTTGGAGGAGTACTTCGCATTCCACAGGAAGCGTTTTCCAAACAACCAATAATAGCCGACTTCCTGTTGGGCTGGCGTAAAACTTGACCGGGGGAAAGTTGTTCGGCCCGATGAGATCTATATGTGTACCGAGTTTCATATTAATTCATGCAAGCGTGTTTGATCTATGGACCAAGTTTTGGGACCCCGTTCAAGGGGGCGCTGTTGAGCCCCCCTGCCACGCCCGGGTACCAGCTTCAGCCTGTCCCTGATGGCAGGGGGTTCTGACTTGTGTGCAAAGTTTCAAGAGTTTTTGAGCACGTTAAGGACCCCAAAAGCCCCTGAAACCTTGATTAACAATATAAAAGCAATAGTCAAATTCCCCCCTCCCCTCACACACACACAGACACAGAGAGAGGGAGAGAAAATTCTTCAGAAAATCCACATTCAAACCAAAATATCTCTCTTCCTGTTGGTCGGAGGTAGTTAATGTCAATTAGAAAGTTGTCCGTCTTGATGAGAACAATACACATACCAAGTTTTGTTGCTGTTGATAAAACTAACCCCCCCACTTATGACTAAAGGTGGCGCTACTGAGCCCCTCACCACGTCCGTTTCTGAAACTTTGCACATGTCTACTGGCTAATAATTGTGATGTGTCTGTCGAGTTTCATCCAATTTCAAGTATGTTAAGAGTTTCAAAAGCATCAAAAAAGAATATTAAAGTTTGAAGCGTTGCCACGGCAACAGTATTAAAGATATCAAAAATCCTTTCACAGGTCTACATCTGCCGTGTGTTTACATTATACACATAAAGTTTGAAGCAAATCGGGTAAAAATAAGAGGGTGATTTCAAAGCATTTTGAAAGTGACATATTCCTGCTGCCAGTTGGTGGCGCTATAACTTTGACTCACAATAGTCACATCCATGTGATCGGCCTCTTACCACGAACACACTGCGGAAGTTTCATCAAGATCAGTTAATGTATGCAGAAGTTATAACACACTTCCTGTTTCCATTATTCGCCATAAATTCGTTTCCTCGCCACGGCCAAACCGTTTGAGATATCAAAAATCCGTCCGCAATTTAGCATCCTCAATGTCTTGACTTCATTCCCACCGAGTTTAGTGGCGATCGGGTGAATTCCCTAGGAGAAGTGTTTCAAATACCAGACCATGCGTTTCCAAACAACCCATAATAGCCGACTTCCTGTTGGGCTGGCGTAAAACTTAGAGCACGAAAGTTGTTCGGCCCGATGAGATCTACATGTGTACCGAGTTTCATATTATTACATGCAAGCGTGTTTGATTTATGGACACGTGTTCGGATCCCGTTCCAGGGGGCGCTGTCGAGCCCCCCTGCCACGCCCGGGTACCAGCTTCAGCCCGGCCCTGATGGCCGTGGGTTCTGACCTGTGTGCAAAGTTTCAAGAGTTTTCGAGCATGTTAAGGGCCCCAAAAGTGCCCGAAAGGTTGACAAAATAATAATAATAATAATAATAATAATAAATATAGCTGCGAGCAGCGATTGCGGGCCCAAGCCGGTGGCACCGCCACCCTGGTGCCTTTAGTTACACTAAAGCCACCAGGGTGGCGGTGTCACCGGCTTGGGCCCTCCATCGCTGCTCGCAGCTATATTTATATATATATATATATATATATATATATATATATATATATATATATATAAAAATGTAACAAAAAAAAATATATACATTATAGATATGTAACAAAAAAAAAATATATATAAATATATATATATATATATATATATATATATATATATATATATATATATATATATATATATATATATATATATATATATTTGGCGAGGCGAGGAACGGGCAGAGAAGAGCGAACGTTTTTGGACATTCATCATATTGCATTGGTTTTCATTTCTTGTCCTCAAACCGAGCACTAATCTGTTTATTTTTAAGTCACACATTCTCTATTGATTAAAAAAGACAATCAAATGTATTTTTTAATGGTAGTATTATTTTATACAGAAATAAATTATTTATAATTCAGATGAGAATAAAGTTAGTGTTAATTAAAATTGTAAGGAAAACAAATATATTGATCTAAAATCTACTATCATTTGCTGCAAATAGGTTGACTATTTATATTTATTATTATATTTTATTACGGCTGTAATGAACCGGCTGCGATGTCAAGATTGCAATGCTGGAATGCACAGTGTGTGTGTGTGTGTGTGTGTGTGTGTGTGTGTGTGTGTGTGTGTGTGTGTGTGTGTGTGTGTGTGTGTGTGTGTGTGTGTGTGTGTGTGTGTGGCGTGGGCACGATCGAACAGTGGAAACATAAAAACATAGGCTACTCCGTCGGTTTGTTCATACAGGACATCATTTAAACTGCACTGTGTTTACTTATATTTATGTACACTCGCAATAAAACACAACATTGTGCTTTTGTAAAAAAACATTCAAGCAATCCCACCCCCGAAATGGCGCTATTTTTTAAATGAAACTAAAATGCTCACGGCTGCATGGGCAATAACGCGTCTACAGCGAGGAACGAGCAGAACAGAGTGAATGTTTTTTAGTTCATTCCTACTGGACGACCGTATTTCACTTTCACTTTTAAAGGGATACTCCACTTTAAAATGAAAATTCTGTCACCATATACTCACCCTCATGTTGTTTTAATCCTTTATGAATTTCTTTCTTCTGCTGAACAGAAAGGAAGATATTTAGGAGAATGTCAGTAACCAGACAGTTTCTGATCCCATTGACTTCCATAGTAGGAAAAAAATGTATACTATGGAAGTCAATGAGACCAGAAACTGTCTGGTTACTGACATTCTTCTAAATATCTTCCTTTCTGTTCAGCAGAAGAAAGAAATTAATAAAGGATTGAAACAACATGAGGGTGAGTATATGATGACAGAATTTTCAATTTAAAGTGGAGTATCCCTTTAACTCTTCGGAGTCTTGGGCTATTTTGGCCGTTTTTGAGTACTTTTTATTTTTTTTATTTTGCGACATAAACAGATGTTTACCATACCAATGTTTGGTATTGTTTTTTTCAGCACAACATCACCTATATGAACAGACAATTATTTTTTCACTTTTATGTTCTGTATCAACATACTGGACCCAAAATCACACAAAAAAACACAAAATCCGAATAGAAAAATAATAGTTTTTTTACTACAAAAAACACAAATATGCTCAATGAAGCATTTTAAAAGGTTTAAAATGTAAACACAAGTTGTAAATGTCAACATATACAGGTAAAATTCAGATATAATCAAGCTATATACAAAAAAAATATGATTTACAAAAAAAAAAGCGAGTGTAGCCATAGGCTTTTTTTCCTCTTTTTAGCTTTGCCACTTTTTAAAAGTTTATGCACACAATTATTCAGAGAGCTATATTTAAGGCCTTGCATTCCCAGAGTATGAGGGTTCCCAATTAGTGCAAATACAACATAAAAAAGGTCAAATTGAGATAAAATCAAACTATATACAGCAAAAAGCAGGTGTGGCAATAGGCGTTTTTTCTTTTCTTTTTTGCTTAGAAACTCTACAAAACACTTCATGTACAATTACACAGACAGCTACATTACAGGGCTTTCCTTCCTTGAGTAAGAGGGGTTCCTAAAAAGTGCAAATATACTATACAAAAGGTAAAATAAACACAAAATCAAACTATATATACAACTATTTACAACGAATATCAGGTGAGTTTTTATTTATTTATCTGTGCCACTCCTCAAAACAGTTTCTGTCAACAATGAGACCAAAGACATTCGCTTCATTTTCCTTCCACAAAAAACTACCTAAACTACCTAAACTATTTACACTACTCCTAAACTACTCTCAAAATCTATTCAAACTTTTCCAAAAACTAGCAATATCTCTCTCTCTCTCTCTTTCTATATGTCTCTCTGTCTACTCCATCAATCTCCCGACTCCTGCGGGC
This sequence comes from Rutilus rutilus, assembly GCF_951802725.1. Classification (NCBI taxonomy): domain Eukaryota; kingdom Metazoa; phylum Chordata; class Actinopteri; order Cypriniformes; family Leuciscidae; genus Rutilus; species Rutilus rutilus. The sequence goes on along the minus strand of NC_140217.1, from coordinate 18,274,391 downwards.
GCCTTTCAATTTCACTTCTTTGCTCAGTTGGCTCCTCCTCCACTCCCTAAAATGTGCAGCCTGAAGAGCAGAGTCAGCAGATTCACAAATTTTTCTCTGTTTTGTTTTATGACAAAAACCGACGAAGTTATGAGAATAAATGCAACGCCTGTCGCATCCCATCTTGCGTTCCTTTACGAACGCGTCAATATTTTCAAAAAAATGTTATATAAAGTTTAAATTATCATATCTCCGTTTTTACTTGGTCTATCAACACAAAACAAAAAGTAAAACAGAGTTTCAAGCCAGCACTTTCGACAGAAGTGGACAGCAGCGCTCAACGTGACTTTGTTTTTATGCTTCGACGTCTTAAACTGGTCATGTTATTTGATCACGCCGGCGTGATCGGCGACTCGGAAGAGTTAAGTTAGCGATTTAAAAGCCCCCGCCGCGGTGTCACACATCAATTAACCAGTGGGAAAAAATTCTCAGTCACATCGCTATTATATTTATATACAAATACAATATACAATGGGCCTACCTGATTTTGAACACAAGAGGGCAGTATAGCCCTATGTATGACTTTTTTTTTTTTACTAAATAGCGCATTCTGGCTGATTTTAAACTTGTACATAATTCTTGAATTGAAAAAAACTGAATAAACCCAAAACTAGTTCTGTTTCGGTTTAGTTCTGATATTTGTATAATTTTATATAAAAATAAATGGTGTATAATTAAATTTTAAGAAGATATGAGATGTTTTCTGGTTCCTTTTTTGACATTATTTTAATCCCTCGCCATGTCAAAACCGTTTGAAATATTTAATATCCGTTCACAATTTAGCATCTTTAATGTATTTTCATCGTGTTAAAAAAGTTTTGTGTGAATAAAAAAAAAACACTTAGCAGGAGTGGGTAAAAAGCAGAGGCTGAATTTGCAAATAAATCCACATTCAAACCAAAATATCTGACTTCCTATTGGTCGAAGCTAATAACTGTATATTAGAAAGTTGTCCGGCTCGATGAGACCAATGTACGTACTGATTTTTGTAACTGTGGGTAAAACTACCCCCCCACTTTTGTCAAAAGCATTTTGAAAGTGACACACTTCCTGCTGCCAGTTGGTGGCGCTATAACTTTGACTCACAATAGTTACATCCATCTGATCGGCCTCTTACCACGAACACACTGGTGAAGTTTCATCAAGATCAGTTAATGTATGCAGAAGTTATACCACTTCGTGTTTCTCTTTTCTCGCCATAAGTTCGTTTCCTCGCCACGGCCAAACCGTTCGAGATATCAAAAATCCGTCCGCATTTTAGAATCCTCAATGTCTTGACTTCATGCACACCGAGTTTGGTGGGGATTGGATGAATTCTCTAGGAGGAGTACTTCGCATTCCACAGCAAGCGTTTTCCAAACAACCCATAATAGCCGACTTCCTGTTGGGCTGGCGTAAAACTTGACCGGGGGAAAGTTGTTCGGCACGATGAGATCTATATGTGTACCGAGTTTCATATTAATTAATGCAAGCGTGTTTGATCTATGGACCAAGTTTTGGGACCCAATTCAAGGGGGCGCTGTTGAGCCCCCCTGCCACGCCCAGGTACCAGCTTCAGCCCGTCCCTGATGGCAGGGGGTTCTGACTTGTGTGCAAAGTTTCAAGAGTTTTTGAGCACGTTAAGGACCCCAAAAGCCCCTGAAACGTTGATTAACAATATAAAAGCAATAGTCAAATCCCCCCCCCTCCCCTCACACACACACAGACACAGAGAGAGGGAGAGAAAATTCTTCAGAAAATCCACATTCAAAACAAAATATCTCTCTTCCTGTTGGTCGGAGATGGTTAATGTCAATTAGAAAGTTGTCCGTCTTGATGAGAACAATACACATACCAAGTTTTGTTGCTGTTGATAAAACTAACCGCCCCATTTATGACTAAAGGTGGCGCTACTGAGCCCCTCACCACGCCCGTTTCTGAAACTTTGCACATGTCTAAGGGCTAATAAATGTGATGTGTCTGTCGAGTTTCATCCAATTTCAAGTATGTTAAGAGTCTCAAAAGCATCAAAAAAGAATATTAAAGTTTGAAGCGTTGCCATGGCAACAGTATTAAAGATATCAAAAATCCTTTCACAGGTCTACATCTGCCGTGTGTTTACATTATACACATAAAGTTTGAAGCAAATCGGGTAAAAATAAGAGGGTGATTTCAAAGCATTTTGAAAGTGACACACTTCCTGCTGCCAGTTGGTGGCGCTATAACTTTGACTCACAATAGTCACATCAATGTGATCGGCCTCTGACCACGAACACACTGCTGAAGTTTTATCAAGATCAGTCAATGTATGCAGAAGTTATAATACACTTCCTGTGTCCCATTATTCGCCATAAATTCGTTTCCTCGCCTTGGCCAAACCGTTTGAGATATCAAAAATCCGTCCGCAATTTATCATCCTCACTGTCTTGACTTCATGCACACCGAGTTTTGAGGCGAATGGATGAATTTCCTAGGAGGAGTACATCAAATTCCACAGCATGCGTTTTCCAAACAACCCATAATAGCCGACTTCCTGTTGGGCTGGCGTAAAACTTAGAGCACGAAAGTTGTTCAGCCCAATAAGATCTATATGTGTACCGAGTTTCATATTAATTCATGCAAGTGTGTTTGGTATATGGACCAAGTTTTCGGACTGCACTCGGACCCCATTCAAGGGGGCGCTGTCGAGCCCCCCTGCCACGCCCAGGTACCATCTTCAGCCCGGCCCTAATGGCCGCAGCTTCTGACCTGTGTGCAAAGTTTCATGAGTTTTTGAGCACGTTAAAGGCCCCAAAAGCCCCCGAACCCTTGAACAATAATAATAATAATAATAATAATAATAATAATCCTAACGAAAACAATAGGGCCTTCGCCCTTTCAGGGCTTGGGCCCTAATAATAATCCTACCGAAAACAATAGGGCCTTCGCCCTTTCAGGGCTTGGGCCCTAATAATAATAATAAACAGAGCAATTCCAAGAGGGTCCTCACACCATCAGTGCTCGGGCCCTAATAATAAATATAGCTGCGAGCAGCGATTGCGGGCCCAAGCCGGTGGCACCGCCACCCAGGTGCCTTTAGTTACCTAAAGGCACCGGGGACGGCTTTGGCCCTCCATCGCTGCTCGCAGCTATATTTATATATATATATATATATATACATATATATATATATATATACACACACACACATATATATATATATGTGTGTATATATATATATATATATATATATATATATATATATATATAAATATATATCTATCTATATCTATCTATCTATCTATCTATCTATCTATCTATATATATATATATATATATATATATATATACACACACACACACACACACACACACACACACACACATATATATATATATATATATATATATATATATATATATGTATATATATAAATATAAGACAGAAAATTTTACTTGTCTTACCTTATTCTGATTTTATGATACACCCAAAATATTCCACAACAAATCCATTAAATTTAATGTAAAAATAAAAACGAAAGTAAGCAGTGTTGGTCTCACGTAACCCTCTCATTAGAATCAAAATGTTTCAATAGTTGCGATGTATTTGGATGCTAAACTATTCTTTATTATAGGCTTTGTACTTCACTCGTGTTCCAATATCGAAGGAAAAAATCATCCTCTTCACACGCGCAAAAATGTCCTTGGAAACATCACAGTGGAGCTCTGCTTACTGTGAATGGTACAGATTGTAGTACTGACTATTTAAACAGAGCAGTGTAATTCGTTTATGTTAGGTTGACTATTTTTATTATTATATTGTATTAGGGCTATAATGAACAGGCTGCGATGTCAAGATTGCAATTCTGGAATGTGTGTGTGTGTCTGACGCGGTTGCGGTTGAACAGTGGACACAAAAACATAAATAAAATGTTTTAGTTAATTCCTACATCCATAGGAATAAATTGAAAATGCTCGCTCTACTCCGCACCATTATCAATGTCTGTGCGGACGTCTGTATTTTACTAGTATATAGTATACTATAGTTAGCGATTTAAAAGCGCTCAGCGGTGTCACACGTCGATTAACCGGTGGGAAAATTGTATCACAGTCACATCCCTAATATATTTATATATAAATACAATAGGCCTACCTGAAAGAGAATTTTACTTGCCCGACCAGAGTATAGCCTGATTAGAACGTCAATAACAAAAAAATAACTTGGGAATCACTAAAACGAGAGATTATTCTAATTTCATTACATTCATTTTAAGTTGCAATCATCAGTTAATAATAAATGTATTACTGATCAATGGTAACAAGGTTGCACTGCTGAGGCTCATGCTGCTTCTCCAGGAGAATTGTAAACAAATGAGCGCAGCACACAAAAAAGCAACCCAGTTAACAACATACTGACTATAAAAATTACAAATATGGAGTTTTTATATATTTTATAACATATGATAGAGTTAAGCAACCTCACTTGACGAGTAGGCAACTATTTCCTGAATACAATCACGATTGAAACTGTGACATTGATTTCATACAACAGGTTAATAAACAGTTACAATTAAGTCACTTACATTTTAGATGCAATATTGACTGTTTTTGTTCTGTTTCAGCAGCAAAAATAGTTAAACAAAGATCACAGCAGAACCATCGCGCATCTCACAGCAACTTGTTTTCTCATTACTGAATGATTCAGCATTTTGAAACGAATCGCTTGACTCAAAGATTCAATGGTCAATCCATAAACATCTGTCTCAATCATGAATGACTCAGTCACTGGAACGAATCATTTGAACGAATGAATCAATGACTCGCTCATTAAGATGGTCGCCTGGCGACACCTAATGGCGGTTTAGTGTTATGTTTAAAAGTATCATTCTTTCCAACGTGCACCATTATCAATGTCCGTGCGGACGTCCGTTTTTTTACTTTCACTTTTATATTAGCGATTTAAAAGCACCCGCTCGTGTCACACGTCGATTAACCGATGGGAAAATATCCTCACAGTCATATACCTAATAAATGTATATTTAAATACAATAGGCCTACCTAGTAAAAAGTTTTATATACTATTTTGATGTCCGTTTGGACACAAGAGGGCAGTATAGCCCTATGTTTGCTTTTTTGTTGAACCAAATAGCACTAAATAGCCTGTTTTTAACTTTTTCATTCTTCTTGAATTGCAAAAACAGAATAAAATGGGTTTAGTTGTGATATTTGTATACTTTTATATAGAAATAAATGGTATATAATTACATTTTTTGAAGATTTTTAGTGTTTCCTTTTTGGACATTACTTTAATCCCTCGCCATAGCAAAACCGTTTGAGATATTTATTATCCATTCACAATTTAGCATATTTAATGTAGTTTCATCATGTCGAAAAAGTTTGGTGGGAATAAAATAAATAGTTTAAGAGGAGTGGCTAAAAATTCAGAGGCTGATTTTGCAAAAAAATCCACATTCAGACCAAAATATCTGACTTCCTGATGGCCAGAGCTAATAAATGTAAATTAGAAAGTTGTCCGGCTTGATGAGAACAATATACAAACTATTTTTATTTTACTGTAGTTAAAACTAACCCCCCCACTTTTGTCAAAAGCATGTTGAAAGTGACACACTTCCTGCTGCCAGTTGGTGGCGCTATAACTTTGACTCACAATAGCTACATCCATCTGATCGGCCTCTTACCACGAACACACTGCTGAAGTTTCATCAAGATCAGTTAATGTATGCAGAAGTTATTCCACTTCCGTGTTTCTCTTTTCTCGCCATAAATTCGATTCCTCGCCACAGCCAAACCGTTCGAGATATCAAAAATCCGTCCGCAATTTAGCATCCTCAAAGTCTTGACTACATGCACACCGAGTTTGGAGGGGACACAGTGAATTTTCTAGGAGGAGTATTTCACATTCCACAGCAAGCGTTTTCCAAACAACCCATAATAGCCGACTTCCTGTTGGGCTGGCGTAAAACTTGACCAGGGTAAAGTTGTTCGACACGATGAGATCTATATGTGTACCAAGTTTCATATTAATTCATGCAAGCGTGTTTGATATATGGACCAAGTTTTAGAACCCCGTTCAAGGGGGCGCTGTTGAGCCCCCCAGCCACGCCCGGGTACCAGCTTCAGCCCGGCCCTGATGGCCGTGGGTTCTGACCTGTGTGCAAAGTTTCAAGAGTTTTTGAGCACGTTAAGGACCCCAAAAGCCCCTGAAACCTTGATTAACAATATAAAAGCAATAGTCAAATCCCCCCCCTCCCCTCACACACACACAGACACAGAGAGAGGGAGAGAAAATTCTTCAGAAAATCCACATTCAAACCAAAATATCTCTCTTCCTGTTGGTCGGAGATGGTTAATGTCAATTAGAAAGTTGTCCGTCTTGATGAGAACAATACACATACCAAGTTTTGTTGCTGTTGATAAAACTAACCGCCCCATTTATGACTAAAGGTGGCGCTACTGAGCCCCTCACCACGCCCGTTTCTGAAACTTTCCACATGTCTACGGGCTAATAAATGTGATGTGTCTGTCGAGTTTCATCCAATTTCAAGTATGTTAAGAGTCTCAAAAGCATCAAAAAAGAATATTAAAGTTTGATGCGTTGCCATGGCAACAGTATTAAAGATATCTAAAATCCTTTCACAGGTCTACATCTGCCGTGTGTTTACATTATACACATAAAGTTTGAAGCAAATCGGGTAAAAATAAGAGGGTGATTTCAAAGCATTTTGAAAGGGACACACTTCCTGCTGCCAGTTGGTGGCGCTATAACTTTGACTCACAATAGTCACATCAATGTGATCGGCCTCTGACCACGAACACACTGCTGAAGTTTTATCAAGATCAGTCAATGTATGCAGAAGTTATAATACACTTCCTGTGTCCCATTATTCGCCATAAATTCGTTTCCTCGCCTTGGCCAAACTGTTCGAGATATCAAAAATCCGTCCGCAATTTATCATCCTCAATGTCTTGACTTCATGCACACCGAGTTTTGAGGCGAATGGTTGAATTTCCTAGGAGGAGTACATCAAATTCCACAGCATGCGTTTTCCAAACAACCCATAATAGCCGACTTCCTGTTGGGCTGGCGTAAAACTTAGAGCACGAAAGTTGTTCAGCCCAATAAGATCTATATGTGTACCGAGTTTCATATTAATTCATGCAAGAGTGTTTGGTATATGGACCAAGTTTTCGGACCGCACTCGGACCCCATTCAAGGGGGCGCTGTCGAGCCCCCCTGCCACGCCCTGGTACCATCTTCAGCCCGGCCCTAATGGCCGCAGCTTCTGACCTGTGTGCAAAATTTCATGAGTTTTTGAGCACGTTAAAGGCCCCAAAAGCCCCCGAACCCTTGAACAATAATAATAATAAATATAGCTGCGAGCAGCGATTACGGGCCCAAGCCGGTGGCACCGCAACCCCGGTGCCTTTAGTTACCTAAAGGCACCGGGGTGGCGGTACCGCCGGCTTTGGCCCTCCATCGCTGCTCGCAGCTATATTTATATATATATATATAAATATATATATATAAATATATATATATTATACAAACATATATATATATATATATATATATATATATATACCGTTCAAAAGTTTGGGGTAAGGAAGATTTTTAATGTTTTTAGGAGAAGTCTCTTCTGCTCACCAAGGCTGCATTTATTTGATTAAAAATACAAACAAAAACAGTAATATTGTGAAATATTATTCCAATTTAAAACAGCTGTTTTCTATTTTAAAATATTTTACACTGTAATTAATTTATGTGATCAAAGCTGAGTTTTCAGCATCATTACTCCCGTCTTCAGTGTCCCATGATCCTTCAGAAACCATTCTAATATGATGATTGATGGTCAATAAATATTAATTATTATTTTCAATGTTGAAAACAGTTGTGTACAGATTTTTTTTCAAAATGCGTTGATGAATGTAAAGTTCAAAAGAACAGCATTTATTTCAAATATAATTTTTTTTAACATTATAAATGTCTGTACTGTAACTTTTTATCAGTTTAACTCATTCTCGATGAATAAAAGTATTATTTCTTTCCCCCAAAAATACTTCTGAACGGTAGTGTTTAATGTTACAAAAGCTTTAGATTTCAGATAAATGCTGTTCTTTTGAACTTTCTATTCATCAAAGACTGTACATAACTGTTTTCGACATTTAAAATAATAATGAATGTTTCTTGAGCATCAATCATCATATTAGAATAATTTCTGAAGGATCATGTGACAGTGACGACTGGAATAATGATGCTGAAAACTCAGCTTTGATCACAGGAATAAATAACAGTTTAAAATATATTAAAATAGAAAGCAGCTGTTTTAAATTGGAATACTATTTTACAATATTACTGTTTTTGTTTGTATTTTTAATCAAACAAATGCAGCCTTGGTGAGCAGAAGAAACTTAGCTTAAAAATCTTACTGACGCCAAATTTTTGAACAGTAGTGTATTATATATTTATATAATTATATAAAAATGTAAGGGATAAGACAGATCATTTTACTTGCCTGACCTGATTAGAACAATGAAAAAAACTTAAATGAAAAAATAACTTGGGAATCACTAAAACGAGGGCGCGATTGAACAGTGGACACATAAAAACATACTCTGTCATTTTGTTCAGAACATCATTCAAACTGCAAAGTGTTAACTTATATTTTTGTACAGTAGCAATAAAACACAACATTGTGCTTTTTTTAAATACATTCAAGCAATCCGCCCCGAAAATGAAACTAAAATGCTCACGGCTGCACAGGCATTCATAATGGTGCGCGTCCTCAGCGAGGAACGAGCAGAACAGAGTCAATGTCATGAATGCTCAGAGACAAGAAGATCGATCCAAATGCAGCTTTATTAAATAAGGGTAATCCAAATTCGTAAACCAGTAAACGGGCAGTGGTCAAGGCAGGCGGCAATAAACAGAGTCCAATAAACAGTCCAGGGTCAAAACAGAAAACAAACACGGAATAAACGCTCGGAAATGCAGACTGACAGTACAACAAGACTTCGCAGTGAGTGAATGAATGAACATGGTATAAATAGACAGACTAACAGGATGAGACAGGTGAATACAATCAGTGAATGAGGTACAGGTGAATGTGATCAGTGATGAGTGATGATGAGTCCAGGCAGTGAGTTATGGGAATTGTAGTTTGTGAGTGAATAGGAGAGTCTTATGTGGAGTGCCCTCTGGTGGCTCTCAAGGGCACTCCAGCTGGTGATCGTTACATAGCCCCCCCTTTAAGGAGCGGATTCCAGACGCTCCTAAACTGTCCAGGAGGGAGGTGGAGCGGAGGCGGACCCGGGGGCGGGATGGAGGGCCAGGCCCGTGGAGCGGCAGAGGACCTGGATACTGCAGCAGGATGGGAGGCCAGGGCGGATCAGGCTGTGCAGGTGACCAGGGTGGAGCAGGGTGTGCAGGTGACCAGGGTGGAGCAGGGTGTGCAGGCGACCAGGGCGGAGCAGGGTGTGCAGGCGACCAGGGGGGAGACAACCCTTCAGGCGGCCAGGGAGGAGACGAACCTTCAGGCGGCCAGGGCGGAGACGACCATTCAGGCGGCCAAGGAGGAGACGACCCTTCAGGCGGCCAGGGCGGAGACGAACCTTCAGGCGGCCAGGGCGGAGACGAACCTTCAGGCGGCCTGGGCGGAGACTTTCCCTCGGGCGGCCACGGCGGTGAAGACCCCTCGGGCGGCCACGGCGGTGAAGACCCCTCGGGCGGCCACGGCGGTGAAGACCCCTCGGGCGGCCACGGCGGAGGAACTGGAACAGACACCAACGGCTCGGGAACTGGAACTGGCACCACCGGAACTGGCACTGGAACTGGTACCACCGGAACTGGCACTGGAACTGGCACCACTGGCTCTGGCTCAGGAACAGACACAGACACTGGCTCCGACTCAGGAACTGGAACAGACACAGACACTGGCTCCGGCTCTGGATCTGGAACAGACACCGGCTCAGGGAAAGGCATGTCGGCAGCCATCTCTGCTGAGGGTAACTCTGCTGAGGACACTGGCTCGACGGAGACCATCTTGTCCCGAGACACTGGTTCGGCGGAGACCATCTTGTCCTGAGACACTGGCTCGGCGGTGGCCATCTTGTCCGAAGACACAGGTGTGGAGTCGGCCATCTTGTCCGAAGACACAGGCGTGGAGTCGGCCATCTTGTCCGAAGACACAGGCGTGGAGTCGGCCATCTTGTCCGAAGACACAGGCGTGGATTCGGCCATCTTGTCCGAAGACACAGGCGTGGATTCGGCCATCTTGTCCGAAGACACAGGTGTAGAAAAAGGAACAGATTCAGGCTCAGGAACAGATTCAGTCTCGGCGGGACGAGACTCTTGACGGGCGGACGTGACGTGAAGCTCAGTCTCTGGATCGGCAGAAGCGACGTGAAGCTCAGTCTCTGGATCGGCAGAAGCGACGTGAAGCTCAGTCTCTGGATCGGCAGAAGCGACGTGAAGCTCAGTCTCTGGATCAGGATCAGCGCGCTCTGAGCTTGACGCGACCAGCGTCAGCGAGGGCTTTGAACTGGACAGGACCAGCGGTGAAGAGGGCTCTGAGCTGGACAGGACCAACGGCGAAAAGGGCTCTGGGCTGGACGAGACCAGCGGCGAAGAGGGCTCTGTGCTGGACGGGACCAGCGGTGAAGAGGGCTCTGTGCTGGACGGGACCAGCGGTGAAGAGGGCTCTGTGCTGGACGGGACCAGCGGTGAAGAGGGCTCTGTGCTGGACGGGACCAGCGGTGAAGAGGGCTCTGTGCTGGACGGGACCAGCGGTGAAGAGAGCTCTGTGCTGGACGGGACCAGCGGTGAAGGCTCTAGCTTGGCGGGCATGTCGCTTGCTGTCTCAGGCGCGGCGGACATGACGCTCTCAGTCTCAGGGGCGGCGGGCATGACGCATACTGCCTTGGCTTCGGCAGATTTGGCGTGAGTTGCGGGCTCGGCTGGACTGGCGTGAAGTGCAGACGGTGACATGGCGTGCCACGGAAGGAAGCTCTCCAGACATCTGGAGAGTGCCTCTCTCCAATCCAGACCGGAGAGATCGGGGAGCTCCCTCGGGTCAACCTCCTTAGCCCCCAGCCGGTAACACAACTTAATTGCTTCATCACCCAGAGAGCAAGAGGCAGCGAGAGGAACAAACCCCCAGGTGTACTGGAACAGATCGAGGCTATCCAGGGCCAAGGCCGCGATCTGTCCAGCGAACTCCCGGCTCATGCTGGGGAGATCAGGCGAGATCCGTACTGCTGGATTTCTGGAGCTCATAGCTGCTGGATCTGGGTGTGGCGAAGTCTTCTGTCATGAATGCTCAGAGACAAGAAGATCGATCCAAATGCAGCTTTATTAAATAAGGGTAATCCAAATTCGTAAACCAGTAAACGGGCAGTGGTCAAGGCAGGCGGCAATAAACAGAGTCCAATAAACAGTCCAGGGTCAAAACAGAAAACAAACACGGAATAAACGCTCGGAAATGCAGACTGACAGTACAACAAGACTTCGCAGTGAGTGAATGAATGAACATGGTATAAATAGACAGACTAACAGGATGAGACAGGTGAATACAATCAGTGAATGAGGTACAGGTGAATGTGATCAGTGATGAGTGATGATGAGTCCAGGCAGTGAGTTATGGGAATTGTAGTTTGTGAGTGAATAGGAGAGTCTTATGTGGAGTGCCCTCTGGTGGCTCTCAAGGGCACTCCAGCTGGTGATCGTTACAGTCAACGTTTCTTAGGTCATTCCTCCTTCCATAGGAATTTATTGAAAACGCTCGCTCTGCTCCGCACCATTATCAATGTCCGTGCGGACGAACATATTTTACTTTCGTTTTTAAGTTAGCGATTAAAAAGCCCCCAGCATTGTCACACGTCAGTTAACCGGTGGTAAAATATTCTCACCGTCACATACCTAGTATATTTTTATATAGATATAATAGGCCTACCTGATTTTGAACACAAGAGGGCAGTATAGCACTATGTTTGACTTTATTTATTTATTGTTTAGACTAAACAACCATTCTGGCATTTTTTAAACTTAAACTTCATTCTTAAATTGAAAAAAAAGAATAAAATGAGTTAAGTTCTGATATTTGTATACTTTTATATAGTAATAAATGGTGTATAATTACATTTTTAGAATATATGAGCCTTTTAGTGTTTACTTTTTTGACATTACTTTAATCCCTCGCCATAGCAAAACCGTTTGAGATATTTATTATCCGTTCACAATTTAGCATCATTAATATATTTTTATCATGTTGAAAAAGTTTGGTGGGAATAAAATAACCACTTAGATAAAGGTGGCTAAAAATTCAGAGGCTGATTTTGCAAAAAAATCCACATTCAGACCAAAATATCTGACTTCCTGATGGTCAGAGCTAATGACTTTAAATTAGAAAGTTGTCCGGGTCGATGAGATCAATATATGAACTGAGTTTTTTTTACTGGAGTTAAAACTAACCCCCCCACTTTTGTCAAAAGCATGTTGAAAGTGACACACTTCCTGCTGCCAGTTGGTGGCGCTATAACTTTGAATCACAATAGTCACATCCATCAAGATCAGTTAATGTATGCAGAAGTTATAACACACTTCCTGTTTCCATTATTCGCCATAAATTCGTTTCCTCGCCACGGCCAAACCGTTTGAGATATCAAAAATCCGTCCGCAATTTAGCATCCTCAATGTCTTGACTTCATTCCCACCGAGTTTAGTGGCGATCGGGTGAATTCCCTAGGAGAAGTGTTTCAAATACCAGACCATGCGTTTCCAAACAACCCATAATAGCCGACTTCCTGTTGGGCTGGCGTAAAACTTAGAGCACGAAAGTTGTTCGGCCCGATGAGATCTACATGTGTACCGAGTTTCATATTATTACATGCAAGCGTGTTTGATTTATGGACACGTGTTCGGATCCCGTTCCAGGGGGCGCTGTCGAGCCCCCCTGCCACGCCCGGGTACCAGCTTCAGCCCGGCCCTGATGGCCGCGAGTTCTGACCTGTGTGCAAAGTTTCAAGAGTTTTCGAGCATGTTAAGGGCCCCAAAAGTGCCCGAAAGGTTGACAAAATAATAATAATAATAATAAATATAGCTGCGAGCAGCGATTACGGGCCCAAGCCGGTGGCACCGCAACCCCGGTGCCTTTAGTTACCTAAAGGCACCGGGGTGGCGGTACCGCCGGCTTTGGCCCTCCATCGCTGCTTGCAGCTATATTTATATATATATATATATATATATATATATATATATATGAAGAGTTCAGATGCAAAAACCTCTAAATGCCATCTGAAATTTTCTTCTAGAATGATCATTTTTATCAAGCTCGTATATTTAATTTCAATAATTTCACTTAAATGGCAATTAATAGGTCATTTTCATTGCCATTTAAGTGAAATTACTGAACTTAAATATACGAGCTTCATAAAAATGATCATTCTAGGAGGAAATTTCAGATGGCATTTAGAGGTTTTTGCATCTGAACTCTTCATATATACATACATACATACATACATACATACACACACATACATATATATGTATATATATATATATATATATATATATATATATATATATATATATATATATATATATATATATATATATATATATATATATATATATTATTATTGTTCAAAAGTTTGGGGTCAGTAAGATTTTTTATGTTTTTAGGAGAAGTCTCTTCTGCTCACCAAGGCTGCATTTATTGATTAAAAATACAAACAAAAACAGTAATATTGTGAAATATTATTCCAATTTAAAACAGCTGTTTTCAATTTTAAAGTATTTTACATAGTAATTAATTTCTGTGATCAAAGTTGAGTTTTCAGCATCATTACTCCAGTCTTCAGTGTCACATGATCCTTCAGAAATCATACTAATATGATGATTGATGCTCAATAAATATTCATTATTATTTTCAATGTTGAAAACAGTTGTGTACAGATCTTTTTTTTTTCAAAATGCTTTGATGAATGTAAAGTTCAAAAGAACAGCATATATTTCAAATATATATATTTTTAACATTATAAATGTCTTTACTGTAACTGTTGATCAGTTTAACTCATCCTTCATAAATAAAAGTACTGATTTATTTTATTTCTTTCCCCCAAAAATAAATTTTAATTATTACTAACCACAAACTTTTGAGCGGTAGTGTTTAACGTTACAAAAGCTTTAGATTTCAGATAAATGCTGTTCTTTTGAACTTTCTATTCATCAAAGACTGTACACAACTGTTTTCGACATTTAAAATAATAATGAATGTTTCTTGAGTATCAATCATCATATTAGAATAATTTCTGAAGGATCATGTGACTGTTACGGTAGTGTAGTGCAGGAGGAAGGTGAAGACGACAGAGCTCTTCAATACAAGGAGTTTAATTCAAAAGATCTCAAAACACAGGAACAACGGGCAGAACACACACTATACATTAACGTTACATAAACGAGAACCGACACTGGAGACTGAAACACACAGGGCTTAAATACACAAGAGAACGGATCAGGGAAACAAGACACAGCTGACTAGACTAACGAGGGCAGAACAGGTGACACGGATGAACTAATTACAAAAACCATGGAAACAAGGACTAGACCAAAAATACACAGAAGACAGGGGGAAACGGAACAAAAACAGAACTCAGGAACACCATACATGTAACATTACTCCCCCCTTCCCCAAAGGCGCGTCCTCGCGCCTATAACATCCAAAGGGGTGGGAGGGTGGGCGCCCTGGAGGCTGACAGGGGAGACCAGGCAAGGGAGACACAGTGGGAAGCCTCCAGGGCGGAGCAGGCTGTGGGCGTGGAGCAGACTGTGGGCGTGGAGCAGGCTGTGGGCGTGGAGCAGGCTGTGGGCGTGGAGCAGGCTGTGGGCGTGGAGCAGGCTGTGGGCGTGGAGCAGGCTGTGGGCGTGGAGCAGGCTGTGGGCGTGGACATGGCGGAGCAGGCTGTGGGTGTGACCACGGCGGGGAAACCCCTTCGGGCGGCCATGGCGGGGAAACCCCCTCGGGCGGCCATGGCGGGGAATCTTTTTCAGAATGCCAGGACAGAGGTATATGGCCCCCCCCAAAAAAATACTTGGGCAAAGTCCCGGGTGTCAAAGAGGGCTCGGTGCAGGGCAACGATGAGGGCTCTGAGCTGTGCAGGAACAGCGGCGAAGAGGGCTCGGAGCTGCGCAGTAACAGCGGCGAAGAGGGCTCGGAGCTGTGCAGGAACAGCGGCGAAGAGGGCTCGGAACTGTGCAGTAACAGCGGCGAAGAGGGCTCGGAGCTGTGCAGTAACAGCGGCGAAGAGGGCTCGGAGCTGTGCAGTAACAGCGGCGAAGAGGGCTCGGAGCTGTGCAGTAACAGCGGCGAAGAGGGCTCGGAGCTGCGCAGTAACAGCGGCGAAGAGGGCTCGGAGCTGTGCAGGAACAGCGGCGAAGAGGGCTCGGAGCTGTGCAGTAACAGCGGCGAAGAAGTCTCTATGCTGGACGGGACCAGCGGTGAAGGATCTGTGCTGGACGGGACCAGCGGTGAAGGCTTTGTGCTGGACGGGACCAGCGGTGAAGACGTCTCTATGCTGGACGGGACCAGCGGTGAAGGATCTGTGCTGGACGGGACCAACAGAGAAGGCTTTGTGCTGGACGGGACCAGCGGAGATGAAGACACTGTGCTGGACGGGACCAACGGAGAAGGCTTTGTGCTGGACGGGACCAGCGGAGATGAAGACACTGTGCTGGACGGGACCAGCGGAGAAGAATGCCCTATGCTGGACGGGACCAGCGGAGATGAAGGCACTGTGCTGGACGGGACCAGCGGAGAAGAATGCACTATGCTGGACGGGACCAGCGGAGAGGAAGTCACTATGCTGGACGGGACCAGCGGAGATGGAAGCACTATGCTGGACGGGACCAGCGGAGAGGAAGTCACTATGCTGGACGGGACCAGCGGAGATGGAAGCACTATGCTGGACGGGACCAGCGGAGATGAAGGCTCTGTCTCGACGTTCATAGACTCCTGCAGGCAGGCGACAGGCTCTGGCTGGCAGGCGACGGGCTCTGGCTCTGGCGGGCAGGCGACGGGCTCTGGCTCTGGCGGGCAGGCGACGGGCTCTGGCTCTGGCGGGCAGGCGACGGGCTCTGGCTCTGGCGGGCAGGCGACGGGCTCTGGCTCTGGCGGGCAGGCGACGGGCTCTGGCTCTGGCGGGCAGGCGACGGGCTCTGGCTCTGGCGGGCAGGCGACGGGCTCTGGCTCTGGCGGGCACACGGTGAAGGGACACCCATTGTGCCATAGTACCCAGTCCACAAACTCCATAAAGTTCCCTCGAGGCCCATCTCCGGGCAGGCGTGCTTCGGTCTCAGCGTTGAGACCTGCCCGGAAGAACACACAGAGGCTGATGTCATCATAATGAACATGAGGTTGTAAGTCCAGATACCTCTGTGTGTGGGCCTCGAGGGACTGATCCTCCTGGGCAAGTAGGAGGATCTTCACTGCTGGATCCATGATCGTCGTTATATTTTGGGTCGGTTCTTCTGTTACGGTAGTGTAGTGCAGGAGGAAGGTGAAGACGACAGAGCTCTTCAATACAAGGAGTTTAATTCAAAAGATCTCAAAACACAGGAACAACGGGCAGAACACACACTATACATTAACGTTACATAAACGAGAACCGACACTGGAGACTGAAACACACAGGGCTTAAATACACAAGAGAACGGATCAGGGAAACAAGACACAGCTGACTAGACTAACGAGGGCAGAACAGGTGACACGGATGAACTAATTACAAAAACCATGGAAACAAGGACTAGACCAAAAATACACAGAAGACAGGGGGAAACGGAACAAAAACAGAACTCAGGAACACCATACATGTAACAGTGACAGTGACGACTGGAGTAATGATGCTGAAAACTCAGCTTTGATCACAGGAATAATTATTATAATTATTAATCAAATAAATGCAGCCTTGGTGAGCAGAAGAAACTTCTCTGTTATGTGCGCGCCACAGACTGCACGCACGTCCGCTTAGAGTTCCGCCTTTTGCCTTCCGTCAATATTACGTTATTAGAAAAATATTTTTTTAGAGAATCGATTTTTTGACATTTGTGAATCGATTCAGAATCGTCCACGTCCGCATCGCGATGCATCTAAGAATCAATTTTTTCTCCCACCCCTAGATTTCATACAACAGGTTAATAAACAGTTACAATTAAGTCACTTACATTTTAGATGCAATGTTGACTGTTTTTGTTCTGTTTCAGCAGCGAAAATAGTTAAACAAAGATCACGGCAGAACCATCACGCATCACGTGTTTTCTCATAACTGAACGATTCAGCATTTTTAACGAATCGGTTAACTCAAAGATTGAATGATCAATCCATAAACATCTGTCTTAATCATGATCGACTCATTCGAACGAATCGTTTGAACGAATGAATCAATGACTCGCTTATTAAGATGGATGCCTGGCGACACCTAATGGCGGTTTAGTGTTGTTTAAAAGCATCATTCTTTCCCACATGTGTGTGATTTGTGTGTGCAACATTATCATTATTTTTCTTTCACTATTATATTAGCGATTTAAAAGCACCCACTCGTGTCACACGTCGATTAACCGGTGGGAAAATATCCTCAGACACATACCTAATAAATGTATATTTAAATACAATATTGGCCTATCTGGTAAAAAGTTTTATATACTATTTTGATGTCCTTTTGGACACAAGAGGGCAGTATAGCCCTATGTTTGCTTTTTTGTTGAACCAAATAGCACTAAATAGCCTGTTTTTAACTTTTTCATTCTTCTTGAATTGCAAAAACAGAATAAAATGGGTTTAGTTGTGATATTTGTATACTTTTATATAGAAATAAATGGTATATAATTACATTTTTAGAAGATTTTTACTTTAATCCCTCGCCATAGCAAAACCGTTTGAGATATTTATTATCCATTCACAATTTAGCATATTTAATGTAGTTTCATCATGTTGAAAAAGTTTGGTACGAATAAAATAAATAGTTTAAGAGGAGTGGCTAAAAATTCAGAGGCTGATTTTGCAAAAAAATTCACATTCAGACCAAAATATCTGACTTCCTGATGGCCAGAGCTATTGAATGTAAATTAGAAAGTTGTCCGGCTTGATGAGAACAATATACAAACTATTTTTTCTTTACTGTAGTTAAAAGTAACCCCCCCACTTTTGTCAAAAGCATGTTGAAAGTGACACACTTCCTGCTGCCAGTTGGTGGCGCTATAACTTTGACTCACAATAGCTACATCCATCTGATCGGCCTCTTACCACGAACACACTGCTGAAGTTTCATCAAGATCAGTTAATGTATGCAGAAGTTATTCCACTTCCGTGTTTCTCTTTTCTCGCCATAAATTCGATTCCTCGCCACAGCCAAACCGTTCGAGATATCAAAAATCCGTCCGCAATTTAGCATCCTCAAAGTCTTGACTACATGCCCACCGAGTTTGAAGGGGACACGGTGAATTTTCTAGGAGGAGTATTTCACATTCCACAGCAAGCGTTTTCCAAACAACCCATAATAGCCGACTTCCTGTTGGGCTGGCGTAAAACTTGACCGGGGTAAAGTTGTTCAGCCCGATGAGATCTATATGTGTACCGAGTTTCATATTAATTCATGCGAGCGTGTTTGATATATGGATCAAGTTTTAGAACCCCGTTCAAGGGGGCGCTGTTGAGCCCCCCAGCCACGCCCGGGTACCAGCTTCAGCCCGGCCCTGATGGCCGTGGGTTCTGACCTGTGTGCAAAGTTTCAAGAGTTTTTGAGCACGTTAAGGACCCCAAAAGCCCCTGAAACCTTGATTAACAATTTAAAAGCAATAGTCAAATCCCCCCCTCCCCTCACACACACACAGACACAGAGAGAGGGAGAGAAAATTCTTCAGAAAATCCACATTCAAACCAAAATATCTCTCTTCCTGTTGGTCAGAGATGGTTCATGTAAATTAGAAAGTTGTCCGTCTTGATGAGAACAATACACATACCAAGTTTTGTGATTCTAGGAAAAACTAAACCCCCATTTTTGACTAAAGGTGGCGCTACTGAGCCATTCCACCACCCCCGTTTCTGAAACTTTGCACATGTCTACTGGCTAATAAATGTGATGTGTCTGTTGAGTTTCATGCAATTTCAAGTATGTTAAGAGTCTCAAAAGCATCAAAAAAGAATATTAAAGTTTGATGCGTTGCCACGGCAACAGTATCTAAGATATCAATAATCCTTTCACAGGTTTACATCTGCCGTGTGTCTACATTGTACACTTAAAGTTTGAAGCAAATCGGGTAAAAATAAGACACTGATTTCAAAGCATTTTGAAAGTGATGTACTTCCTGCTGCCTGTTGGTGGCACTATAACTTTGACTCACAATAGTCACATCTGTGCGATCGGCCTCTTACAACGAACACACTGCTGAAGTTTCATCAAGATGAGTTAATGTATGCAGAAGTTATAACACACTTCCTGTTTCATTTTTTCGCCATAAATTTGTTTCCTCGCCACGGCCAAACCGTTCGAGATATCAAAAATCCGTCCGCAATTTAGCATCCTCAATGTCTTAACTTCATGCACACCGAGTTTGGAGGCGAATCGATGAATTCCCTAGGAGGAGTACATTAAATTCCACAGCATGCGTTTCCAAACAACGCTAAATAGCCAACTTCCTGTTTGGCTGGCGTAAAACTTAGAGCACGAAAGTTGTTCGGCCCGATGAGATCTATATGTGTACCGAGTTTCATATCATTACATGCAAGTGTGTTTGATTTATGGACAAGTGTTCGGATCCCGTTCCAGGGGGCGCTGTTGAGCCCCGCTGCCACGCCCGGGTACCAGCTTCAGCCCGGCCCTGATGGCCGCAGGTTCTGACCTGTGTGCAAAGTTTCAAGAGTTTTCGAGCACGTTAAGGGCCCCAAAAGCCCCTGAAACCTTGAAACACACTGAAATCAATTGGAAATTCCCTCCCACCCCTCACACACACAGAGACAGAGAGAGAGAGAGAGAAAATTCTCCAAAAAATCACATTCAAACCAAAATATCTGACTTCCTGTTGCTCTCAGCTAATAAGTGTGAATTAGAAAGTTGTCCGGTTTAATGAGAACAATATACATAGCGAGTTTAGTGACTCTATGTAAAACTAAGCCCCCATTTTTGACTAAAGGTGGCGCTACTGAGCCCCTCACCACGCCCGTTTCTGAAACTTTGCACATGTCTACTGGCTAATAAATGTGATGTGTCTGTCGAGTTTCATGCAATTTCAAGTATGTTAAGAGTCTCAAAAGCATCAAAAAAGAATATTAAAGTTTGATGCGTTGCCACGGCAACAGTATCTAAGATATAAATAATCCTTACACAGGTCTACATCTGCCGTGTGTCTACATTGTACACCTAAAGTCTGAAGCAAATCGGGTAAAAATAAGAGGGTGATTTCAAAGCATTTTGAAAGTGACACACTTCCTGCTGCCAGTTGGTGGCGCTATAACTTTGACTCACAATAGTCACATCCATGTGATCGGCCTCTTACAACGAACACACTGCGGAAGTTTCATCAAGATCAGTTAATGTATGCAGAAGTTATAACACACTTCCTGTTTATCTTTTCTCGCTATAAATTCGTTTCATCGCCACGGCCAAACCGTTCGAGATATCAAAAATCCGTCCGCAATTTAGCATCCTCAATGTCTTGACTTCATGCTGACCGAATTTGGTGTGGATCGGATCAATTCCCTAGGAGGAGTACATTAAATTCCACAGCATGCGTTTTTCAAACAACCCATAATAGCTGACTTCCTGTTGGGCAAAGCTAATAACTTAGAGTGCGAAAGTTGTTCGGCCCGATGAGATCTATATGTGTACCGAGTTTCATACTAATACGTTCTTGTATGTGTCCAAGATTTAAGATTGTGTTCTAGGGGGCGCTGTTGAGCCCCCCTGCCACGCCCGGGTACCAGCTTCAGCCCGGCCCTAATGGCCGCGGGTTCTGACCTGCGTGCAAAGTTTCATGAGTTTTTGAGCACGTTAAAGGCCCCAAAAGCCCCCGAACCCTTGAAGAACAATAATAATAATAATAAATATAGCTGCGAGCAGCGATGGCGGGCCCAAGCCGGTGGCACCGCCACCCTGGTGCCTTTAGTTACACTAAAGCCACCGGGGTGGCGGTGTCACCGGCTTGGGCCCTCTATCGCTGCTCGCAGCTATATTTATATATATATATATATATATAAATGTAACAAAAAAAAAATATATATATATACATTATATATATGTAACAAAAAATAAAGAAATATAAATATATATAAATATATATATGGCGAGGCGAGGAATGGGCAGAGAAGAGCGAACGTTTTTGGACATTCATCATATTGCATTGGTTTTCATTTCTTGTCCTCAAACCGAGCACTAATCTGTTTATTTTTAAGTCACACATTCTCCATTGATTAAAAAAGACAATCAAATGTATTTTTTAATGGTAGTATTATTTTATACAGAAATAAATTATTTATAATTCAGATGAGAATAAAGTTAGTGTTAATTAAAATTGTAATTAAAACAAATATATTGATCTAAAATCTACTATCATTTGCTGCAAATAGGTTGACTATTTATATTTATTATTATATTTTATTACGGCTGTAATGAACCGGCTGCGATGTCAAGATTGCAATGCTGGAATGCACAGTGTGTGTGTGTGTGTGAGGCGTGGGCGCGATCAAACAGTGGAAACATAAAAACATAGGCTACTCCGTCGGTTTGTTCATACAGGACATCATTTAAACTGCAATGTGTTTACTTATATTTATGTACACTCGCAATAAA
This sequence comes from Rutilus rutilus, assembly GCF_951802725.1. Taxonomy (NCBI): domain Eukaryota; kingdom Metazoa; phylum Chordata; class Actinopteri; order Cypriniformes; family Leuciscidae; genus Rutilus; species Rutilus rutilus. The sequence goes on along the minus strand of NC_140217.1, from coordinate 18,252,542 downwards.
ACACAACATTGTGCTTTTGTAAAAAAACATTCAAGCAATCCCACCCCCGAAATGGCGCTATTTTTTAAATGAAACTAAAATGCTCACGGCTGCATGGGCAATAACACGTCTACAGCGAGGAATGAGCAGAACAGAGTGAATGTTTTTTAGTTCATTCCTACTGGACGTCCGTATTTCACTTTCGCTCACCATATTCTCACCCTCATGTTGTTTTAATCCTTTATGAATTTCTTTCTTCTGCTGAACAGAAAGGAAGATATTTAGAAGAATGTCAGTAACCAGACAGTTTCTGATCCCATTGACTTCCATAGTAGGAAAAAATGTATACTATGGAAGTCAATGAGACTAGAAACTGTCCGGTTACTGACATTCTTCTAAATATCTTCCTTTCTGTTCAGCAGAAGAAAGAAATTCATAAAGGATTGAAACAACATGAGGGTGAGTATATGATGACAGAATTTTCAGTTTAAAGTGGAGTATCCCTTTAAGTTAGCGATTTAAAAGCCCCCACCGCGGTGTCACATATCGATTAACCAGTGGGAACAAATTCTCAGTCACATCGCTAATATATTTATATATAAATACAATATACAATGGGCCTACCTGATTTTGAACACAAGAGGGCAGTATAGCCCTATGTATGACTTTTTTTTTTACTAAATAGCGCATTCTGGCTGATTTTAAACTTGTACATAATTCTTGAATTGAAAAAAAACTGAATAAACCCAAAACTAGTTCTGTTTCGGTTTAGTTCTGATATTTGTATAATTTTATATAAAAATAAATGGTGTATAATTAAATTTTAAGACGATATGAGATGTTTTCTGATTCCTTTTTTGACATTATTTTAATCCCTCGCCATGTCGAAACCGTTTGAAATATTTAATATCCGTTCACAATTTAGCATCTTTAATGTATTTTCATCGTGTAAAAAAAGTTTGGTGTGAATAAAAAAAAAAACACTTAGCAGGAGTGGGTAAAAAGCAGAGGCTGAATTTGCAAATAAATCCACATTCAAACCAAAATATCTGACTTCCTATTGGTCGAAGCTAATAACTGTATATTAGAAAGTTGTCCGGCTCGATGAGACCAATGTACGTACTGATTTTTGTAACTGTGGGTAAAACTAACCCCCCCACTTTTGTCAAAAGCATTTTGAAAGTGACACACTTCCTGCTGCCAGTTGGTGGCGCTATAACTTTGACTCACAATAGTTACATCCATCTGATCGGCCTCTTACCACGAACACACTGGTGAAGTTTCATCAAGATCAGTTAATGTATGCAGAAGTTATACCACTTCGTGTTTCTCTTTTCTCGCCATAAATTCGTTTCCTCGCCACGGCCAAACCGTTCGAGATATCAAAAATCCGTCCGCAATTTAGAATCCTCAATGTCTTGACTTCATGCACACCGAGTTTGGTGGGGATTGGATGAATTCTCTAGGAGGAGTACTTCGCATTCCACAGCAAGCGTTTTCCAAACAACCCATAATAGCCGACTTCCTGTTGGGCTGGCGTAAAACTTGACCAGGGGAAAGTTGTTCGGCCCGATGAGATCTATATGTGTACCGAGTTTCATATTAATTAATGCAAGCGTGTTTGATCTATGGACCAAGTTTTGGGACCCCCGTTCAAGGGGGCGCTGTTGAGCCCCCCTGCCACGCCCGGGTACCAGCTTCAGCCCGTCCCTGATGGCAGGGGGTTCTGACTTGTGTGCAAAGTTACAAGAGTTTTTGAGCACGTTAAAGGTGCATTGCGTCAGGAGTCTGAGTTTTCGCAGAACTACGCCCCCTCTGGCGGCAAGCGAAACTGCAACCAGAGGTGTGCACGCTCACGGACCACACGCACACGCACGCTTGCACGAGCTCGAGCTGGTCATAACCCAAGGAGCATCAGCCGCACAAATCTTTTGTTTACAATCATAATGTCTTCAGAGGTAATAAAGTTTTAAATCTGCAAGTAATTTAAAATATGTGAAAGGAAAGGCAATTGAGTAAATAACACACTTATGTGTGAGGGAAAAAATGGGGGTAGTAGAAAACTTCGTTTTTTATTCCCATCTATCTCCATGTTGAACTGTGTTATGTGTTTACTGTATCCACTTATGAATATTATTATGGAAACACGTTCATGAACAATATAAGTTATAACTTTGTAAAAGCTCAAAATTGTAATCATGATACCATACCATACACAGTCGGTCAACAAAGTACACCCAAATGTCTCAAGGTAATAAACAATCAAGTGGCACTATGACGTTACCATAAAAGCCAAACAGGCTAATCCGCCGAAGATTTGCGGGGGTTTAGCCTGTTTTATTGATCAGCTAAGTAGCATATTCCAATAGCAATACATCGTAATTAAGCAGTAATTTGCTCAAAATTTGTGTCTAAGTATCTAACTTATATATCAGCATTTTATATCACAATCATTCTGAACCTGATCACTGACAATGGTAAGTTAGTAAAACCTATTCCGATTGTACATTTATCTAGCTTACGCTAAAGCATTACACATTTTATGGATCGTCATTTATTGTCATTATTGGCCGTATCAGACATTAGAGAATGGGATATATCTTACCTTTTTATCAAGAAAAAAGCCAACTGAGGATCCCGTTTGAGCCCTAGAGCAGACCGGAGATCTCTCCATTTGTTGAAAGCCTTCCCTATGTTTACTCTCGTCTTACCCCGACGCCTGTCTGACTCCAATTTGGACCTTTTGGTTGCACTAGACAAAAGTTCTCTTTTTTTTTTTATCTTACGTGGAGTTTGCGTTGGTGTTTGAAATGAACTACAAGCCGGTCTAGAATCCATTTTCTACGGAGAATGGCGGCGTCGGCGCATACACAAACCTGCCAGACATATGAGCGTGCCGTGAACGCGCATGACGTCACGCCCAGTCTCAGATTCCGACCCGAATCCCTCTTATTTATTTTACTGTACAGGATTATAGAGGCAATCGCAGTGATCAGAGAAGGGCTCAGTCAGCCCATCAGGCAATTGTTTAAGCATGTATGGGTTAGAAAACGGGTATTTTTAACATGAAAAGTTGCGCAATGCACCTTTAAGGACCCCAAAAGCCCCTGAAACCTTGATTAACAATGTAAAAGCAATAGTCAAATCCCCCCCTCCCCTCACACACACAGAGACACAGAGAGAGGGAGAGAAAATTCTTCAGAATATCCACATTCAAACCAAAATATCTCTCTTCCTGTTGGTCAGAGATAGTTCATGTAAATTAGAAAGTTGTCCGTCTTGATGAGAACAATACACATACCAAGTTTTGTTGCTGTTGATAAAACTTACCCCCCCACTTATGACTAAAGGTTGCGCTACTGAGCCCCTCACCACGCCCGTTTCTGAAACTTTGCACATGTCTACTGGCTAATAAATGTGATGTGTCTGTCGAGTTTCATCCAATTTCAAGTATGTTAAGAGTCTCAAAAGCATCAAAAAAGAATATTAAAGTTTGAAGCATTGCCATGGCAACAGTATTAAAGATATCAAAAATCCTTTCACAGGTCTACATCTGCCGTGTGTTTACATTATACACATAAAGTTTGAAGCAAATCGGGTAAAAATAAGAGGGTGATTTCAAAGCATTTTGAAAGGGACACACTTCCTGTTGCCAGTTGGTGGCGCTATAACTTTGACTCACAATAGTCACATCCATGTGATCGACCTCTTACAACGAACACACTGCTGAAGTTTAATCAAGATCAGTTAATGTATGCAGAAGTTATAACACACTTCCTGTTTCCATTATTCGCCATAAATTCGTGTCCTCGCCACAGCCAAACCGTTCGAGATATCAAAAATCCGTCCGCAATTTAGCATCCTCAATGTCTTGACTTCATGCTGACTGAGTTTGGAGGCGAATGGATGAATTCCCTAGGAGGAGTACATTAAATTCCACAGCATGCGTTTCCAAACAACCCATAATAGCCGACTTCCTGTTGGGCTGGCGTAAAAAGTAAAAGTACGAAAGTTGTTTGGCCCGATGAGATCTATATGTGTACCAAGTTTCATATTATTACATGCAAGCGTGTTTGATTTATGGACCAAGTTTTCGGACCCCGTTCCAGGGGGCGCTGTCGAGCCTCCCTGCCACGCCAGTGTCCCAGCTTCAGCCCGGCCCTAATGGCTGCGGGTTCTGACCTGTGTGCAAAGTTTCAAGAGTTTTCGAGCACGTTAAGGGCCCCAAAAGTGCCCGAAAGGTTGAAAAAAAAATAATAATAAATAATCCTTAGAAGAACAATAGGGCTCTGCGCCCTTTCAGGGCTTGGGCCCTAATAATAATAATAATAATCCTAACGAAAACAATAGGGCCTTCGCCCTTTCAGGGCTTGGGCCCTAATAAACAGAGCAATTCCAAGAGGGTCCTCACACCATCGGTGCTCGGGCCCTAAATATAGCTGCGAGCAGCGATTGCGGGCCCAAGCCGGTGGCACCGCCACCCTGGTGCCTTTAGTTACACTAAAGCCACCGGGGTGGCGGTGTCACCGGCTTGGGCCCTCCATCGCTGCTCGCAGCTATATTTATATATATATATACATATATATAAAAATGTAACAAAAAAAAAAATATATATATATACATTATATATATGTAACAAAAAAATATATATATATATATATATATATATATATATATATATATATGGCGAGGCGAGGAACGGGCAGAGAAGAGCGAACGTTTTTGGACATTCATCATATTGCATTGGTTTTCATTTCTTGTCCTCAAACCGAGCACTAATCTGTTTATTTTTAAGTCACACATTCTCCATTGATTAAAAAAGACAATCAAATGTATTTTTTAATGGTAGTATTATTTTATACAGAAATAAATTATTTATAATTCAGATGAGAATAAAGTTAGTGTTAATTAAAATTGTAAGGAAAACAAATATATTGATCTAAAATCTACTATCATTTGCTGCAAATAGGTTGACTATTTATATTTATTATTATATTTTATTACGGCTGTAATGAACCGGCTGCGATGTCAAGATTGCAATGCTGGAATGCACAGTGTGTGTGTGTGTGTGTGTGTGTGTGTGTGTGTGTGTGTGAGGCGTGGGCACGATCGAACAGTGGAAACAAAAAAACATAGGCTACTCCGTCGGTTTGTTCATACAGGACATTGTTTAAACTGCACTGTGTTTACTTATATTTATGTACACTCGCAATAAAACACAACATTGTGCTTTTGTAAAAAAACATTCAAGCAATCCCACCCCCGAAATGGCGCTATTTTTTAAATGAAACTAAAATGCTCACGGCTGCATGGGCAATAACGCGTCTACAGCGAGGAACGAGCAGAACAGAGTGAATGTTTTTTAGTTCATTGCTACTGGACGACCGTATTTCACTTTCGCTTTTAAAGGGATACTCCACTTTAAAATGAAAATTCTGTCATCATATACTCACCCTCATGTTGTTTTAATCCTTTATGAATTTCTTTCTTCTGCTGAACAGAAAGGAAGATATTTAGGAGAATGTCAGTAACCAGACAGTTTCTGATCCCATTGACTTCCATAGTAGGAAAAAAATGTATACTATGGAAGTCAATGAGACCAGAAACTGTCTGGTTACTGACATTCTTCTAAATATCTTCCTTTCTGTTCAGCAGAAGAAAGAAATTAATAAAGGATTGAAACAACATGAGGGTGAGTATATGATGACAGAATTTTCAATTTAAAGTGGAGTATCCCTTTAAGTTAGCGATTTAAAAGCCCCCGCCGCGGTGTCACACATCGAAAAAAAAATTCTCAGTCACATCGCTATTATATTTATATATAAACACAATATACAATGGGCCTACCTGATTTTGAACACAAGAGGGCAGTATAGCCCTATGTATGACTTTTTTTTTTTTACTAAATAGCGCATTCTGGCTGATTTTAAACTTGTACATAATTCTTGAATTGAAAAAAACTGAATAAACCCAAAACTAGTTCTGTTTCGGTTTAGTTCTGATATTTGTATAATTTTCTATAAAAATAAATGGTGTATAATTAAATTTTAAGAAGATATGAGATGTTTTCTGATTCCTTTTTTGACATTATTTGAATCCCTCGCCATGTCAAAACCGTTTGAAATATTTAATATCCGTTCACAATTTAGCATCTTTAATGTATTTTCATCGTGTTAAAAAAGTTTGGTGTGAATAAAAAAACAAACACTTAGCAGGAGTGGGTAAAAAGCAGAGGCTGAATTTGCAAATAAATCCACATTCAAACCAAAATATCTGACTTCCTATTGGTCGAAGCTAATAACTGTATATTAGAAAGTTGTCCGGCTTGATGAGACCAATGTACGTACTGATTTTTGTAACTGTGGGTAAAACTAACCCCCCCACTTTTGTCAAAAGCATTTTGAAAGTGACACACTTCCTGCTGCCAGTTGGTGGCGCTATAACTTTGACTCACAATAGTTACATCCATCTGATCGGCCTCTTACCACGAACACACTGCTGAAGTTTCATCAAGATCAGTTAATGCATGCAGAAGTTATTCCACTTCGTGTTTCTCTTTTCTCGCCATAAATTCGATTCCTCGCCACGGCCAAACCGTTCGAGATATCAAAAATCCGTCCGCAATTTAGCATCCTCAAAGTCTTGACTTCATGCACACCGAGTTTGGAGGGGACACGGTGAATTTTCTAGGAGGAGTATTTCACATTCCACAGCAAGCGTTTTCCAAACAACCCATAATAGCCGACTTCCTGTTGGGCTGGCGTAAAACTTTACCAGGGGAAAGTTGTTCGGCCCGATGAGATCTATATGTGTACCGAGTTTCATATTAATTAATGCAAGCGTGTTTGATCTATGGACCAAGTTTTAGAACCCCGTTCAAGGGGGCGCTGTTGAGCCCCCCTGCCACGCCCGGGTCCCAGCTTCAGCCCGTCCCTGATGGCCGTGGGTTCTGACTTGTGTGCAAAGTTACAAGAGTTTTTGAGCACGTTAAGGACCCCAAAAGCCCCTGAAACCTTGATTAACAATATAAAAGCAATAGTCAAATCCCCCCCTCCCCTCACACACACAGAGACACAGAGAGAGGGAGAGAAAATTCTTCAGAAAATCCACATTCAAACCAAAATATCTCTCTTCCTGTTGGTCAGAGATAGTTCATGTAAATTAGAAAGTTGTCCGTCATGATGAGAACAATACACATACCAAGTTTTGTTGCTGTTGATAAAACTAACCCCCCCACTTATGACTAAAGGTGGCGCTACTGAGCCCCTCACCACGCCCGTTTCTGAAACTTTGCACATGTCTACTGGCTAATAAATGTGATGTGTCTGTCGAGTTTCATCCAATTTCAAGTATGTTAAGAGTCTCAAAAGCATCAAAAAAGAATATTAAAGTTTGAAGCGTTGCCATGGCAACAGTATTAAAGATATCAAAAATCCTTTCACAGGTCTACATCTGCCGTGTGTTTAAATTATACACATAAAGTTTGAAGCAAATCGGGTAAAAATAAGAGGGTGATTTCAAAGCATTTTGAAAGGGACACACTTCCTGCTGCCAGTTGGTGGCGCTATAACTTTGACTCACAATAGTCACATCCATGTGATCGGCCTCTTACAACGAACACACTGCTGAAGTTTAATCAAGATCAGTTAATGTATGCAGAAGTTATAACACACTTCCTGTTTCCATTATTCGCCATAAATTCGTGTCCTCGCCACAGCCAAACCGTTCGAGATATCAAAAATCCGTCTGCAATTTAGCATCCTCAATGTCTTGACTTCATGCTGACTGAGTTTGGAGGCGAATGGATGAATTCCCTAGGAGGAGTACATTAAATTCCACAGCATGCGTTTCCAAACAACCCATAATAGCCGACTTCCTGTTGGGCTGGCGTAAAAAGTAGAAGTACGAAAGTTGTTTGGCCCGATGAGATCTATATGTGTACCGAGTTTCATATTATTACATGCAAGCGTGTTTGATTTATGGACCAAGTTTTCGGACCCCGTTCCAGGGGGCGCTGTCGAGCCTCCCTGCCACGCCCGTGTCCCAGCTTCAGCCCGGCCCTAATGGCCGCGGGTTCTGACCCGTGTGCAAAGTTTCAAGAGTTTTCGAGCACGTTAAGGGCCCCAAAAGTGCCCGAAAGGTTGAAAAAAAAATAATAATAAATATAGCTGCGAGCAGCGATTACGGGCCCAAGCCGGTGGCACCGCAACCCCGGTGCCTTTAGTTACCTAAAGGCACCAGGGTGGCGGTACCGCCGGCTTTGGCCCTCCATCGCTGCTCGCAGCTATATTTATATATATATATATATATATATATATACATACATACATACACACACATACATATATATGTGTATATATATATATATATATATATATATTATTGTTCAAAAGTTTGGGGTCAGTAAGATTTTTTATGTTTTTAGGAGAAGTCTCTTCTGCTCACCAAGGCTGCATTTATTGATTAAAAATACAAACAAAAACAGTAATATTGTGAAATATTATTCCAATTTAAAACAGCTGTTTTCAATTTTAAAATATTTTACATAGTAATTCATTTCTGTGATCAAAGTTGAGTTTTCAGCATCATTACTCCAGTCTTCAGTGTCACATGATCCTTCAGAAATCATACTAATATGATGATTGATGCTCAATAAATATTAATTATTATTTTCAATGTTGAAAACAGTTGTGTACAGATTTTTTTTTTTCAAAATGCTTTGATGAATGTAAAGCTCAAAAGAACAGCATATATTTCAAATATATATATTTTTAACATTATAAATGTCTTTACTGTAACTGTTGATCAGTTTAACTCATCCTTCATAAATAAAAGTACTGATTTATTTTATTTCTTTCCCCCAAAAATAAAATTTTAATTATTACTAACCACAAACTTTTGAGCGGTAGTGTTTAACGTTACAAAAGCTTTAGATTTCAGATAAATGCTGTTCTTTTGAACTTTCTATTCATCAAAGACTGTACACAACTGTTTTCGACATTTAAAATAATAATGAATGTTTCTTGAGTATCAATCATCATATTAGAATAATTTCTGAAGGATCATGTGACAGTGACGACTGGAGTAATGATGCTGAAAACTCAGCTTTGATCACAGGAATAAATAACAGTTTAAAATATATTAAAATAGAAAGCAGCTGTTTTAAATTGGAATACTATTTTACAATATTACTGTTTTTGTTTGTATTTTTAATCAAATAAATGCAGCCTTGGTGAGCAGAAGAAACTTCTCTGTTATGTGCGCGCCACAGACTGCACGCACGTCCGCTTAGAGTTCCGCCTTTTGCCTTCCGTCAATATTACGTTATTAGAAAAATATTTTTTTAGAGAATCGATTTTTTGACATTTGTGAATCGATTCAGAATCGTCCACGTCCGCATCGCGATGCATCTAAGAATCAATTTTTTCTCCCACCCCTAGATTTCATACAACAGGTTAATAAACAGTTACAATTAAGTCACTTACATTTTAGATGCAATGTTGACTGTTTTTGTTCTGTTTCAGCAGCGAAAATAGTTAAACAAAGATCACGGCAGAACCATCACGCATCACGTGTTTTCTCATAACTGAACGATTCAGCATTTTTAACGAATCGGTTGACTCAAAGATTGAATGATCAATCCATAAACATCTGTCTTAATCATGATCGACTCATTCGAACGAATCGTTTGAACGAATGAATCAATGACTCGCTTATTAAGATGGATGCCTGGCGACACCTAATGGCGGTTTAGTGTTGTTTAAAAGCATCATTCTTTCCCACATGTGTGTGATTTGTGTGTGCAACATTATCATTATTTTTCTTTCACTATTATATTAGCGATTTAAAAGCACCCACTCGTGTCACACGTCGATTAACCGGTGGGAAAATATCCTCAGACACATACCTAATAAATGTATATTTAAATACAATATTGGCCTACCTGGTAAAAAGTTTTATATACTATTTTGATGTCCTTTTGGACACAAGAGGGCAGTATAGCCCTATGTTTGCTTTTTTGTTGAACCAAATAGCACTAAATAGCCTGTTTTTAACTTTTTCATTCTTCTTGAATTGCAAAAACAGAATAAAATGGGTTTAGTTGTGATATTTGTATACTTTTATATAGAAATAAATGGTATATAATTACATTTTTAGAAGATTTTTACTTTAATCCCTCGCCATAGCAAAACCGTTTGAGATATTTATTATCCATTCACAATTTAGCATATTTAATGTAGTTTCATCATGTTGAAAAAGTTTGGTACGAATAAAATAAATAGTTTAAGAGGAGTGGCTAAAAATTCAGAGGCTGATTTTGCAAAAAAATTCACATTCAGACCAAAATATCTGACTTCCTGATGGCCAGAGCTATTGAATGTAAATTAGAAAGTTGTCCGGCTTGATGAGAACAATATACAAACTATTTTTTCTTTACTGTAGTTAAAAGTAACCCCCCCACTTTTGTCAAAAGCATGTTGAAAGTGACACACTTCCTGCTGCCAGTTGGTGGCGCTATAACTTTGACTCACAATAGCTACATCCATCTGATCGGCCTCTTACCACGAACACACTGCTGAAGTTTCATCAAGATCAGTTAATGTATGCAGAAGTTATTCCACTTCCGTGTTTCTCTTTTCTCGCCATAAATTCGATTCCTCGCCACAGCCAAACCGTTCGAGATATCAAAAATCTGTCCGCAATTTAGCATCCTCAAAGTCTTGACTACATGCACACCGAGTTTGAAGGGGACACGGTGAATTTTCTAGGAGGAGTATTTCACATTCCACAGCAAGCGTTTTCCAAACAACCCATAATAGCCGACTTCCTGTTGGGCTGGCGTAAAACTTGACCAGGGTAAAGTTGTTCGGCCCGATGAGATCTATATGTGTACCGAGTTTCATATTAATTCATGCGAGCGTGTTTGATATATGGATCAAGTTTTAGAACCCCGTTCAAGGGGGCGCTGTTGAACCCCCCAGCCACGCCCGGGTACCAGCTTCAGCCCGGCCCTGATGGCCGTGGGTTCTGACCTGTGTGCAAAGTTTCAAGAGTTTTTGAGCATGTTAAGGACCCCAAAAGCCCCTGAAACCTTGATTAACAATATAAAAGCAATAGTCAAATCCCCCCCCTCCCCTCACACACACACAGACACAGAGAGAGGGAGAGAAAATTATTCAGAAAATCCACATTCAAACCAAAATATCTCTCTTCCTGTTGGTCGGAGATGGTTAATGTCAATTAGAAAGTTGTCCGTCTTGATGAGAACAATACACATACCAAGTTTTGTTGCTGTTGATAAAACTAACCGCCCCATTTATGACTAAAGGTGGCGCTACTGAGCCCCTCACCACGCCCGTTTCTGAAACTTTGCACATGTCTACGGGCTAATAAATGTGATGTGTCTGTCGAGTTTCATCCAATTTCAAGCATCTTAAGAGTCTCAAAAGCATCCAAAAAGAAAATTAAAGTTTGATGCGTTGCCACGGCAACAGTATCTAAGATATCAATAATCCTTTCACAGGTCTACATCTGCCGTGTGTTTACATTATACAGATAAAGTTTGAAGCAAATCGGGTAAAAATAAGAGGGTGATTTCAAAGCATTTTGAAAGTGACACACTTCTTGCTGCCAGTAGGTGGCGCTATAATTTTGACTCACAATAGTCACATCAATGTGATCAGCCTCTGACCACGAACACACTGCTGAAGTTTTATCAAGATCCGTCAATGTATGCAGAAGTTATAATACACTTCCTGTGTCCCATTATTCGCCATCAATTTGTTTCCTCGCCACAGCCAAACCGTTCGAGATATCAAAAATCCCCTGGCAATTTTTCATCCTCAATGTCTTGACTTCATGCACACAGAGTTTGGTGCTGACCGGGTGAATTCCCTAAGAGAAGTGTTTCAAATTCCTAAGCATGCGTTTCCAAACAACCCTAAATAGTCGACTTCCTGTTGGGCTGGCGTAAAACTTAGAGCATGAAAGTTGTGCGGCCCGATGAGATCTATATGTGTACCGAGTTTCATATTATTACATGCAAGCGTGTTTGATTTATGGACCAAGTTTTCGGACCCTGTTCCAGGGGGCGCTGTCGAGCCCCCCTGCCACGCCCGGGTACCAGCTTCAGCCCGGCCCTGATGGCCGCGGGTTCTGACTCGTGTGCAAAGTTTCAAGAGTTTTTGAGCATGTTAAGGGCCCCAAAAATGCCTAAATAGTCGTAAGAAAAATAATAATAATAATCCTACCGAAAACAATAGGGCCTTCGCCCTTTCAGGGCTTGGGCCCTAAATAATCCTTAGAAGAACAATAGGGCTCTGCGCCCTTTCAGGGCTTGGGCCCTAATAATCCTAACGAAAACAATAGGGCCTTCGCCCTTTGGGCTTGGGCCCTAATAATAATAATAAATATAGCTGCGAGCAGCGATTACGGGCCCAAGCCGGTGGCACCGCAACCCCGGTGCCTTTAGTTACCTAAAGGCACCGGGGTGGCGGTACCGCCGGCTTTGGCCCGTAATCGCTGCTCGCAGCTATATTTATATATATATATATATATATATATATACACACACACACACACACACACATACATATATATATATATATATATATTACCGTTCAAAAGTTTGGGGTCAGTAAGATTTTTAATGTTTTTAGGAGAAGTCTCTTCTGCTCACCAAGGCTGCATTTATTTGATTAAAAATACAAACAAAAACAGTAATATTGTGAAATATTATTCCAATTTAAAACAGCTGTTTTCAATTTTAAAATATTTTACATAGTAATTAATTTCTGTGATCAAAGTTGAGTTTTCAGCATCATTAGTCCAGTCTTCAGTCACATGATCCTTCAGAAATCATACTAATATGATGATTGATGCTCAATAAATATTCATTATTATTTTCAATGTTGAAAACAGTTGTGTACAGATTTTTTTTTTCAAAATGCTTTGATGAATGTAAAGTTCAAAAGAACAGCATATATTTCAAATATAATTTTTTTTAACATTATAAATGTCTTTACTGTAACTGTTGATCAGTTTAACTCATCCTTCATAAATAAAAGTACTGATTTATTTTATTTCTTTCCCCCAAAAATAAAATTTTAATTATTACTAACCCCAAACTTTTGAGCAGTAGTGTTTAACGTTACAAAAGCTTTAGATTTCAGATAAATGCTGTTCTTTTGAACTTTCTATTCATCAAAGACTGTACACAACTGTTTTCGACATTTAAAATAATAATGAATGTTTCTTGAGCATCAATCATCATATTAGAATAATTTCTGAAGGATCATGTGACAGTGACGACTGGAGTAATGATGCTGAAAACTCAGCTTTGATCACAGGAATAAATAACAGTTTAAAATATATTAAAATAGAAAGTGCGCTGTTTTAAATTGGAATAATATTTTACAATATTACTGTTTTTGTTTGTATTTTTAATCAAATAAATGCAGCCTTGGTGAGCAGAAGAAACTTCTCTGTTATGTGCGCGCCACAGACTGCACGCACGTCCGCTTAGAGTTCCGCCTTTTGCGTTCCGTCAATATTACGTTATTAGAAAAATATTTTTTTAGAGAATCGATTTTTTGACATTTGTGAATCGATTCAGAATCGTCCACGTCCGCATCGCGATGCATCTATAAATCAATTTTTTCTCCCACCCCTAGATTTCATACAACAGGTTAATAAACAGTTACAATTAAGTCACTTACATTTTAGATGCAATGTTGACTGTTTTTGTTTTGTTTCAGCAGCGAAAATAGTTAAACAAAGATCACAGCAGAACCATCACGCATCACGTGTTTTCTCATAACTGAACGATTCAGCATTTTTAACGAATCGGTTGACTCAAAGATTGAATGATCAATCCATAAACATCTGTCTTAATCATGATCGACTCATTCGAACGAATCGTTTGAACGAATGAATCAATGACTCGCTTATTAAGATGGATGCCTGGCGACACCTAATGGCGGTTTAGTGTTGTTTAAAAGCATCATTCTTTCCCACGTGTGTGTGATTTGTGTGTGCAACATTATCATTATTTTTCTTTCACTATTATATTAGCGATTTAAAAGCCCCCGCTCATGTCACACGTCGATTAACCGGTGGGAAAATATCCTCAGACACATACCTAATAAATGTATATTTAAATACAATATTGGCCTACCTGGTAAAAAGTTTTATATACTATTTTGATGTCCTTTTGGACACAAGAGGGCAGTATAGCCCTATGTTTGCTTTTTTGTTGAACCAAATAGCACTAAATAGCCTGTTTTTAACTTTTTCATTCTTCTTGAATTGCAAAAACAGAATAAAATGGGTTTAGTTGTGATATTTGTATACTTTTATATAGAAATAAATGGTATATAATTACATTTTTAGAAGATTTTTAGTGTTTCCTTTTTGGACATTACTTTAATCCCTCGCCATAGCAAAACCGTTTGAGATATTTATTATCCATTCACAATTTAGCATATTTAATGTAATTTCATCATGTTGAAAAAGTTTGGTACGAATAAAATAAACCACTTAGCAGGAGTGGGTAAAAATGCAGAGGCTGAATTTGCAAATAAATCCACATTCAAACCAAAATATCTGACTTCCTGTTGGTCAGAGCTAATAACTGTCAATTAGAAAGTTGTCCGGCTCGATGAGACCAATATACGTACTGATTTTTGTAATTGTGGGTAAAACTAACCCCCCCACTTTTGTCAAAAACATTTTGAAAGTGACACACTTCCTGCTGCCAGTTGGTGGCGCTATAACTTTGACTCACAATAGTCACATCCATCTGATCGGCCTCTTACCACGAACACACTGCTGAAGTTTCATCAAGATCAGTTAATGTGTGCAGAAGTTATAACACTTCGTGTTTCTCTTTTCTCGCCATAAATTCGTATCCTCGCCATGGCCAAACCGTTTGAGATATCAAAAATCCGTCCGCAATTTAGCATCCTCAATGTCTTGACTTCATGCACACCGAGTTTGGTGGCGATTTAATTAATTCTCTAGGAGAAGTGTTTCAAATTCCACAGCAAGCGTTCTCCAAACAACCCATAATTGCCGACTTCCTGTTGGGCTGGCGTAAAACTTAGAGCACGAAAGTTGTTCGGCCCGATGAGATCTATATGTGTACCGAGTTTCATATCATTACATGCAAGTGTGTTTGATTTATGGACAAGTGTTCGGATCCCGTTCCAGGGGGCGCTGTTGAGCCCCCCTGCCACGCCCGGGTACCAGCTTCAGCCCGGCCCTGATGGCCGCGGTTTCTGACCTGTGTGCAAAGTTTCAAGAGTTTTCGAGCACGTTAAAGGCCCCAAAAGCCCCTGAAACCTTGAAAAACAGGAATTTTAAACAAATCTCACTCAAAAGACAAATCCCCCCACCCCTCACACACACAGAGACGCAGAGGCAGAGAGAGAGAGGGAGAGAATTCTTCAAAAAATCACATTCAAACCAAAATATCTCACTTCCTGTTGTTCACAGCTTATGACTATAAATTAGAAAGTTGTCCGGCTTAATGAGAACAATATACATAACGATTTTTGTGACTCTACTTAAAACTAAGCCCCCATTTTTGACTAAAGGTGGCGCTACTGAGCCCCTCACCACGCCCGTTTCTGAAACTTTGCACATGTCTACTGGCTAATAAATGTGATGTGTCTGTCGAGTTTCATCCAATTTCAAGTATGTTAAGAGTCTCAAAAGCATCTGAAAAGAATATTAAAGTTTGATGCGTTGCCACGGCAACAGTATTTAAGATATCAATAAACCTTTCACAGGTCTACATCTGCCGTGTGTCTACATTATACACATAAAGTTTGAAGCAAATCGGGTAAAAATAAGAGAGTGATTTCAAAGCATTTTGAAAGTGACACACTTCCTGCTGCCAGTTGGTGGCGCTATAACTTTGACTCACAATAGTCACATCCATGTGATCGGCCTCTTACAACGAACACACTGCGGAAGTTTCATCAAGATCAGTTAATGTATGCAGAAGTTATAACACACTTCCTGTGTCCCTTATCCGCCATAAATTCGTTTCCTCGCCACGACCAAACCGTTTGAGATATCAAAAATCCGTCCGCAATTTAGCATCCTCAATGTCTTGACTTCATGCTGACCGAGTTTGGTTGTGATTGGACGAATTTTCTAGGAGGAGTATTTCAAATTCCACAGCATGCGTTTCCAAACAACCCATAATAGCCGACTTCCTGTTGGACTAGCGTAAAGCTAGCGTAAAACTTAGAGGACGAAACTTGTTCGGCCCGATGAGATCTATATGTGTACTGAGTTTCATATTATTATATGCAAGCATGTTTGATTTATGGACCAAGTTTTCGGACACCATTCCAGGGGGCGCTGTCGAGCCCCCCTGCCACGCCCGGGTACTAGCTTCAGTCCGGCCCTGATGGCCGTGGGTTCTGACGTGTGTGCAAAATTTCAAGAGTTTTCGAGCATGTTAAGAGCCCCAAAAGTGCCCGAAAGGTTGACAAAATAATAATAAATATAGCTGCGAGCAGCGATTACGGGCCCAAGCCGGTGGCACCGCAACCCCGGTGCCTTTAGTTACCTAAAGGCATCGGGGTGGCGGTACCGCCGGCTTTGGCCCTCCATCGCTGCTCGCAGCTATATTTATATTTATATATATATATATATACACATACATACATACATACACACACATACATACATATATATATATATATATATATATGTATATATATATATATATATATATATTATTGTTCAAAAGTTTGGGGTCAGTAAGATTTTTAATGTTTTTAGGAGAAGTCTCTTCTGCTCACCAAGGCTGCATTTATTGATTAAAAATACAAACAAAAACAGTAATATTGTGAAATATTATTCCAATTTAAAACAGCTGTTTTCAATTTTAAAATATTTTACATAGTAATTCATTTCTGTGATCAAAGTTGAGTTTTCAGCATCATTACTCCAGTCTTCAGTGTCACATGATCCTTCAGAAATCATACTAATATGATGATTGATGCTCAATAAATATTCATTATTATTTTCAATGTTGAAAACAGTTGTGTACAGATTTTTTTTTTTTCAAAATGCTTTGATGAATGTAAAGTTCAAAAGAACAGCATATATTTCAAATATATATATTTTTAACATTATAAATGTCTTTACTGTAACTGTTGATCGGTTTAACTCATCCTTCATAAATAAAAGTACTGATTTATTTTATTTCTTTCCCCCCAAAATAAAATTTTAATTATTACTAACCACAAACTTTTGAGCGGTAGTGTTTAACGTTACAAAAGCTTTAGATTTCAGATAAATGCTGTTCTTTTGAACTTTCTATTCATCAAAGACTGTACACAACTGTTTTCGACATTTAAAATAATAATGAATGTTTCTTGAGTATCAATCATCATATTAGAATAATTTCTGAAGGATCATGTGACAGTGACGACTGGAGTAATGATGCTGAAAACTCAGCTTTGATCACAGGAATAAATAACAGTTTAAAATATATTAAAATAGAAAGCAGCTGTTTTAAATTGGAATACTATTTTACAATATTACTGTTTTTGTTTGTATTTTTAATCAAATAAATGCAGCCTTGGTGAGCAGAAGAAACTTCTCTGTTATGTGCGCGCCACAGACTGCACGCACGTCCGCTTAGAGTTCCGCCTTTTGCCTTCCGTCAATATTACGTTATTAGAAAAATATTTTTTTAGAGAATCGATTTTTTGACATTTGTGAATCGATTCAGAATCGTCCACGTCCGCATCGCGATGCATCTAAGAATCAATTTTTTCTCCCACCCCTAGATTTCATACAACAGGTTAATAAACAGTTACAATTAAGTCACTTACATTTTAGATGCAATGTTGACTGTTTTTGTTCTGTTTCAGCAGCGAAAATAGTTAAACAAAGATCACGGCAGAACCATCACGCATCACGTGTTTTCTCATAACTGAACGATTCAGCATTTTTAACGAATCGGTTGACTCAAAGATTGAATGATCAATCCATAAACATCTGTCTTAATCATGATCGACTCATTCGAACGAATCGTTTGAACGAATGAATCAATGACTCGCTTATTAAGATGGATGCCTGGCGACACCTAATGGCGGTTTAGTGTTGTTTAAAAGCATCATTCTTTCCCACATGTGTGTGATTTGTGTGTGCAACATTATCATTATTTTTCTTTCACTATTATATTAGCGATTTAAAAGCACCCACTCGTGTCACACGTCGATTAACCGGTGGGAAAATATTCTCAGACACATACCTAATAAATGTATATTTAAATACAATATTGGCCTACCTGGTAAAAAGTTTTATATACTATTTTGATGTCCTTTTGGACACAAGAGGGCAGTATAGCCCTATGTTTGCTTTTTTGTTGAACCAAATAGCACTAAATAGCCTGTTTTTAACTTTTTCATTCTTCTTGAATTGCAAAAACAGAATAAAATGGGTTTAGTTGTGATATTTCTATACTTTTATATAGAAATAAATGGTATATAATTACATTTTTAGAAGATTTTTACTTTAATCCCTCGCCATAGCAAAACCGTTTGAGATATTTATTATCCATTCACAACTTAGCATATTTAATGTAGTTTCATCATGTTGAAAAAGTTTGGTACGAATAAAATAAATAGTTTAAGAGGAGTGGCTAAAAATTCAGAGGCTGATTTTGCAAAAAAATTCACATTCAGACCAAAATATCTGACTTCCTGATGGCCAGAGCTATTGAATGTAAATTAGAAAGTTGTCCGGCTTGATGAGAACAATATAAAAACTATTTTTTCTTTACTGTAGTTAAAACTAACCCCCCCACTTTTGTCTAAAGCATGTTGAAAGTGACACACTTCCTGCTGCCAGTTGGTGGCGCTATAACTTTGACTCATAATAGCTACATCCATCTGATCGGCCTCTTACCACGAACACACTGCTGAAGTTTCATCAAGATCAGTTAATGTATGCAGAAGTTATTCCACTTCCGTGTTTCTCTTTTCTCGCCATAAATTCGATTCCTCGCCACAGCCAAACCGTTCGAGATATCAAAAATCCGTCCGCAATTTAGCATCCTCAAAGTCTTGACTACATGCACACCGAGTTTGAAGGGGACACGGTGAATTTTCTAGGAGGAGTATTTCACATTCCACAGCAAGCGTTTTCCAAACAACCCATAATAGCCGACTTCCTGTTGGGCTGGCGTAAAACTTGACCGGGGTAAAGTTGTTCGGCCCGATGAGATCTATATGTGTACCGAGTTTCATATTAATTCATGCGAGCGTGTTTGATATATGGATCAAGTTTTAGAACCCCGTTCAAGGGGGCGCTGTTGAGCCCCCCAGCCACGCCCAGGTACCAGCTTCAGCCCGGCCCTGATGGCCCTGGGTTCTGACCTGTGTGCAAAGTTTCAAGAGTTTTTGAGCACGTTAAGGACCCCAAAAGCCCCTGAAACCTTGATTAACAATATAAAAGCAATAGTCAAATCCCCCCCTCCCCTCACACACACACAGACACAGAGAGAGGGAGAGAAAATTCTTCAGAAAATCCACATTCAAACCAAAATATCTCTCTTCCTGTTGGTCGGAGATGGTTCATGTAAATTAGAAAGTTGTCCGTCTTGATGAGAACAATACACATACCAAGTTTTGTGATTCTAGGAAAAACTAAGCCCCCATTTTTGACTAAAGGTGGCGCTACTGAGCCATTCCACCATGCCCGTTTCTGAAACTTTGCACATGTCTACTGGCTAATAAATGTGATGTGTCTGTTGAGTTTCATGCAATTTCAAGTATGTTAAGAGTCTCAAAAGCATCAAAAAAGAATATTAAAGTTTGATGCGTTGCCACGGTAACAGTATCTAAGATATCAATAATCCTTTCACAGGTTTACATCTGCCGTGTGTCTACATTGTACACATAAAGTTTGAAGCAAATCGGGTAAAAATAAGACACTGATTTCAAAGCATTTTGAAAGTGATGTACTTCCTGCTGCCTGTTGGTGGCGCTATAACTTTGACTCACAATAGTCACATCTGTGCGATCGGCCTCTTACAACGAACACACTGCTGAAGTTTCATCAAGATCAGTTAATGTATGCAGAAGTTATAACACACTTCCTGTTTCATTTTTTCGCCATAAATTTGTTTCCTCGCCACGGCCAAACCATTCGAGATATCAAAAATCCGTCCGCAATTTAGCATCCTCAATGTCTTGACTTCATGCACACCGAGTTTGGAGGCGAATCGATGAATTCCCTAGGAGGAGTACATTAAATTCCACAGCATGCGTTTCCAAACAACGCTAAATAGCCAACTTCCTGTTTGGCTGGCGTAAAACTTAGAGCACGAAAGTTGTTCGGCCGGATGAGATCTATATGTGTACCGAGTTTCATATTATTACATGCAAGCGTGTTTGATTTATGGACACGTGTTCGGATCCCGTTCCAGGGGGCGCTGTCGAGCCCCCCTATCACGCCCGGGTACCAGCTTCAGTCCGGACCTGATGGCCGCGGGTTCTGACGTGTGTGCAAAATTTCAAGAGTTTTCGAGCATGTTAAGAGCCCCAAAAGTGCCCGAAAGGTTGACAAAATAATAATAATAATAATAATAATAATAAATATAGCTGCGAGCAGCGATGGCGGGCCCAAGCCGGTGGCATCGCCACCCTGGTGCCTTTAGTTACACTAAAGCCACCGGGGTGGCGGTGTCACCGGCTTGGGCCCTCCATCGCTGCTCGCAGCTATATTTATATATATATATAAAAATGTAACAAAAAAAAAAATATATATACATTATATATATGTAACAAAAAATAAATAAATATAAATATATATATATATATATATATATGGCGAGGCGAGGAATGGGCAGAGAAGAGCGAACGTTTTTGGACATTCATCATATTGCATTGGTTTTCATTTCTTGTCCTCAAACCGAGCACTAATCTGTTTATTTTTAAGTCACACATTCTCCATTGATTAAAAAAGACAATCAAATGTATTTTTTAATGGTAGTATTATTTTATACAGAAATAAATTATTTATAATTCAGATGAGAATAAAGTTAGTGTTAATTAAAATTGTAATTAAAACAAATATATTGATCTAAAATCTACTATCATTTGCTGCAAATAGGTTGACTATTTATATTTATTATTATATTTTATTACGGCTGTAATGAACCGGCTGCGATGTCAAGATTGCAATGCTGGAATGCACAGTGTGTGTGTGTGTGTGTGCGCCACTTTAAAATGAAAATTCTGTCATCATATACTCACCCTCATGTTGTTTTAATCCTTTATGAATTTCTTTCTTCTGCTGAGCAGAAAGGAAGATATTTAGAAGAATGTCAGTAACCAGACAGTTTCTGATCCCATTGACTTCCATAGTAGGAAAAAATGTATACTATGGAAGTCAATGAGACCAGAAACTGTCCGGTTACTGACATTCTTCTAAATATCTTCCTTTCTGTTCAGGAGAAGAAAGAAATTCATAAAGGATTGAAACAACATGAGGGTGAGTATATGATGACAGAATTTTCAATTTAAAGTGGAGTATCCCTTTAAGTTAGCGATTTAAAAGCCCCCACCGCGGTGTCACATATCGATTAACCAGTGGGAAAAAATTCTCAGTCACATCGCTAATATATTTATATATAAATACAATATACAGTGGGCCTACCTGATTTTGAACACAAGAGGGCAGTATAGCCCTATGTATGACTTTTTTTTTACTAAATAGCGCATTCTGGCTGATTTTAAACTTGTACATAATTCTTGAATTGAAAAAAACTGAATAAACCCAAAACTAGTTCTGTTTCGGTTTAGTTCTGATATTTGTATAATTTTATATAAAAATAAATGGTGTATAATTAAATTTTAAGAAGATATGAGATATTTTCTGATTCCTTTTTTGACATTATTTTAATCCCTCGCCATGTCAAAACCGTTTGAAATATTTAATATCCGTTCACAATTTAGCATCTTTAATGTATTTTCATCGTGTAAAAAAAGTTTGGTGTGAATAAAAAAAAAAAACACTTAGCAGGAGTGGGTAAAAAGCAGAGGCTGAATTTGCAAATAAATCCACATTCAAACCAAAATATCTGACTTCCTATTGGTCGAAGCTAATAACTGTATATTAGAAAGTTGTCCGGCTCGATGAGACCAATGTACGTACTGATTTTTGTAAATGTGGGTAAAACTAACCCCCCCACTTTTGTCAAAAGCATTTTGAAAGGGACACACTTCCTGCTGCCAGTTGGTGGCGCTATAACTTTGACTCACAATAGTCACATCCATGTGATCGGCCTCTTACAACGAACACACTGCTGAAGTTTAATCAAGATCAGTTAATGTATGCAGAAGTTATAACACACTTCCTGTTTCCATTATTCGCCATAAATTCGTGTCCTCGCCACAGCCAAACCGTTCGAGATATCAAAAATCCGTCCGCAATTTAGCATCCTCAATGTCTTGACTTCATGCTGACTGAGTTTGGAGGCGAATGGATGAATTCCCTAGGAGGAGTACATTAAATTCCACAGCATGCGTTTCCAAACAACCCATAATAGCCGACTTCCTGTTGGGCTGGCGTAAAAAGTAGAAGTACGAAAGTTGTTTGGCCCGATGAGATCTATATGTGTACCGAGTTTCATATTATTACATGCAAGCGTGTTTGATTTATGGACCAAGTTTTCGGACCCCGTTCCAGGGGGCGCTGTCGAGCCTCCCTGCCACGCCTGTGTCCCAGCTTCAGCCCGGCCCTAATGGCCGCGGGTTCTGACCCGTGTGCAAAGTTTCAAGAGTTTTCGCCCTTTCAGGGCTTGGGCCCTAATAATAATAATCCTACCGAAAACAATAGGGCCTTCGCCCTTTCAGGGCTTGGGCCCTAATAATAATAAATAATCCTACCGAAAACAATAGGGCCTTCGCCCTTTCAGGGCTTGGGCCCTAATAATAATAAATAATCCTACCGGAAACAATAGGGCCTTCGCCCTTTCAGGGCTTGGGCCCTAATAATCCTTAGAAGAACAATAGGGCTCTGCACCCTTTCAGGGCTTGGGCCCTAATAATAATAATCCTACCGAAAACAATAGGGCCTTCGCCCTTTCAGGGCTTGGGCCCTAATAAATAATCCTACCGAAAACAATAGGGCCTTCGCCCTTTCAGGGCTTGGGCCCTAATAAACAGAGCAATTCCAAGAGGGTCCTCACACCATCGGTGCTCGGGCCCTAATGAAATGATCAAAAAGTACACGGACCCTGGACCTGTGTACTTTCTGATCATTTGATTTCCTGTTTGGAATGGAATAACGAGAAATGAAAACCAGCTCGTTTATTCGTTTTTTAGTTTAGTTTAAAGAACGAAAAATTAGATTTTGGCTCGATTTTTCATTTTTCGTTTGTGGTTTACAAATCGGTTGTTGGGTTCGAATTTTCATTTGCACACGTGGGCGGCGCTGAAACGCCTTTCATCTGATTGGTCAAACCGCTCCGCCTTCAGTAAGCTACGAGCTTTTCTTTCTGTCAGGCAGAATAAGAGTCAGTAGGCTACAAGTGCGGCACTGACAAATGCACTTTAATAAAATAATGTCTGAAAACTCACTGTTAACTACGCACAATATTTGAAGCAGAAATTCAAAGTTCACATGAAAAGAAAGAGACAGAAAAGAGAGAAGCTAGAGTCAGTGAACGTACATTAATACTGTCAAAATTACCAGGTTTGGGATCAATTAAAATCATGTCGGCATACCTTTAAAATGTTATTAGTTTTATTATAAAACGAATACAATTTTATTACATACTGAATTGGTCGATGTTTCTCTGAGTCTTCTTTATTATGTTGGCTTAAGAAAGCCAGCATATATTTAAACATTATTATTATTATTATTATTATTATGAGAAATTGACTCCGCCTAGAACTTTAATGCTTCACCAAATTCAGCTCAGACCTTCAGACTGGTCTGACTCGCTTATATCTTTTCTATCTGGTCAGACTTAATTTCCCAAAAAATCCATTGACGCGTTATCTGAGCAATGAAGGCCGTAATACTTAATGCTGTCCACTAGAGGGGGCGACAGGATAATAAGTGTTTTCTACTCTTTCCCTGTTTGCATGAGTTTAAATGACAAATAAATGCATGAATTTCATTCATAAATAGGCCATATCTGTGTATCCACTCTTCTAGTTTATTTTAAGATACTGTTATTCACACTGGTTTTTGCATTTAATGTTTGTCCATCTGGAACTTTTATGTCATGAGCTCTATATTTTAAGATGTAGCCAACTAGAAAAAAAAATATGATTCAACTACACAAACTCATTTGTTTTCCTTTCAAGTAGGCTACAGCACACAAGTTATCCTGCTTTTTGCCATGGCTTGCCATACTGCCTAAAAC
The DNA here is from genome assembly GCF_951802725.1 of Rutilus rutilus. NCBI lineage: Eukaryota > Metazoa > Chordata > Actinopteri > Cypriniformes > Leuciscidae > Rutilus > Rutilus rutilus. The sequence goes on along the minus strand of NC_140217.1, from coordinate 18,228,154 downwards.
AATATTTTATATTTATTTCAAAATGTATATAGGCCTAACACATTTAAACATCTATCTATCTATCTGACTTTGTGAAAAATAGCAGACCACCTTTTTTAAACTGTTTATTTAAAACGGTGGTCTGCTATATTTCACAAAGGAAGCCCATTTGTGCGGTCCTTGGCGTTATATGAGAAGGACATGACTTAAGCTGGCTTAAAAATGTGGATTGATCAGTGCACTTCTTGCATTGAAGAATTGCACACCAGAACTAACTCATTCCCATGTTTATTAAAGAGATAACAAATGTCTTGTTGCATTGCATTGAACAGACAATATAACGTTGTGCATTGAAGAATAACATATAGGCTATGCACTTCTTGCATTGCATTGCATACCAGAACTAATCCATTCCCATGTCCATTAAAGAGATAACGTGTGTTGTTGAATGGCATTGCACAAACGATCTAACGTTGTGCATTGAAGAATAACATATAGGCTTCTTGCACTTCTTGCATTGCATTGCACACCAGAACTGTCATTCCCATGTTCATTAAAGAGATAACATATGTGTTGTGCACAAAAGATCTAAAGTTGTGCATTGAAAAATAACATAGGCTATGCCCTTCTTGCATTGTATTGCATTAAACACCAGAACTAACTCCTTCCCATGTTCATTAAAGAGATAACGAATGTTATTGCATTGCATTGCACAAACGATCTAACTCAATCCAATATTCATTAAAGAGATAACATATGTTTTGTTGCAATGCATTGCACAAACGATCTAATGTTGTGCATAAAAGAACAACATATAGGCTATGCACTTTTCGCATTGCATTACATTTCACACCAGAACTAACTCCTTACCATGTTAATTAAAGAGATCATAAATGTGTTGTTGCATTGCATTGCACAAACGATCTAACGGTGTGCATTGAAGAATAACATAGGCTATGCACTTCTTGCATTGCATTGCACACCAGAACTAACTCCTTCCCATGTTCATTAAAGAGATAACTTATGTGTTGCTTCATTGCATTGCACAAACGATCTAACGTTGTGCATTGAAGAATAACTTATAGGCTATGCACTTCTTGCATTGCATTGCATTGCATTGCACACCAGAACTAACTCAATCCCATGTTCATTAAAGATATAACATATGTTTTGTTGCAATGCATTGCACAAACTATCTAACGTTGTGCATTGAAGAATAACATATTGGCTATGCATTTCGTGCATTGCATTGCATTAAACACCAGAACATAACTCGTTCCCATGTTCAATAAAGAGATAATATGTATTGCTTCATTGCATTGCACAAACGATCTAACGTTGTGCATTGAAGAATAACTTATAGGCTATACACTTCTTGCATTGCATTGCACACCAGAACTAACTCAATACCATGTTCATTAAAGAGATAACATATGTTTTGTTGCAATGCATTGCACAAACGATCTGACGTTGTGCATTGAAGAATAACATATAGGCTATCCATTTCTTGCATTGCACACCAGAACTAATTCATTCACATGTTCATAAAAATATAACATATGTCTTGTTGCATTTCATTGCACAAACGATCTAACTCATTCCCATGTTTATTAAAGAGATAACAAATGTGTTGTTGCATTGCATTGAACAGACGATAACGTTGTGCATTGAAGAATAACATATAGGCTATGCACTTCTTGCATTGCATTGCATTGCATTGCATTGCACACCAGAACTAAGTCATTCCCATTTTCATTAAAGAGATAACATATGTGTTGTTAAATTGCATTGCACAAACGATCTAACTATGTGCATTGAAGAATAAAATTGCATACTTCTTGCATTGCATTGCATTGCACACCAGAATTAATTCATTCCCCTGTTCATTAAAGAGATAACGAATGTTATTGCATTGCATTGCACAAACGATCTAACATTGTGCATTGAAGAAAAACATAGGCTATGCACTTCTTGCATTGCATTGCATTGCACACCAGAACTAACTCATTCCCATGTTCATTAAAGAGATAACGAATGTTATTGCATTGGATTGCATTGCACAAACGATCTAACGTTGTGCATTGAAGAATACATAGGCTATGCGCTTCTTGCATTGCACACCAGATCTAACTCCTTCCCATGTTCATTAAAGAGATAATATACGTGTTGTTGCATTGCATTGCACAAACGATCTAACGTTGTGCATTGAAGAATAACATACTCAGTCAGGGTCAGGCACGGTCACAATACTATTCCAATATCATTAACAACAATCCAGGAAATTCAAAACAGCTCTTTAAAACAATAAATCATCTTCTCAGTCCACCAACCCTGAGGCAAAATAACAGTACAGACGACCAGTGCAATAAATTCCTTGATTCTTTCACCACAAAAATAACTACCATCCGTTCTAACCTAACACCCAGCAATGTCATTCCATCCATTCCCCTAACCTCAGCACCAACTTTGTCACATTTCTTTCTTCCCACACACAGACAGGTTGAGACTCTCATACACAGCATGAGACCCTCAACGTGTTCACTGGACCCCCTTCCCACTGCTTTGATCAAATCAAATATGACTTTCTTAAGCCCTCTCATCACCACCATTATAAACTCTTCCCTGCAATCTGGCCATCTTCCAATTTCTCTGAAAATTGCACTTATCAACCCTCGGCTTAAGAAACCCTCTCTCGATCCTGATGTTTTATCAAATTACCGGCCCATTTCTAACCTTCCATTTCTTTCCAAAATCATTGAAAAAGTCATTGTCACCCAAATCCACAACCACCTTCACTCACACAGTCTCTATGAAAAATTCCAGTCTGGTTTCCGCTCTGCCCATAGTACTGAGACAGCCCTGGTCAGGGTCACAAACGATCTGCTTGTGGCTGCTGACCAGGGCTCTCCATCACTCCTCCTGCTCTTGGACCTCTCAGCCGCCTTCGACACTGTTGACCACGCCATCCTCCTCCACCGTCTGCAACACTTCATCGGCATCTCTCACACAGCATTTCAGTGGTTTCAGTCCTACCTGACTGATAGAGTTGAGTATGTGGCCCTGGGGGGAGCCAGGTCGAGACCCCACACAGTCACATGTGGAGTGCCTCAGGGTTCGGTCCTTGGCCCCACCCTTTTCTCCATTTATATGCTCCCTCTGGGCCACATCATCAGCAGGCATGGAGTTGCTTTCCACTGCTATGCTGATGATACTCAGCTCTATGTCAGGTTGGACCCCACATCCCCCACATCATCACTCCCCACTCTAACTGCCTGCCTGGAGGAGACAAAGGCATGGATGACTGACAACTTCCTTCAGCTAAACAGCTCCAAAACTGAAGGTCTCCTCATTGGGACCCCACATCAACTCCGATCCCCCCCTCTGACCGTTTACTCATTTGCTGGCCATGACATTTCTCTCACATCCTCTATAACAAACCTGGGGGTTCGATTTGACCCCCACCTATCATTTAACACTCATATCCAATTTATCTGTAAGACTGCATTCCCTCCCTCTCCCTTCCCGATGCAGAGAAGCTGGTTCATGCCTTTGTCTCCTCCAGGCTCGACTACTGCAATGCACTCCTCATCGGGATCCCTGGCAGGAGCCTGCAGAGACTGCAGTACATTCAGAACTGCGCTGCCAGGGTCCTGATGAGGGTGCGTAAATCTGAGCACATCACACCAATCCTCCATAAACTTCACTGGCTTCCTGTTAGGTTCAGGATTGAGTATAAGATCTGTCTCCTGACCTATCAGTGTGTCTATGGCAGCGCACCAGTGTACCTCCAAGAACTCATTAATAGGCAAAACACAACCCGACATCTCCGTTCCTCTGACACCCACCAACTCCAGGTTCCCAAGTCCAAACTCCGCACTATGGGAGATAGGGCCTTCAGGGTGGCTGCGCCTCGACTGTGGAATGCCCTCCCCAACCACCTAAGGGCGCCACAATCTATAGAGGTTTTTAAAAATAATTTAAAGACTCACTTATTTTGTATTGCATTTTCTTAATATAATTTTGTTTCTTGCTGTTTTTGACTGTTTTTATGTTCAGTGTTTTAACTATGCACCTGTAGCACTTTGAGATGTGTTCTTCACGTGTAAAGTGCAATACAAATAAAATGTATTATTATTATTATAGGCTATGCACTTCTTGCATTGCATTGCACACCAGATCTAACTCCTTCCCATGTTCTTTAAAGAGATAATATACATGTTGTTGCATTACATTGGACAAACGATCTATTGTTGTTCATTGAAGAAAAATATAGGCTATGCACTTCTTGCATTGAATTGCATTGCACAACAGAACTAATTCAATCACATGTTCATTAAAGAGATAACGAATGTTATTGCATTGCATTGCATTGCACAAACGATCTAACGTTGCGCATTGAAGAATAACCATAGGCTATTCACTTGCATTGCATTGCATTGCACACCAGAACTAACTCCTTTCCCATGTTCATTAAAGAGATAACATATGTTTTGTTGCAATGCATTGCACAAACGATCTAACGATCTAACGTTGTACATTGAAGAATAACATATAGGCTATGCATTTCTTGCATTGCACACCAGATCTAACACCTTCCCATGTTCATTAAAGAGATCGTTTGTGCAATGCAAGAAATGCATTGCAATGCACATGCACATGCACATGCAATGAAATGCACATGCAATGCAACACGTATATTATCTCTTTAATGAACATGGGAAGGTGTTAGACTGTGCATTGAAGAATAACATTGGCTATGCACTTCTTGCATTGCATTGCATTGCGCACCAGAACTAACTCATTCCCATGTTCATAAAAATATAACATATGTCTTGTTGCATTGCATTGCACAAACGATCTAACGTTGTGCATCATTAAAGAATAACATATAGGCTATGCACTTCTTGCATTGCATTGCATTGCACATCAGAACTTACTCAATTCCATGTTCATTAAAGAAATAAAGTGTGTTATAGCATTGCATTGCACTAACGATCTAAAGTTGTGCATTGAAGAATAACATATAGGCTATGTACTTCTTGCATTGCATGGCACACCAGAACTAACTCGTTCCCATGTTCATAAAAGAGATAACAAATGTGTTGTATTGCATTGAAAAGACGATATAACGTTGTGCATTGAAGAATAACATATAGGCTATGCACTTCTTGCATAGCATTGCATTGCACACCAGAACTAAGTCATTCCCATGTTCATTAATGGGATAACATATGTGTTGTTGAATTGCATTGCACAAACGATCTAAAGTTGTGCATTGAAGAATAACATAGGCTATGCACTTCTTGCATTGCATTGCACACCAGATCTAACTCCTTCCCATGTTCATTAAAGAGATAGTGTTGTTGCATTGCATTGGACAAACGATCTAACTTTGTGCATTGAAGAAAAAACATAGGCTATGCATTGCATTGCATTGCATTGCACACCAGAACTAAGTCATTCCCATGCTCATTAAAGAGATAACGAATGTTAATTGCATTGCATTGCATTGCACAAACGATCTAACGTTATGCATCATTAAAGAATAACATATAGGCTATGCACTTCTTGCATTGCATTGCATTGCACACCAGAACTAACTCCTTCCCAAGTTCATTAAAGAGATAACGAATGTTATTGCATTGCATTGCACAAACGATCTAACTTTGTGCATTGAAGGATTGCACACCAGAACTAACTCATTCCCATGTTCATTAAAAAGATAATATATGTTTTGTTGCAATGCATTGCACAAACGGTCTAACGTTGTGCATCATTAATGAATAACATATAGGCTATGCACTTCTTGCATTGCATTGCACACCAGAACTAACTCATTCCCATGTTTATTAAAGAGATAACAAATGTCTTGTTGCATTGCATTGAACAGACGATATAAGGTTGTGCATTGAAGAATAACATATAGGCTATGCACTTCTTGCATTGCATTGCATTGCACACCAGAACTAACTCATTCCCATGTTTATTAAAGAGATAACAAATGTGTTGTTGCATTGCATTGAACAGACGATATAACGTTGTGCAATGAAGAATAACATATAGGCTATGCACTTCTTGCATTGCATTGCACAAACGATGTTGTGCATAAAAGAATAACATATAGGCTATGCAATTTTCGTTTTGCATTACATTGCACACCAGAAATAACTCCTTCCCATGTTAATTAAAGAGATAACTTAAGATTTGCGGCATTGCATTGCATTGCACAAACGATCTAACGTTGTGCATTGAAGAAAAACATAGGCTATGCCCTTTTTGCATTGCATTGCATTGCACACCAGAAATAACTCCTTCCCATGTTCATTAAAAAGAGATAACGAATGTTATTGCATTTCATTGCACAAACGATCTAACGTTGTGCATTGAAGAATAACGTATAGGCTATGCACTTCTTGCATTGCATTGCACACCAGAACTAACTCATTCCCATGTTTATTAAAGATATAACAAATGTCTTGCTGCATTACATTGAACAGACGATATAACGTTGTGCATTGAAGAATAATATATAGGCTATGCACTTCTTGCATTGCATTGCACACCAGAACTAAGTCATTCCCATGTTCATTAAAGAGATAACATATGTGTTGTTGCATTGCATTGCACAAACGATCTAACGTTGTGCATTGAAGAATAACATTGGCTATTCACTTCTTGCATTGTATTATTCATCAGCCAGACAATTGTCTATAACTGACCTACTGAACATATTGCTGCCTGAAGAGTCTATGAACTTGAACTGTCTCTTCATAATCATTGACTTCTGATGTTTCATCAGCCAGACTGCAGTCCATATTTGACCTACTGAATATATTTCTTGCAAAAGAGTCCTTGATCTTGAACTTTCTATACATGCTCATTGACTCCTTCTGATGTTTCACAAGCAGACAATAGTCCATATTTGACCTAATGAACATCGGCCAGACAATTGTCCATAGTGACTATTGAATTTTTTTTCTGGCCAACGAGTCTATGTACTTGAACTTTCTATGCATGCTCATTGACTCCTTATGATGATTCATCAGACAGACAATTGTCCATGATTGACCTACTGAACATATTTCTACCTGAAGAGTCTTTAAATTTGAACTTTCTATTCATATATGTTGACTTCTGATGTTTCATCAGCCAGACAGCAGTCCATATTTGACCTACTGAACATATTTCTGGCAAAAGAGTCCTCGATCTTGAACTTTTTAAACATACTCATAGACTCTTTCTGATGTTTCATCAGCTAGACAGCAGTCCATATTTGACATACTGAACATATTTCTGGCAAAAGAGTCCTCGATCTTGAACATTTTAAACATACTCATAGACTCTTTCTGGTGTTTCATCAGCCATGCAGTAGTTCTGATTTGACGACATGAACATATTTCTGACCGAAGAGTCCTCGATCTTGAACTTTCTATTCATACTTATAAATTCTTTAAAATAGTACATAGGCCAGACAATTGTAGATATTGACTATTGAACACATTTCTGGCCAAAGAGTCTGTGAAATTGAACTTTCTATACATGCTCATTGACTCCTTCCGATGTTTCATCAAGCAGACAATAGTCAATAATTGACCTCCTGAATATATTTCTGACTGAAGAGTCCTTGATCTTGAACTTTCTATTCATACCTCTAGACTCTTTTAGATAGTACATCGGCCAGACAATTGTCCATAATGACAATTAATTTTTTTCTGCCCAACGAGTCAATGTACTTGAACTTTCTATACATGCTCATTGACTCCTTTTAGCGTTTCATCAGCCAGAGAGTAGTCCATAATTTACCTACTGAAAACATTTCTGGTAAAAGAGACCTTGATTTTGAACTTTCTATACATGTTCATTGACTCCTTATGATGATTCATCAGCCAGACAAAAGTCCATATTTGACATACTTGAACATATCTCTAGTAAAAGAGTCCTCGATCTTGAACATTCTATACATACTCATCGACTCCTAATGCTGTTTCTTCATCCATACAGTAGTTCAGATTTGACATATTGAACATATTTCTAACCTTCAACTTTCTATTCATACTCTGAATAGCTGATTTATCATCAGAAGCAGTCTATAATTTTATATAGTTTGAAAAATATTGAGGACACTTTAACCAGAAATAAGTTCAAAAGGTCAGATATGGACATCTATATGGCTTATGAAGCATCAGAAGGAGTCTATGAGTATGTATAGAAAGCCCAAGATCGAGGACTCTTTGGGCAGAAACATGTTCCTTGGGTCAAAAATGGACTTCTGTATGGCTGACGTAACATCAGAAAGAGTCAACGAGTATAAATGGAAAGGTCAAGTTTCGAGTACTCCTTGGCCAGAAAAAAATTCATTATGTCAAATATGGACTTTTGTAAGGATGATAAAACATCCGAAGATATCAATCTGAATATATAGTGTTAAACTTTTAGGACTCTTTGGCCAGAAATATGTTCAGTAGGTCAAAAGGGGACCTCGGAATAGCTGATTTATCATCAGAAAGAGTCAATAACTTTATATAGTTTAAAAACTTTTGAGGACCCTTTGATCAAAAATAAGTTCAAAAGGTCAGATATGGATATCTATATGGCTTATGTAGCATTAGAAGGAGTCTATGAGTATGTATAGAAAGTCCAAGATTGAGGACTCTTTGGCAATAAATATATTCAGTATGTCAAAAGGGGACCTCTGTATATCTGATTTCTCATCAGAAGCACTTCTATAATTTTATATATTTTGAAAAATTTTGAGGACACTTTGACCAGAAATAAGTTCAAAAGGTCAGATATGGACATCTATTTAGCTTATGAAGCATCAGAAGGAGTCTATGAGTATGTATAGAAAGCCCAAAATCGAGGACTCTATGGCCAGAAACATGTTCAGTATGTCAAAAGGGGACCTCTGAATAGCTGATTTATCATCAGAAAGACTCAATAACTTTATATAGTTTAAAAGCTTTTGAGGACCCTTTGATCAGAAATAAGTTCCAAAGGTCAGATATGGATATCTACATGGCTTATTTAGCATTAGAAGGAGTCTATGAGTATGTATAGAAAGTCCAAGATCGAGGACTCATTGGCCATAAATATATTCAATATGTCAAAAGGGGACCTCTGTATAGCTGATTTATCATCAGAAGCACTCTATAATTTTATATAGTTTAAAAAATTTTGAGGACACTTTGACCAGAAATAAGTTCAAAAGGTCAGATATGGACATCTATATGGCTGATGAAGCATCAGAAGGAGTCTATGAGTATGTATAGTGTTGTGGAAATTCTTTTCTCAACTTTAAATCAATAATTGTAAGACAGTAGGATATCTCAAAGGTTAACAAAGATCAGCTTTATTTCTTGCAAGAAATTGACATTCACATACAGAGCGCATCTGATATGAGAAGGCCCCGACTTCTCCTTTTTGCCCAGCTTATATACACAAAACACATCCTGGTTCTGTCAAAAGATCGCCTTAGTTACCTTAAAAGGCAACATCTTTCGTTCGAGATCTCTGGTCTAACATAAATTATATCTAGACAGAACAATATCACGTCTACTACAAGTTCCTGTTTTTAGCTGCAGCTCTTTCACACATTTTGCTTATCTCTATTTCTATCAAAGCTGCGCACATACTTTTCACACTTGAAGTACAACAATAGGACATTTGAAGTACAAAAGATCACTTGAGTACTCATAGTCTCTTTGCTACCCAAAACATTTTGTTCCTGCAAGCTTATATGATTATATTTCTTTAAATGCTTATGAGTAAAAATAAAGTAAAAGATGTTAATACAAGTTGTACACTTCTAAAAGTAAAAACACATCTAAGAGTAAAAGAACACATCTAAATGTAAAAGAACACATCTAAATGTTAAATTTCTATAACATTCCACTCCTTGTTAATTCAAAGAACACAAAATTTGACATTTACTTCTCCATAATCATAGTAATTTACAACAAGTAAATTTTCTTAGTTTCTTAGTCAAACTCATGTTCACTCTCGTTCTCGTATACCTCATCTTCAGGCACTTTAACCTCAACTTCATCTTCTTCCCAACATTCTATCTTCAAGAAATCTAATTCTATTTTCAGAAAAAACTAATCATACCATAGTACATTGCCTTTTAACTTTGAATCAAGTTTCATTATCCTTTGCTAAATTTCGAATCACATTGATCTATTAGGCCTTTAACAGGCTGATACTGCTGATTAACCATTTTTCTTAACCTTATTTTGCTAGCTTTTATTCCAAGTAGGCGATTGTTTTACTTAGTCAGATCTATTTAAGGATCTGTGTAATAAAATCTAACCAAAAAGTTCTAAAATACTTTCATTTTTATCCTTAACACAAATATCAATAATTGTATTATCTTGTTTCAAACAATGTCATTAATTTTAAAATTAACTCTCACCCAGCTGTTGCCATGAGAATAGCTTTAGCTGCTGATATGTCATTTAATCTTTTATTATCTATCCTAAAATCCTATTTTCCAGAATTAACCGATGGACATAATATGTCCTGCCTCTATTTGTTGGCAATGCGGAATAGTTCATAATGGATCCATTGATCCAGATCATTAAATCTGTAATTTCATTTTGAATTAAGAAAGCTTTTTAGAATTTTGCTTTATGAGCAAATATTCTATTTCACTGAAATGTCTTAACTGTTTAGATTCATTTCAGTTTAAATTTGACATGTTTGAGTTACATTGTTCTTGGTCTAGGTTTTAACTTTGTGCCCCCTACATAATTATTTTTAATTCGTTGAAGACCTTTCTCAACAAAACAAGTCCATATTTCATTTATGGAAGCCTGGCTAAATTAGCAAGCACTGTTACTGTATTCCTAGATAGACCAGACCTGCAGTCACCTCTCAGATATCAAATACAGACATTAGACAATACATGAAAGGAACATTTCAATAATCACACTGGTAACTTCTTTAACTAATAATAATCCAGAAATTAAATATGTTTCCAAAAATCAATCTCCTTTTGAAAAATTTTCTTTTGCTATTTTAACAAATGGAAACACCTAAAAAAAAAATTTAATGTAGTCATTAATTAATCGCTATAGAAGTTTACCCAATTATCTATTCGGACCTAGTCCGGCAAAGTAACTTATCCTCTCTTATTAGAGAACAACTATTACAGCTATTACATTTTTTTTAGCATCTATGATATCTGAATTAGGGTTCTAAAACCTTCAAAGTTTCTTCAAAAATAGTCCTTAGATTATTTTTATCTTTACAGTAATGTACCTATTTAGAGTCCCTATACTCTACAGAATTAAGACATTTTCCTCTTCCTAATTTACGAGTACCTGAATGTACCTATTAATTAGTAATTGTTCAAATCATGAGTTCTATATCAATTCTCAGTCGCACAGTTTGTTTGAACTGAATAAAAACATCAATTAACATAACACACAATTAATTATTATGCTAAGCTTAAACCATTAGTTGGTCCACATCTTCCTCCAGATGTGTTGATCATCTCGTTGCCCCATGGACGTTCCATCTTCACCAGGGTGATTCTTTGCGAACCGTTGCAAATGGGCTTTCCCGCGCTGGCAAGGGAGGAAAAGTTACTAGCACTTCCTTTGTCCCTCACTTTACGCTGTGCGTTGTCGTTGGTGTCTGCGTTTGGGGTTGCTGAGAGTAGTTGATATGATACAGCACCTGTCAAAAAATGATTGATTGACAGGTGCCCCGCCCCTTCCGGTGACATGCCCCGCCCCTTTTGGCATAGGATCAAAGGGATCAAAGAAGATGAGATGAGATCAAAGGAGATCAAAGGGCTTTTGAAGTCTTTTTGACAGCTAGTTTTGATTTTTGATTGACAGGTTGACAGCTAGTTTTGATTTTTGATTGACAGGTTGACAGTTAGTATGACTTTTGATTGACAGTTTGACAGTTAGTTTCGGGTTTTGAAGTCTTTTGATGCCTTTTGATATTGACAGAAAGTGTTTTAATAATTACATCATGGCTATGACAGCTAGTTTGATGCCTTTTGATATGGACAGAAGGTTTTGAAGACGCTGTGATTAAACAATACGTCATGGTATCTGATTGTTTGAAGCCTATTGATGCCTTTTGAACATGACAGTTAGTGGTAATCGTTTGAAGACACAGTTATAATAATTATGTCACGACAGCTAGTTTTGGGTTTTGATGCCTTTTGAACATGACAGTTAATGTGTGTTTTGGAAGTTGGTATCACAGGATTCTCCTCCCTACATATCCCTTAGCTTATCCGGGTTGTACTGTGAAAACTGATAAGGGAAAAACTGTGGAAGTTTATCTCACACACACAAATGTTGAAAAGCCATTCAGTTCTTTTAAAACAATATAAATTAAATGTTTATAAAGTTCTTACTAAAACCTCACACCAAAAGTTTAAATAAAATGTAGAACTATCCACTGAACCAAGCATTTCAGTTTAAATCAAATGGATTCACAAAAAAAAAAAATTGCAATGAGTTAAATGTTTATAGAGTTGAAGAAAAAACATACAGCTCATGAAACAACGCAATGTATGAAAATAAAAAATCATCTTACATGTTTAGAAATCAGGGCCCTCTGGCCTCTCTTTACACCACCTGTTTGACCTTGACCGACCATAATGCTTCTCAAAGTAAAAGCCAGAGCACATCGTATTCCAGATAACATCAAGGCACTGTCAAACAATGTCACACAATTACAATCAGTAAAATGTTTAGAGAGTTAAACAAGTTTATGAATGGGTTCACAAAAATGCGTTCAATATAAAATCACATAGTGGTTCTCTCTCTCTCTCTCCTTCTCTCAGCACCGGCTGTATCTGAGCCAGAAGATATAGTGTGTGTAATATTTGACCTCTGACATCTGAAACGTGCTGCTCCTCCAGAGCACAGTGAGAAAGGGGTTTTCCTAATCATGTTGTGTATATCAGACTAACTAAAGTTGAAAAACATTCTTTAAAAGTGTATAAATTAAATGTTTATAATATAAATATCTTATTGATCCAATTGTTTTAGTTTTAAATAAACAAAAATAAAAATCATCTTACATGTTTAGAAATCAGGGCCCTCTGGCCTCTCTTTACACCAGCGTTTGACCTGCGGAGCTTTCAAAAAGCACCAGCCAAACGGTGTGTTTGTGTGTGTGGGTGTGTGTGTCAGAGAGTCACACAAATTCAGCGATCAGGATATCAGGTGCTGAGTTTATTTATAAGAAGTATAACCTTAAAAGTTTAAATGAAATCTTTTAAAAACAAAAGACTGTTTAAATAAAATCTTTAAAGTTTGAATACATACGCATCTTCTATTTACCTTTTAGAAGATTACTGTAATGATTTTGTGTAACGGTAATTAAACAATGTCTGTTCAAAAACTGTACTTAGTCGTCTTAAATCTCATTTATATGAAAAGATTCAATCATAATTTGGAGTGTGGAGTTTCAATTTTGATGGCTTTCCATAGCCATGATGATTTTTGTACCGTAACCGCATATTCGATCATGTACACCTAAACACGACCATCACAGAAAACTATAAAATAAATAAATAATTTAATATCATTTCTAAGTTGTATTGCACGCGCGCACACACACGGTTCTAAAAAATGAACTAATCTCTATATGTGCATCATGTCACAGCGTATGTAATGTTAGTCTGCTAACGCCTTTCCAGAGCCAAAGTTTTGTTCGTACTAAATTTATTTCAAAGCATAATCGTAAAAGTTTAAATATGATCTTTTAAAATTAAAAGACTGTTTAAATGAAATCTTTAAAGTTTGAATACATACGCATCTTCTATTTACCTTTTAGAAGATTACTGTAATGATTTTGTTTAACGGTGACCCTAAAGTATAATTGTTATTAAACAATGTCTGTTCAAAATCTTTAGATGGTTGAAAAACTGTACTTAGTCGTCTTAAATCTCATTTATATGAAAAGATTCAATCAGCATTTTTTGTCCATGCTGGGGTTTCAATTTTTATGGTGGGGGCTTTCCATAGCCATAATGATTTTTGTACCGTAACTGCATATTCGATCCTGTACACCTAAACATGACCATCACAGAAAACTACATTTGTACATTTTTCAAAAATGAAATAAATAAATAAAGCAAAAAAGTATGCTTAGGCGTCTTAGATCTTTGTCCATACATGTTGTCAAAGTTTGTCACAATGTTTTGTTGTTGTGTTGTTTTTAAGAAATCCGAGGACTCTACATTGCTCTTATTTACACTAAGTTTGTATCATTTGGAAAATCACCACACAATTTCAGAGACGCGATGTGCCTCTGTGGTCCATGACACGGCATAAGTCAAGTTGGCGAATATTTAATTTTACTCGTCTTAATTCAAATCATGATCTTACTGGTAGCTATGATCTATTACACGTATAAGATGTATAAGATCATTTTTACTCGTAACTCCCAAACTATCCTTAATCAGTGTGGAAACACACAGGGTGAAACCCTTTACTGAGAATATACTATCGGTTATTAACTCAAAATATATGTAGAAGTTTAAATCCGGCGTTTAAAATCTGTCTGGTGGCCGTATGAATAGACTTTGGGGAGAGCTGATGATACTATAGCAGGAAGCATGTCGTTTGACCTCCTTGATTTTGGAGACTTTTTGGTTAAAGACCCTACAAGTTAGTTCTCCCAAAAGAATTTCTCCCATCTAGCGGTGAAATTGTATTTTGCATTTTAACGAATAGTGCTCTCTAGCGCTTCGCTTTTCAAATGCGTGTTGCAACTGCGGTAACCATTATGTGCCAAGAAGCTATGACAACATGTCTCCCAATAGCACTTCATCGAGTTTAACTATACATGATCTACTGTTATGCTGCCTGAAAAATATTTTACACAACCAAGCAATGAAAAAAGCTTGTCATTTAGACCGTCATTTTGACTTACCTGTCGAGAAGAAAGCAGGCAACTTCCCTTTCAAAGTCTTTCTCCTTCATTAGCTCTTTCCACCTGGGAAAAGCTATCCCGATATTTATTTACATCCCGATAAATTACATTTTTGCTTTTTGGCCACGAGGATTCCTTCACCTGTGGCTCTGCATAAGTATGATCCTGCATTATATTGTCCCGTGCACTGCAGCCTTTCAAATTTTCCGGGGTAGTGACAAGCGCCTTTCACTGATCCTTGCACTTTAGCTGGTTTCAGGCAGCCGGCTCTGAACGAACACGCGTTGATGAAACGTGTTGAGGTAGGCTAGTGCTTTTTGTCCCTCTCTGCCATTATAGTTTTTCAAGATGGCGGAACGACATGGAAGCTTCCATGGACTTACCCGCCCCATGTAAATAAAGATAAGAAATGTTTCGCTTACAAGGATAAGTCAGATCATTGGCAGAGGTCATTTTACACCCATGAGGACATATTTATGAATAAAGACAATGATTTTAGCTAATAAAATAGCATTTTTGGTAACACTTTAGATTACGACCCGCAAACAACTGCGTAAGTAAACCGAAACTATGGTGTACGTTTCTGTAATTATAGTGTACTTCCGTGTAGGTATAAGGGAACAATATGTTAAGTTTTGGGTAATAAAGGGGTAACAAGCAGATATACAACCTGCAAAGAACTTCGTAAGTAAACCGAAATTACGGTGTATGTTTCTGTAATTATAGTGTACCTCCGTGTAGGTATAAGGGAACAATATGTTAAGTTTTGGGTAATAAAGGTGTACAACCAGATATACAAGCAAATTATTTATAATGTAATTATTTTAAAACTAACAGGTACCTATTCTGTTAATATATTCCAGGCAAAAATTGTACGTCTGTTGTATATAAAAGTTTTTATCACATTTCTGGCAAAATATGTTCTTGTGCAATGTAGTTACAGGGTAATTTTGACATCTGTGGGTTGTAAATTAAACTTTTTGGCAATGCTATTTATTGGTTTTTCTTACTAAACTACTTAACGTTAAGCCAAAAAAAAATAGTTTTTGCTATGTTTTTAATTTAAAACGTACCATGTAGTACTTAGTACTACTACTTACCTTATCACATTGTATTGCAATGACACTTAAATGTCAGGGCAAATATACTGTGTAATTATTATTATTATTATTATTATTATTTTTAATAAGAGTACCTTTCTCTGTAATTACTGTGCAAATAGTGTTGTTTCGTATTGTTACATAGTAAGTAGTGTTTGTTACCCATTTCAACTGTGTAGTTACAGGGTAAGTGTAACTCCTGCGGGCTGTAAATTAAAGTGGAGCTTGTTACCCCCTTGTTCTGTGTAGTTACAGGGTAAGTGTAACTCCTGCGGGCTGTAAATTAAAGTGGAGCTTGTTACCCCCTTGTTCTGTGTAGTTACAGGGTAAGTGTAACTCCTGCGGGCTGTAAATTAAAGTGGAGCTTGTTACCCCCTTGTTCTGTGTAGTTACAGGGTAAGTGTAACTCCTGCGGGCTGTAAATTAAAGTGGAGCTTGTTACCCCCTTGTTCTGTGTAGTTACAGGGTAAGTGCAGTAAATATACAATAAAGGATCCAATTTAATTTCTGACTTTTATTTTACAAAAAAATGTCAAAACACTTTTTCATCTTAATAAAACATTATCTTTTCTACAGTATACTCAAACAACAAAGTAACACATTATACCCCCCCCCCCCCCCTATTTGCGTCCCTTGCTTTTCTTCTTCTTTCTTTTCTTGCTCTTCTTTTTCTTAACTTCCACTGGGGACTCTGAAGTTGAGGAGTTGATGGAGTCCCATTGGTCTTGCTGCACTGCAAAAATATGAATATACAGTATATACATGCTCTTAGCAAGCTACACCTTCAATTTTAAGTTGTCGAACAATCCTCCACTCTAAACATTTTGTGCCACCTGATATTACTGTAGTAACTGTAATTTTGAAGAAAACACATTTTGGTGAAGTTTGAGTCAGATCATGGGGGGGTTGTGATATTTTATAGTGATAATGACTGTAGTGCAGCAGAAAATGTTTTTTAAAAAGGCATAGTTGTTCTGACAGCAAAAAAAAAAAAAAAAAAAGCATGAAACACAAACCTGAGGGCTGTGGCAATAGTTCAATAGTTCAATAGTTCGGATTGAGCTGATCAACAAACGGACAGGGAACTACGTCATCACGTTGAAAGGTCACGCCTGCGCCGGCCGAAGTACCGCCCCACTGTTTACAATGCGACCGTAGGAGGATAATTCAAATAGTATTGTTTGCGATTATATATATAGAAATAGTATTCAGTGAATATGAATATGAATAGTATATGAATAACATTCTGATGAATATGAATAGTAGTTCAAATAGTATTGCCGGCGCAGGCGTGACCTTTCAACGCGATGACGTAGTTCCCTGTCCGTTTGTTGATCAGCTCAATCCGAACTATTGAAGGTAAAAAGTCTATAAATTATATATTTCTTTTTTTTAAATGACCTATCGTTTCGCTAGATAACAACCTATTCTTCTGTGATCGCGTACAGCCCGTTTAAACACTTAAAAGACTTGAAACTGCATTGATTTGGACTTAACGATGGTGACCAATGAAGTCTGTTGTAAATTTTCATTTTGGGGTGAACTAATCCTTTAACAAGTGCATTTATAATGTACAGTACCAGTGATGTTTAGTTCTTCAATTTGATGTTTTAAAAAATAGGAAAGTGGTCACAAGTATAAGCCCTGGAGTAGGGCAGGAGTAAAATTTAAACGTCTAACCTTTCTTTCTTTCTTTCTTTCTTTCTTTCTTTCTTTCTTTCTTTCTTTCTTTCTTTCTTTCTTTCTTTCTTTCTTTCTTTCTTTCTTTCTTTCTTTCAAAGATAAGATTATCACTCTTAAAGCAGAGATCACCTTGCTCAAAGATGAGTGTGATTTTTTGAAAAAGGAAACTGAAAAGATGAAGTCTGCTGTCCCATCTGCAATGGCACAGAGATATACTGTTACTATAGTGCCACAGCTCATGTTTGTGTTTCATGCTTTTTTGTTTTTTTGTTGCTGTCAGAACAACTATGCCTTTTTAAAAAAACATTTTCTGCTGCACTACAGTCATTATCACTATAAAATATCACAACCCCCCCATGATCTGCCTCAAACTTCACCAAAATGTATTTTCTTCAAAATGACAGTTACTACAGTAATATCAGGTGGCACAAAATGTTTTAGAGTGGAGGATTGTTCGACAACTTAAAATTGAAGGTGTAGCTTGCTAAGAGCATGTATATATATTCATATTTTTGCAGTGCAGCAAGACCAATGGGACTCCATCAACTCCTCAACTTCAGAGTCCCCAGTGGAAGTTAAGAAAAAGAAGAGCAAGAAAAGAAAGAAGAAGAAAAGCAAGAGAAGCAAATAAAGGGAGGGGGGGAGGTATAATGTGTTACTTTGTTGTTTGAGTATACTGTAGAAAAGACAATGTTTTATTAAGATGAAAAAGTGTTTTGAAATGTTTTTGTAAAATAAAAGTCAGAAATTAAATTGGATCCTTTATTGTATATTTACTGCACTTACCCTGTAACTACACAGAACAAGGGGGTAACAAGCTCCACTTTAATTTACAGCCCGCAGGAGTTACACTTACCCTGTAACTACACAGAACAAGGGGGTAACAAGCTCCACTTTAATTTACAGCCCGCAGGAGTTACACTTACCCTGTAAATACACAGAACAAGGGGGTAACAAGCGCCACTTTAATTTACAGCCCGCAGGAGTTACACTTACCCTGTAAATTCACAGTTGAAACGGGTAACAAACACTACTTACTATGTAACAATACGAAACAACACTATTTGCACAGTAATTACAGAGAAAGGTAGGCTACTCTTATAAAAAAAATTAAAAAAAACCTTTTAATTACACAGTATATTTGCCCTGACATTTAAGTGTCATTGCAATACAATGTGATAAGGTAAGTACTAAGTACTACATGGTATGTTCTAAATTAAAGTCATAGCATAAAAAAAAAAATTTGGGCTAAACATTAAGTAGTTTAGTAAGACAAGCCAATAAATAGCATTGCCAATGTTTTTCGAAATCAGCTGTTTATAAAATTGTTTCAGATTAAATTTTTATCATACTATGTTTACATACAGCCATATATATATATATATATATATATATATATATATTTAATTTACAACCCACAGATGTCAAAATTACCCTGTAACTACATTGCACAAGAACATATTTTTCCAGAAATGTGATAAAAACGTTTATATACAACAGACGTACAATTTTTGCCTGGAATATATTAACAGAATAGGTACCTGTTAGTTTTAAAACAATTACATTATAAATAATTTGCTTGTATATCTGGTTGTACACCTTTATTACCCAAAACTTAACATATTGTTCCCTTATACCTACACGGAGGTACACTATAATTACAGAAACATACACCGTAATTTCGGTTTACTTACGAAGTTCTTTGCAGGTTGTATATCTGCTTGTTACCCCTTTATTACCCAAAACTTAACATATTGTTCCCTTATACCTACACGGAAGTACACTATAATTACAGAAACGTACACCGTAGTTTCGGTTTACTTACGCAGTTGTTTGCGGGTCGTAATATAAAGTGTTACCGCATTTTTCAACCGAGCGAATCTGTACATGAGAGGCCTTCAGAAGTCATAACTTCAGGGGTAGGTCAGTTGGCGAAAACACTGCATGTGTAAAAATCAAATACTGTATTACACTTTTCAAAGTTACAATAAAAAGACCTGTTGTGTTCTGACACAAGGCCATTAACTGGTTCTTTTTGCTTTATAAATGTATTTTGCTTATTTCTACAAATATCAACCTGATAAATATGGACTGAATACACGATTAAACAAGATAATTTTTAAGAAAAAAAAAGAAAAAACAGTGTTTTAAAATTCAACTAAACCATGATACCAGATGATTTTTTGACAGTTTTCGGCATAGTTTCAGGCATAGTGCAACCATGCAATGTTCGAGAAATCTAATATCGGTGTAATCTTTGCGAGGTCTCACTCACAATGCACAACTTTGTGTTGGCTGATCCAGACATAGCTTTACTAAAAGAAAATATTATGGAAGTCATTTTTAAACTGTTATGGCTTCATGTTGATTTAAAGTTTTTTGTTTGTTTGTTATTAACTAATACCTTTATCTTTTTAACTAACACTTTAACATCCAGCACAAAAGTAAAGAGATGTATGAGCTAAGGATGTTCTCTGACCCAAAATAAACAGATAATGGAATGTTCACAATACAGTAAGATATTCTCCTACTTAGTATGTGTGTAAATATTTGTGCTTAAATCTATTTTTACACACCATAGTGATGCAAAGTTCCACAATCTATGGACTAACTTTAAAACATAATCTTATTCTTTATCTTTAAGATTCAAAAGACCAAATCACTAAACCATAAAAACAATGATGGTTTTATTACTCCACTAGATTTAGTCATCTTGTTCAGACGACACTGGTTCACATTTTGTATGTTGGACTGTATGTGTTTTAGGTGAAGACGTTTCTTTGAGAGCCGTCAGTGTTTATAGAAATAAATGACGATGAAGAATTTAAGTGATAGTCTTTCTGTTGGAGAACTACATTGATACTTTGTTTAGGGCAACTTTCCCTCTATCTACGAATCACACAAAGTATGAGTAACAAAGTTACACTTAAACTATTGCACCAAGAGATGCATTTTCATCAAAACTTGAAGCTGTTAAACAAAGTTCCACACTTTGGTGAAACCTGCAGATAAAATTGCACCAAAAGTAAATTCTAATTCTAATTCTTCATCATCATGAGCCATTTAAAACAAATACAGAAAAGCCACTATAGTGATCAGTTTTAGTTTTTGAATGTCTGTAATTGAACTCGTTTCTTTTTGTTTTTGTACAGTTTGCAAAAAGTATATAGTCTCAGAGCGTGGTCAAACATGTTCATATAGGAATGTATGAAAAACATGAAAAACAAAAAATGTACTCATACATAAATATATATAACATACACAAATCATTTCTTACCTAAGCAACTGTTTCTTAAATGATCAGATGTTAACATCACCATATATTGTTTGTCCTACCATGATTGTAGTAACTATTGTCCCCCCAATCTTCTGGTCAATTGTTAAGTTAACCTGATTAGGGTTCTGAATGAATGGCTGTCCGAATGATGTAGAAATATTATGCTGTCGTTGTGGAAGGTTGTTAGGCTGTTGATTTGCCATGTTTCCAGAATGTGTTTGAACGCTCAGCGTTTGAAAGTCACCATCTGTTAAAAAAAATTAACAATTAAATACACAACCAAAACCATGTAAACATTATAGTAAAGCTTATTGAAGATTGAGAAACATATTGACTACTAATAAAGTAAATTATAAATCTTTTCCTACGTTTGATATTCTTTTTTCTGATTTTTTTCACTATGGACTTGATCCTTTTTAATGCTGTTTTCTCTCCATATTTATTCTGTAGTTCCTCTACTGTGTCTTCCAACCTTCCTGTTGTTCTTCTCCAGCTGTGTTAACCAAAGACAAACAGTTAGAAGAATAAAATGTATGTACAATAGCAAAAATAAAGTTGGTCATTAGTTGTTAGGGTCAGATACACCTGCAGACACATTCATACACAGGAGCCGCTGAGAGCGAGTTCTAGCTGATAATGGTCATAAAGTGCGAGATAAGGTGCAAGTAGCTAAACTAAACATTTCATATTTGACAGAAATGTTTTGAGAAATGTTAAACAACGACAGAAATAATCAAGGCAAACTAATCAACTTTTTTTCTAATTTCACCATTTTGAACTTAAAATAGGCCTATATAATACATATGATTTAATGTGAGAGGAGATGAAACAAATAACAGCCTTTTTCATCATATTAGGCATAAGATTAATAATGAATGTGTACATATTGTGAATTAATTTAATAAACATATTTACCTAACATCCATAGCCTTCAGTAAATTAAGGCTAGACAAAGTTGGCTTAAAAAAAGGCCTAAAAGTGTGGGGCTCAAAAATAAGTGTCATTTGGAACTCTTTTATAGTTATTTTTTATAAAAAAATATGTTGATAATGATTAAAAAGAGAGTGTCTGGTGCTCAGAAATACATTGTACAATGCTATATGTGTCTTCATTAAATGTCTATTTTTATTCTATTCTTTAATCCACACATAAAATAGGTTTTTATACCTGCTCAAGTACTTCTTGATGAGTTTCTTCTGTATTAAACAGCGAATCATCTCAGTCAGTTCGTCGCAAGATCTCAGGAATCCTCTCACACTGCTCGTGTTCACGCGCTCCATCGCTGCACTTCCGTCATATGCATATGCCTTTAATCCTATACAGCTGTTTAATAATAATAATAATAACTTTCATTTATATAGCGTCTTTCACAGAACCCAAGGACGCTTAACAAACAACAAGAGAAGGGGGATAAAGAAGAGAGAGGTGTGAAGTCAGGGGAGCTAAAGCCCATAGGCCTCAGTGAAGAGGTGTGTTTTAAGCGATGACGACATCCCTATTCAGCCCCTCCAGCGGGGCGGGGTGAGCTCTGTCAGTTGTCCTGATAAATATTTCAGGACATCGCACGCTCTAGCTCTAGTCTAGCTCTACTAGCCTCGGACTGCTGCGCTACTGCATCATCTCATTGATCAAAGCCCGCTTCAACATTCCTGTTTGCCTGAACCTGATGCAAACTACGCTTCTTCGACTCAAGCTTCTGACCCAAAACCACAAACTTCCACACACAAACCCTGGACGACTGTGCCGCAAGGACTCACTCAGGAGATTCCAGGAACATTCCAGGAACGAAAAGCATCTTTCATCATCGAATAAGGGACTCTTCGAAAAGCATCTTTCATCATCGAATAGTATTCGAAAAGCTGAAAAAATGGCGACGCAAAAACGGATGGAGAACGAGTTCGCATTGAGTTCTGGCGATGTGGGGCACAAGTATCATCCGGCGTGTGAGTGCGCCACAGGCAAAGAGTGTCCTTTAAGAGCTTTGCTAGACTCTATGTTTAAAGATCATTTTAGAGGCCAAATGGTTGGCTTGATGCACAGGATCATCGATGCTGCGTGTGGTATGAAAAACGATTGTGCGCAGGATACCAAACGTGTGACAAATCTCAAAAATGAAATGGATGTCGTAAGAGGCCTGACAAAGTCATGGACTGATGTAACACCCATGTTTTTTAACGGCAAAGAGTCGAACGGCGTAATCCTCAGAAAAGTTCTGGATGTGTTGCGTGCATGTTGTGACGAATTCGAAATCACAGAGATACTCGCTATATGGACATTTGTAACGGATCTCTGTGTGTCACTGGTGTCAAAATTTGCAAAAACTGACGTTGGTGAATTAGTTGAAAGTCTGGTCAACTATACCCTAGAGCAAGACATGATAGCCTGCAGAGATTTTCTATTCTGGTTAGACCATCTGTAAATGTCATTATTGTTTTACTTTATGTACGTAATGCCGATCTATCATTTTCTTCACTACTTCAATGTATACTCGAAAGTATAATGTTGAAATAAAAATTTCTGAATTAAAAAAATGTCTGAGCTCATAAAAATAGTATTATAATAGTATAATTAATAATAATAATAATATTTAGAATAATATTTAGAATCATTTAATATTTCAATATTTGTTTTCTGCATTTGATTTACTGTATTCCCGAGGTGGCAACCATTTCCAAGATGTGAATACCTGAAATTGTGTGGTGATTTTTCAAATGATACAACTAATTTGCCCGCTTATATGTTCTGTCATGGACGACTAGACACTAGTCATGGGATGTCCAGCAGAGACAAGGGCTTGAGTGGACACGCCCTGTGGTCACATTTTTACCCGCCACCGCAAACCTCCTGTCGTCCTCCTACTCTGCCTTTTCATCCACTTCGCAACGTAGCCATCCTACAGCTTTCCAACCCTGCGACAGCCGTAACATCGACCACCACGGCATCCATTTCAGGCCAAATGGAGGAGCAGGTGGGTTACTTAAACACGGCATTCAGCAACCTGGCCCTCTCCAGTCCCATTTCCTCCCGTGGAGTTGAGGATATGTCTCACCAGCGACCTCCAACTTGTCACAATCCTGGCATGCGTCGGGAACAGGAACGCCTTGACACCTTTCAGAATTGGACTCTTGCTACAGTAACTCCAGCTGAGCTTGCCAAAAGTGGTTTCTACTAGAGAGGTTGATGATGGCGCTGGTAATGGCGACACGCAGCAGCAGTGTGTGAGAGTGGTGTGTAGTCCGAACTTGTCCGTCTACTCTACGTTATCGTTCTGCAAATGAACAGAGGCAAAATGACTCACTTGAATTTGACTGGCCTCCTTTTTTTGTCAACGCTGTTATGTCACTTTTTATGTGGATTTCTCGTGGATGGAAAGCCTCTCCAGTATGGTCGGGAATTCCTTTTGTTTTTGCGCGGCACCAGTGTGGGCACCGTGGATTCTTCTGCAGTTATCCCCGCAGAGATCCTCCGGTTGCCGGACCCTTACGAAGTGAACATGAACAGGGCGCATCGGACGAGGCCGACAGCAAGGAAAAGAGGGAGACGCGGCGGTGTACGCCAGAGGCTCAGGAGACAAGGACACAGGCGGATCCCCCTTCCCACAGTTATCCTTGCTAATGTCCAGTCACTCAGGAATAAAGTTGACGAGCTTCAGGCAAACGTCAAGTTCCTGGCGGAGTATAGCGGTGCCTGTCTTCTCGCCTTCACTGAAACATGGCTTAAGGAGCACGACTTACAATCCGATCTGGAGATCGATGGCTTCGGAGTTCCATACCGTTTGGACAGAGATCCTGCAGTGACCGGTAAGTCACTTGGCGGGGGATTGTGTCTGTACGTAAACAATAACTGGTGCAGTACAGTAGTCATCAGAGAGTCACTGTGTACGCCGGACATTGAACTCCTCTCTGTATCTTTACGTCCCTTTTATCTACCAAGGGAATTCTCTCAATTATTTGTGACTCTTGTTTATATTCACCCGAAGGCTAACATTGATAGGGCCACTCAAGTCATGACTAGATCTGTGCAGCGGCTACAGGGGATTGCGCCGGACGCACCGATCCTAATTATGGGTGATTTTAATCTCTGTAAACCGGGGAAGTCTCTTTGTAATTTTTATCAGTATGTCACTTGTCCGACTCGTCACTCAAAGTGTCTGGACCTTTGCTTTGGGACGGTTAAGGGGGCTTATAAATCTCTTTCTAGAGCCCCTCTTGGAACATCTGACCATAATGTTGTTTATTTAGTTCCGATGTATAAATCGGTCCTGAAGAGGCACAAGGCGGAACAAAGATTGGTTCCGGTATGGACAGAAAAGTCAGTTCATTGTCTTCAGGATTGTTTCTATGACACTGATTGGGATGTGTTTAAAAAGGCTTGTTCGGATTTAGACGAACTGACAGAAACTGTGTCTGCCTATATATCCTTTTGTGAGGAAATGATCATCTCCCAAAAATCCATCCTCATTTATCCAAATAATAAACCCTGGGTCTCCAAATCAGTGAAAAACATAATTAATCAGAGGAACATTAGTTTTAATCAGGGGGACATGACACAGTACAGGATATTATCTAAACAGTTGAAGAGGGAACTTAAGCTTGCCAGGCGCGTATATAAAGAAAAGGTAGAAGATTTGTTGCGTACTGGAAATTCACGTCCTGCATGGGAGGGCGTGAAAACCATAATGGGGTTGCAGCCCAAAAAGCTTTCCATTATTCAGAATGGAAAAACCGATCTGGACTTTTCTAATGAATTGAATGTTTTTTATAATCGGTTTAATAACCATGATTTTAGTGAGGAGATGTCTGTTTTTAAAAATGTGGACTTAAATCCTGAGAATATTATTGTGCCCATTGATAAATTCATGGTCTTGAAACTCTTTCGTGGTGTAAAAGAAAGGAAGAGTCCAGGTCCTGATGGGATCGGGGGTCGTGTTCTAAAGAACTGTGCTGTCCAGCTGGCAGACATCTTCTGCTTTATTTTTCAGTTGTCACTACAGCTGCATAGGGTCCCTTCACTTTGGAAGGACGCAATAATTGTTCCTGTGCCTAAGATTCATACACCTAAGACACTCAATGACTATAGACCAGTGGCACTTACATCTCTTGTCATGAAAGCTTTTGAAAGGCTAGTGAAGGATGCACTTTTGGACACTGTACAGGATAAGTTAGATTCTCTTCAGTTCGCCTATAGGTCGGGCAGAGGTGTGGACGACGCAATAGGGACACTTTTAAACATGGTTTTTAAACATCTTGAGGGGGCCAAGTCCCTTGCCCGTCTACTATTTATTGACTTCTCCTCTGCTTTTAACTGTATTCAGCCACATGTTTTAGCAGAAAGGTTGAAAAACACGTACAACATTGATAATGGACTGATCTGCTGGCTAATGGATTTTTTAACAGTTAGGTCACAAAGGGTGAGAGTGAACAGTGTCTTATCAGATGCACTTTTTTCTTCTACTGGGTCCCCCCAGGGCTGTGTCCTCTCTCCTCTCTTGTTTGTTTTATATACAAATGAATGCCAAAGCCATCATGAACGGCGCCATATTATTAAATTTGCGGATGATTCTGTCATTGTGTCCCTCCTCAGTAGTGATGATCCCGAACACGGTCCTGTAGTGAATGATTTTATGGATTGGTGTAAATCCTCCTTTTTAAACATTAATGTGGAAAAAACTAAAGAGATGTGTATCGACTTTAGTAGAAATCCCACTGTCATTACCCCTGTTGTGATGGACAACCAGCCAGTTGAATTAGTGCAGCAGTATAAATATCTTGGGACTGTAATCGACAGTAAAATGTGCTTTGAGCCCCAGGTTGATGCTGTGTGTAAAAAAGCACATCAGCGTATGCACTTTCTTCGTAAGCTTCGTAGTTTTAATGTTGACACTGTTTTTATGGAAATGTTTTATTCTTGTTTCATTGAATCAGTTCTCACTTTTTCCTTTATCTGTTGGTACGGGTCACTTTCTATTAAACAGAAAAATCGCATGCAAGGTATTGTAAGGGTATGCAGTAAAATTGTTGGCACACCCTTAAATGACCTACATGACCTGTACAAGGTCAGATCTTTGAAGAAGGCGAGAGCCATCCTGGCTGACCATAGTCATCCCTTGTGGGATGAATTTATGCTGCTGCCATCCGGGCGCAGATATAGTCTGCCGCGATGCAGAACAAATAGATTTAAAAGGTCATATATCCCGACTGTTATCACCATTGTTAACAGTACCTTGTAAATTTGTATTTAAATTATGTTCTTTTGTGGTTGTGTTTATTGTTGTTGTTTGATTGATTAATTTATTTGTTACTGCTGCCTGTAATCAAAATTGCCCCTCGGGGATAATAAAGTTTACCTTACCTTACCTTACCTTACTACCTTGGCCAGGGCGACAGAGTGGCTTGCTTCAGTTGTGGAGGCCAGCTTAGCAACTGGGAACCGGGAGATCGGGCAGTATCAGAGCACCAGAGGCATTACCCCCACTGCCGCTTCGTACGAGGTGACCATGCAGATAATGTACCTTTATCTGGTGGCGGCCTTTCCAATGTATCTAACTCGGCAATGCAACAGTGTGAAGAAAGGTTGCTCACATTTGTCAACTGGCCCTCAAGAATAGCTGTTCGACCAGACCAATTGGCTAAGGCTGGTTTTTACTATGTTGGTCGTAATGATGACGTGAAGTGCTTTTGTTGTGATGGTGGACTCAGATGTTGGGAGTCTGGTGATGATCCATGGGTAGAACATGCTAAGTGGTTTCCAAGATGTGAATACCTGCTGCAAGAAAAGGGCCAAGAGTTTGTTCATCAGATTCAAGCAAGATTTCCAAGACTATTTGAACAGCTATTGACTAATGGAGACAGCAACTCGAGAGAATTTGTGAGAGAACAAGAGAACAATCCTGTGGTGAAGCAAACCGTTCAAAGCAAAATCCTCGCAAGTGGAGAAAATTACGAAACCGTTCAAGAGTTGGTGTCTGATTTACTAAGTGCAGAAGATGAGAAGAGAGAGGAGGAGCGAGAAAGTAAGTTTCTTACTTTTCTTAAGAAACATCATCTTGCCATGTCACAGAACCTAAAAAGTGTGCAGAGCTTAATGGACCATCTTCTAGAGGAGAACGTCATCTCACAGAAAGAGTATGGCATTATTCGTAACTGCACTACAGTCAAGCAGCAGACAGGGCAGCTCATTGAGTTAGTCCTGTCAAAAGGAAATGCAGCAGAGGTCTTCCGCAACTGGATCAAGAAGAATGATGTCTACCTGCTAAGAAAACTGATGGCCCAGACAAATGAAGCTGCATCACCGAGTCAAGATCTTTCAGACTTGTCAATGGAGGAACAGTTAAGAAGACTTCAAGAGGAGCGCACATGCAAAGTTTGCATGGATAAGGAAGTGAACATTGTCTTCATCCCCTGTGGTCACCTAGTTGTGTGCAAAGAATGTGCGTCTTCTCTGCGCAAGTGCCCCATATGTAGAGGCTTGGTCAAAGGCGCTGTCCGTACTTTCCTATCATAAAGTTTTCCTATCATTTGGATTTGCAAATTTACATTTAACTTGATGAATAAAAACAATGATACAACAAGTCATGCCGCCAGAGAGAAGTTTATTATTTTCACTCAATCCAGTTACAAAATCTGATTAAACATATGCACGGGTGAATTGTTCACCATAAGTTCTGTAACAAACATTTAGAAAGTAGTTAGGATCTATTTCATTTTGCACATGATTTAAGTTAATTTTACCAACTATGATGTTAAAGTTCATAGACCTTTAGCGCATTGAGTTAAAATTAAAATCAATATCGCATTAAACACATCATTACCGTGTTTAATAACTTCAATAGTTATCAAGCACCAGCTGATTTAAGTTTTTCTTCAAACAAAAGTAATTTTCTGATAAATCATCGTACACCTACATGTGTTTTGTTGTATGCATAGATTTTGAGGGTCCTTGTCTTTGTTTCGCGGTATTTTTAAAAACATAGAACCAGAGAACAGAGAACCTTGTGCGGGATTCTATATCCGCATAAAGGTTAAAATATAAAATATACATTTTAGCGCTATTTAAAAACTAGGACGGTATTATAATATAATGTAAATGTCTCACGTGAAGATGATGGTTTAAACCATCATTTTATCACATCAAGCCAATTCATGCGAATACTGTCGTATATGAACAAAGAGAAGACCTAGAGTTCACTAACATTATAGCTAACTGTAGGAAACACATATCCGGGGAAAGTGTAAAGAAAGCGCCATACAAAACATTACAATCACACCCGGCAATACGATAAGTGTTACGCTAGTGATGTTAGAAATGAAACCTTGGTAAACAATTTCATGCAAACATGAAATGCAAACAAAATCTTTTAAACAAAGTCTTGTTTCAGAGTCGGTATGCTCCGGTGAAAACTTTGTGACTTGTGTGAAATTTGAAGAGGCCGAGAACACTAGCGCTGTTAAACATGCGGTTCAATATAAACAAGAATCCGACTCTAATGCGACTGTGCTTGTTTCACATAACTGTTGATTGTTAGATTTAATAGTTAGATGATTTATCTAACCATTGCAATTGACGATATGTTAAAACATTTGGCATTATGCTGAATAAAAAGAAGAACAACTATTAAGACATAAAACACAACGTCTGTTTTCTGGATCGAGCCTAAAAGACAGATGCCTAAAACTCAAAGTATTGGTGTGGACAGAATAAAAAATGAATCAACCCTCCTTTCATGTAAAAATACCACATATCAACTGTGATTCATTAGCTTAACTGTTGTTTTGTCACACAAACAAAATAACTGTGTAATAATAACAAAATAAGTGTAATAGACGAGTTTGAAGTGTAATAGTTTTATAGGTAACAGAAAAAACAGCAATACTCATCTTTCACGTCGATGTTTCGTAGACATAGCAGAAAGATGTTCTAAAAGTGTCTTAAACACTCTCATACTAGAAGGACCGTCATTTAATTATCTTTATGCAATATTTGTTCATGTTTTTCATACATTCCTATATGAACATGTTTGACCACGCTCTGAGACTATATACTTTTTGCAAACTGTACAAAAACAAAAAGAAACGAGTTCAATTACAGACATTCAAAAACTAAAACTGATCACTATAGTGGCTTTTCTGTATTTGTTTTAAATGGCTCATGATGATGAAGAATTAGAATTAGAATTTACTTTTGGTGCAATTTTATCTGCAGGTTTCACCAAAGTGTGGAACTTTGTTTAACAGCTTCAAGTTTTGATGAATATGCATCTCTCGGTGCAATAGTTTAAGTGTAACTTTGTTACTCATACTTTGTGTGATTCGTAGATAGAGGGAAAGTTGCCCTAAACAAAGTATCAATGTAGTTCTCAAACAGAAAGACTATCACTTAAATTCTTCATCGTCATTTATTTCTATAAACACTGAATGTTGACGGCTCTCAAAGAAACGTCTTCACCTAAAACACATACAGTCCAACATACAAAATGTGAACCAGTGTCGTCTGCTATCTGAACAAGATGACTAAATCTAGTGGAGTAATAAAACCATCATTTGGAAACTTTAGTGATTTGGTCTTTTGAATCTTAAAGATAAAGAATAAGATTATGTTTGAAAGTTAGTCCATAGGATGTGGAACTTTGCATCACTATGGTGTGTAAAAATACACCCAAAGATTTAAGCACAAATATTTACACACATATTAAGTAGGAGAATATCAAGCCTATCTGTTTATTTTGGGTCAGAGAACATCCTTAGCTCATACATCTCTTTACTTTTGTGCTGGATGTTAAAGTGTTAGTTAAAAAGATAAAGGTATTAGTTAATAACAAACAAACAAAAAACTTTAAATCAACATGAAGCCATAACAGTTTCAAAATGACTTCCATAATATTTTCTTTTAGTAAAGCTATGTCTGGATCAGCCAACACAAAGTTGTGCATTGTGAGTGAGATCTCGCAAAGATTACACCGATATTAGATTGCACTATGCCTGAAACTATGCCGAAAACTGTCAAAAAATCATCTGGTATCATGGTTTAGTTGAATTTTAAAACACTGTTTTTTCTTTTTTTTCTTAAAAATGATCTTGTTTAATCGTGTATTCAGTCCATATTTATCAGGTTGATATTTGTAGAAATAAGCAAAATACATTTATAAAGCAAAAAGAACGAGTTAATGGCCTTGTGTCAGAACACAACAGGTCTTTTTATTGTAACTTTGAAAAGTGTAATACAGTATTGGATTTTTACACACGCAGTGTTTTCGCCAACTGACCTACCCCTGAAGTTATGACTTCTGAAGGCCTCTCATGTGCAGATTCGCTCGGTTGAAAAAATTGTATTTTATCAGCTAAAATCATTGTCTTTATTCATAAATATGTCCTCATGGGTGTAAAATGACCTCTGCCAATGATCTGACTTATCCTTGTAAGCGAAACATTTCTTATCTTTATTTACATGGGGCGGGTAAGTCCATGGAAGCTTCCATGTCGTTCCGCCATCTTGAAAAACTATAATGGCAGAGAGGGACAAAAAGCACTAGCCTACCTCAACACGTTTCATCAACGCGTGTTCGTTCAGAGCCGGCTGCCTGAAACCAGCTAAAGTGCAAGGATCAGTGAAAGGCGCTTGTCACTACCCCGGAAAATTTGAAAGGCTGCAGTGCACGGGACAATATAATGCAGGATCATACTTATGCAGAGCCACAGGTGAAGGAATCCTCGTGGCCAAAAAGCAAAAATGTAATTTATCGGGATGTAAATAAATATCGGGATAGCTTTTCCCAGGTGGAAAGAGCTAATGAAGGAGAAAGACTTTGAAAGGGAAGTTGCCTGCTTTCTTCTCGACAGGTAAGTCAAAATGACGGTCTAAATGACAAGCTTTTTTCATTGCTTGGTTGTGTAAAATATTTTTCAGGCAGCATAACAGTAGATCATGTATAGTTAAACTCGATGAAGTGCTATTGGGAGACATGTTGTCATAGCTTCTTGGCACATAATGGTTACCGCAGTTGCAACACGCATTTGAAAAGCGAAGCGCTAGAGAGCACTATTCGTTAAAATGCAAAATACAATTTCACCGCTAGATGGGAGAAATTCTTTTGGGAGAACTAACTTGTAGGGTCTTTAACCAAAAAGTCTCCAAAATCAAGGAGGTCAAACGACATGCTTCCTGCTATAGTATCATCAGCTCTCCCCAAAGTCTATTCATACGGCCACCAGACAGATTTTAAACACCGGATTTAAACTTCTACATATATTTTGAGTCAATAACCGATAGTATATTCTCAGTAAAGGGTTTCACCCTGTGTGTTTCCACACTGATTAAGGATAGTTTGGGAGTTACGAGTAAAAATGATCTTATACATCTTATACGTGTAATAGATCATAGCTACCAGTAAGATCATGATTTGAATTAAGACGAGTAAAATTAAATATTCGCCAACTTGACTTATGCCGTGTCATGGACCACAGAGGCACATCGCGTCTCTGAAATTGTGTGGTGATTTTCCAAATGATACAAACTTAGTGTAAATAAGAGCAATGTAGAGTCCTCGGATTTCTTAAAAACAACACAACAACAAAACATTGTGACAAACTTTGACAACATGTATGGACAAAGATCTAAGACGCCTAAGCATACTTTTTTG
This sequence comes from Rutilus rutilus, assembly GCF_951802725.1. NCBI lineage: Eukaryota > Metazoa > Chordata > Actinopteri > Cypriniformes > Leuciscidae > Rutilus > Rutilus rutilus. The sequence continues at coordinate 18,195,573 of NC_140217.1, read as the reverse complement.
CTTTATTTATTTATTTCATTTTTGAAAAATGTACAAATGTAGTTTTCTGTGATGGTCATGTTTAGGTGTACAGGATCGAATATGCAGTTACGGTACAAAAATCATTATGGCTATGGAAAGCCCCCACCATAAAAATTGAAACCCCAGCATGGACAAAAAATGCTGATTGAATCTTTTCATATAAATGAGATTTAAGACGACTAAGTACAGTTTTTCAACCATCTAAAGATTTTGAACAGACATTGTTTAATAACAATTATACTTTAGGGTCACCGTTAAACAAAATCATTACAGTAATCTTCTAAAAGGTAAATAGAAGATGCGTATGTATTCAAACTTTAAAGATTTCATTTAAACAGTCTTTTAATTTTAAAAGATCATATTTAAACTTTTACGATTATGCTTTGAAATAAATTTAGTACGAACAAAACTTTGGCTCTGGAAAGGCGTTAGCAGACTAACATTACATACGCTGTGACATGATGCACATATAGAGATTAGTTCATTTTTTAGAACCGTGTGTGTGCGCGCGTGCAATACAACTTAGAAATGATATTAAATTATTTATTTATTTTATAGTTTTCTGTGATGGTCGTGTTTAGGTGTACATGATCGAATATGCGGTTACGGTACAAAAATCATCATGGCTATGGAAAGCCATCAAAATTGAAACTCCACACTCCAAATTATGATTGAATCTTTTCATATAAATGAGATTTAAGACGACTAAGTACAGTTTTTGAACAGACATTGTTTAATTACCGTTACACAAAATCATTACAGTAATCTTCTAAAAGGTAAATAGAAGATGCGTATGTATTCAAACTTTAAAGATTTTATTTAAACAGTCTTTTGTTTTTAAAAGATTTCATTTAAACTTTTAAGGTTATACTTCTTATAAATAAACTCAGCACCTGATATCCTGATCGCTGAATTTGTGTGACTCTCTGACACACACACCCACACACACAAACACACCGTTTGGCTGGTGCTTTTTGAAAGCTCCGCAGGTCAAACGCTGGTGTAAAGAGAGGCCAGAGGGCCCTGATTTCTAAACATGTAAGATGATTTTTATTTTTGTTTATTTAAAACTAAAACAATTGGATCAATAAGATATTTATATTATAAACATTTAATTTATACACTTTTAAAGAATGTTTTTCAACTTTAGTTAGTCTGATATACACAACATGATTAGGAAAACCCCTTTCTCACTGTGCTCTGGAGGAGCAGCACGTTTCAGATGTCAGAGGTCAAATATTACACACACTATATCTTCTGGCTCAGATACAGCCGGTGCTGAGAGAAGGAGAGAGAGAGAGAGAACCACTATGTGATTTTATATTGAACGCATTTTTGTGAACCCATTCATAAACTTGTTTAACTCTCTAAACATTTTACTGATTGTAATTGTGTGACATTGTTTGACAGTGCCTTGATGTTATCTGGAATACGATGTGCTCTGGCTTTTACTTTGAGAAGCATTATGGTCGGTCAAGGTCAAACAGGTGGTGTAAAGAGAGGCCAGAGGGCCCTGATTTCTAAACATGTAAGATGATTTTTTATTTTCATACATTGCGTTGTTTCATGAGCTGTATGTTTTTTCTTCAACTCTATAAACATTTAACTCATTGCAATTTTTTTTTTTGTGAATCCATTTGATTTAAACTGAAATGCTTGGTTCAGTGGATAGTTCTACATTTTATTTAAACTTTTGGTGTGAGGTTTTAGTAAGAACTTTATAAACATTTAATTTATATTGTTTTAAAAGAACTGAATGGCTTTTCAACATTTGTGTGTGTGAGATAAACTTCCACAGTTTTTCCCTTATCAGTTTTCACAGTACAACCCGGATAAGCTAAGGGATATGTAGGGAGGAGAATCCTGTGATACCAACTTCCAAAACACACATTAACTGTCATGTTCAAAAGGCATCAAAACCCAAAACTAGCTGTCGTGACATAATTATTATAACTGTGTCTTCAAACGATTACCACTAACTGTCATGTTCAAAAGGCATCAATAGGCTTCAAACAATCAGATACCATGACGTATTGTTTAATCACAGCGTCTTCAAAACCTTCTGTCCATATCAAAAGGCATCAAACTAGCTGTCATAGCCATGATGTAATTATTAAAACACTTTCTGTCAATATCAAAAGGCATCAAAAGACTTCAAAACCCGAAACTAACTGTCAAACTGTCAATCAAAAGTCATACTAACTGTCAACCTGTCAATCAAAAATCAAAACTAGCTGTCAACCTGTCAATCAAAAATCAAAACTAGCTGTCAAAAAGACTTCAAAAGCCCTTTGATCTCCTTTGATCTCATCTCATCTTCTTTGATCCCTTTGATCCTATGCCAAAAGGGGCGGGGCATGTCACCGGAAGGGGCGGGGCACCTGTCAATCAATCATTTTTTGACAGGTGCTGTATCATATCAACTACTGCTGAGGGCTGGTTGGTGTAGTTTAAGTCGATATGCTTGGACGGAGGTGTCACCGCACCCCAGATTGGACCTTGTTTGTGGAGTGAACCATAAGAACAACCTGTGAATGGAGACCTTAAGTATTTTTGTTAGTGACAACATGTCGCCTGCTCGTCTGCTTGTCTGGCCGGTCGTCCTTTTTTGATGAGACCTGTAAAATTTCATGTTAAACAGTAACAAGACAATATTTTATACATTTGGAACAGAATCAGGTCTGTTCGCTGAGATCCATCATGACATCCTGTAAAAAGTAAAAAGTAAAGTATGGGGTGGACAGGGCAAGCTTGCTTGCCCTCTGCCTTCCCAAAGTTATACTCTGCGCGTGTGTGTGGCATTGTTTATTTCTGCCACAACAATAATAACCCAGCTCAGGATAGTTAGCCAAAATCATCCATGGTTGTTATTTTATTGGGAATATTTTCTTCCCTGTTTAGATACAGCTGTTTTGATTTACATCATTTATGTCTCTCAACACCATAATTCACACAACCACTTTCACACACTCCACACACACCTCTCTGGCCAGAGATTCATTCATTCATTCATTCATTCATTCATTCATTTTTGTCTGCCTTAGCAGTTTATGAACTGAATGGGGAACATATATTAGGAGTGGAATACCACCAAATATGAACGGTAACAAAGTTCGACGACGACAAACTACTGAACGTAGACACACTGTGGCATTCCCCTTGCGACAGTGTCTGAACGTTACGATATCAATTCTCAGTTGTCCGATGCAGTCGTCATGTGATTGAGTTTACACAGTGAACGTAAACCTAACTTTTCAAAATCAAATAGATTAAACACTTTAAATAGAAATCGTATAGACCTACAATTGCAGTTGAGAGAATCCGTTTTAATTTCTCAAATGCAATTTGTCATTCTTTGCACAATTTCAATTTTCCAACTTTTTGTTGTTGCTCATAAGCTATTTAAAAGAAGATTTGGAAATCTTCACACAATCTTTGATCCATGGACAAAAATAAAAAACATTTCTATCTCGCTGATGATGACAGCATGTGATTTCAAATGTTTATAATTTGAAAACATTGTTTCTATCTAGAAAATTACCTTTAAATGAAATGGAGTGACCAATATTTTTTGTCAAATCACAATTTATATTTAAAGTTGGTCACCCAATCTCATTCCCATATGCACAATGCACAAAAAAAAGTATCTTAGTTAAACATACAGTAAACCATTGACTCTTAGAATCTCATAGATCAAAACCCATTTTTCCACACTGTCTCCCAGGGATAACGGGATACAAATTCTAGACGCCTTCATATAAAAAGTATAATATTTAAACACGTGCAATTCATATAGTACTATTTATTCATCACTTTAACAGTTCTGATTCCCTTAATATTTTCTCTTATAGTAGTGACTGTTTGTAAAACCCTGTGCTCTCAGATGGCCACACATTTTGTCAGCCACCAATCTTTTAGTGAGTCACATTGTTTCACAAAAAGCCCCAATTCTCTCCACTCTGCAGTCTGTGGTTTAGCTAAAAAGATGTGAGGGACGGCCCCCTCAACATCATACAGTGATACTTGGCTATCAGTCAATTCAACCTTCACAGCACACCATTTATCTGACCAAATTAACTCTGAGGTTTTCAGTTCCTCAATCTCTAGTTCAGACCATTTTTCAGCAAAAATTTCATCTGGCTCACTGCTAACATGACATGTGCAATGCAAATCACTTTCTTCCATGAAATCATGGTCAGGAGGCATCCTATCTGTGGCTTTGTTTTGCAGACCACACTGAGGAGTGCTCCATTCAAAAACATATAATATTTCAGTTGGCATTCGCACCATGCTCATATCAGCAGTGAGGCCACTGTCATCACAATACAAGTTCAGCTTCAGTTTACACATCAAATCTCTTCCCAGAAGATTACAAGGACAGGTAGTAGTTACAAGAAAAGCATGAGAAAATGAGTGATCACCAATCTGACAAGACAAATCTGCTGTATATGGTTCCTTTACCAGATGCCCTGTGGCACTTCTGGAGGTTGTCCATTTTCCAGATAATACAGTTAAATCAGGCAATTGTTCATTTTTAATTACTGAGTTCTTCACTCCACTGTTAATTTAGAACTTAATTTTCCTACCCTCGATACTGATATCAATCATTGGTAATTTTGCAAATGCTTTATACATTCATTCAGTATCAGCAAGCAAATTTTCTTCATTGCAAGAAACAGCAAGCATATTTTCTTCATTGCAAGGAGCAGAAAAAGAGATAAGATTAGACACATTTACCACCTGGGAGTCAGACCCTTCACCGTCGCTCCCCTCCCCCTCCTTCTTTCAATCTCCTTGTGGCTCTGGTGGCTGTTGGAATCCTCTGTTCTTTGGAGGATCCGGACAGTCATTTCTCCAGTGTCCTTTTCGCCCACAATTATAACAAGCTTCAGGGTCCATTGCGGGTTGGTCACCCATTCCACGTCCTCTTCCACCCCATCTTCAGCAGAGCCAGTTGAGTGTCTTTGTCAATCTTTTTCTGTTTGTTCTTGGCTTGGTCTCTCAGCAGCTGTTGTTGATGCGTTGTGTGTCGCCGGATTTCTTCCAGCCGCGCTTGGTGGTGCCCCACACAAGCTGTTTTGACCTTTTTCCCTATTTCAGGGTCCAGACTGTCCAGAAAAAAACAGTTTTCAGATATTCTTCATACGTACTTATCTTTGATTGTCTGGCCTGTGCTTCTCTTTGGGTTGGTGAACATTTACGAATTTTGGAGATGGAGGAGTGTAGTCTGGAGGAGCAGAGGGCAGGGTAGTCGAACCTAGCAAGCTTCGATGTTCAGGGTGTCTTGGTGGTCTTGCTTGCAGACTCGTTCCCTCTTCTTCTTTGTCTTCCTCAGGATCTTGACCTCCCATTGCTCCTGGTTGTCTTTGTGGTTCGTGGAGGGCCACTGCTGGTGGTGGTTGGTAGGGGGAGTAGGGAGCCGGACAGCGGTCGTCCTCAGCCAGGCGGGTTTTCATGCATCTCATTTCCTCGGAAGAATTAGAAACAGAGTTTAGTAAAGTTTTTTTCTGGCTTCCTCTTTCTGGCTTCCTCTGCCTTTGTCTCTCTACTATTTGCACTCTCTAATGGTGCTAATGCTGCATTTATCTGTTTTCTTTGTCTGGTAATTGCCTCATTTAACCATACATCTATAATTCGACCATCAAAGTCATAATTATCTTCTTTCTTCCTTTCTTTTTGGACTTGTTTTTGTCCAATTTTCCTTTGTCTTTTGCAGATGGCTTACACTCAGACATTAAACACTTATGCTTACATTAAACACACATTAATTAACTGTGGTATCTTATGATGCCACCCCGTTCCATTTTTCTTGGTCATGGAACAATAATTCCCTTTTGAGAAATCCACTGTCTCCAACTCTTTATCATTAACATTACCCATTTTGCACTAATTTTACTCAACAGTATTTATATTTGCGTATTTAAATTCTTCAGTATTTATATTTGCGTATTTAAATCTTTCCCTTCACGTGGTCACCACGTACTATATTCACTGTGTTAATTCTTTCCCCCAGCGTGGCCACCACGCCTGCCTAAATCCGTCAATCTAGGACTTTCAAAAATGCCCACATCCGTCGATGCTAGGTCTTTTTCCCAGACAAGTGCCTTCTCAAATGTTTGAAAATTACTTTCAGGCTTATTTCAAACTGCACATTGTCTAGACGTTTGAGAAAATTACTTTCAGGCTTATTCTCAAAACTCTGCCCCTTCTGGGAAAACAATTAACACTCTGGCATTTGAGAAGTTACTTTCAGGCTTATTCTCAAACCCTTTTTGGAAATTACTTTCAGGCTTATTCCAAAATCCTGACCCTTTTAGGAAAAATATTCAATACGCAAATAATTTTCTTATTTACCACGTAAATAATTTTCTCTCACCGTGCTTTTTGCAGCTTGGTTCTTTATTCGGGATCGCGTCCACCTAGGCCTGCCGTGGTGTCTACAATTCTCCCGTCCCTTGCAGTTTAGCGTTGGGGTATCGGAGCCAGAGACTTTCTTGTCTTTGGGATGTTCAATCAATTGCTTCGTCCACGGAGGTCATCAGCTTTGCGACTCCCAATCCTCGTCGCCATTTGTTGTGGAAATTCTTTTCTCAACTTTAAATCAATAATTGTAAGACAGTAGGATATCTCAAAGGTTAACAAAGATCAGCTTTATTTCTTGCAAGAAATTGACATTCACATACAGAGCGCATCTGATATGAGAAGGCCCCGACTTCTCCTTTTTGCCCAGCTTATATACACAAAACACATCCTGGTTCTGTCAAAAGATCGCCTTAGTTACCTTAAAAGGACCCTTTGATCAGAAATAAAGTTCAAAAGGTCAGATATGGATATCTATATGGCTTATGTAGCATTAGACGGAGTCTATGAGTATGTATAGAAAGTCCAAGATCGAGGACTCTTTGGCCAGAAATATGTTCAGTAGGTCAAAAGGGGCCCTCTGTATAGCTGATTTATCATCAGAAGGAGTCTATAACTTTATAGAGTTTGAAAAATTTTGAGGACACTTTGACCAGAAATAAGTTCAAAAGGTCAGATATGGACATCTATATAGCGTATGAAGCATCAAAAGGAGTCTATGAGTATGTATAGAAAGCCCAAGATCGAGGACTCTTTGGCCAGAAATATGTTTCTTGGGTCAAATATGGACTTCTGTATGGCAGACGTAACATCAGAAAGAGTCAACGAGTATATATGGAAAGGTCAAGTTTCGAGTACTCCTTGGTTAGAAAAAAAAATGATTAATGATTTATTCACCGCAGAGGTCTGGTATTCAACACTAACAACACTGTAGCTTGATGGTCCTGTGAAGGAGTGTGGAATCATGGGAGTCGTCATCGTCACCTCCACAGCCGAAGGAATCCGTAGGACGGGAGCAGTAATCATGTTCATTAATGATGAAGCACACTGTATGTCATTGCTTAGCTGCGCAGTGCACACTGCATCTGACTCAGAGCTAGAGGGTTATGCTTCTCCGACCGGACTACACTAGTTTTAATACTAGTCCTATGGTTATACAAACATGCTAGTTGTATTAGTTTTCTTGTCGCTAGTCGGAGCTATTGCTGTAGGGTGCATGCTTCCCCTGCCAAACTACACAAGTTTTAGCAATAGTTCTGTGATTTACACACTATGATTGTTGTATTAGTTTGTTGCCGCTAGTCGGAGCTATTGCTGTAGGGTGTATGCCTCCCCTGCCAAACAACACTAGTTTTAGCAATAGTTCTGTGATTTACACACTATGATTGTTGTATTAGTTTGTTGCCGCTAGTCGGAGCTATTGCTGTAGGGTGTATGCCTCCCCTGCCAAACAACACTAGTTTTAGCAATAGTTCTGTGATTTACACACTATGATTGTTGTATTAGTTTGTTGCCGCTAGTCGGAGCTATTGCTGTAGGGTGTATGCTTCCCCTGCCAAACTACACTAGTTTTAGCAATATTTCCGCGATTTATACAACATGCTTGTATTAGATTTTGCTGCCGCTAGGGGTGTAAGCTTCCCCCAATAGATCCCATACAATTGTTAAATTGGCTACAGCAACACGCTTGTTGCCATGTGTCCTTGGCTTGCTCCAGCTTGGTGTGATGCTTCCCCAATTAGATTGGATATATAGTGCTCAACATATGACGCTAAAATCAGGATGTAACCATTCTATCAGCCTCAGTCATGGTGGGTGTAAAAAATTATAATAACAAAATGTGTGTGTATATATAATTTTTTATAATTTTTCTCTTTTCTACAGAAGTAAACTACAACCAAGTATAACAAGGTTATGACGTCATTGACAGGTGGCAGTGTACGCAGTACACGTCAACAAATTACTTGTCTATAACTTTGTGAGTAAATATATCCAAGCATCAGCATCACGCTTGTTACATTAAACCATCCAGCTAATTCTAATTCAGTATTGCTAATTCCGGGTGAACCAGAAGTTTCCACCAGGATTACTCCAGTATTGTGTACTTCAGTACTTATTTCCAATGAAAAAGATCATTGAAAATTAAATCTCCATCTCTCATCTCTAGCTCACAGAAACTGGAACTGGACCGCGGATATACAACAAGCAAGCAGCTGATTCATTTTGATATCTAACTTTAACTTCTTCATTTCAGGTGGTATGTCATTCATTGCAATATGCATGTTTACTGCTGAACATTTCAGGTATTAACAACATGCTTGTTGCTATGGCTTATGTGGGTATTGGCATCATACTCATTTAGGCCATCTAGGTAAGGGCAACATACTTGCTTAAGGCTTCTGGTATTGTTGGTAACATGCTGTTGCTCAAGCTTTTCAGGTATTGGCAACATGCTTGTTGCCTTGGCTCACTCAGGTAACTACAAAGCATCCAGATTGCGCTGTCAGTTGGTTTTGGGGGATATTGGCATATGGTTTTGTTTTGGGGGATTATTGCTGCTCTCCCTGCTCTTATCCATGCTAGGCTGCATGGATGCGCAGGGAGTTCTCGCCCAGAACGGAACCATTCCGCCAATCCAAACTGTATGCTAATTGTCAATCATATTTGACGGTAGTGGTCCTGACAGAAATCAAGCATAGCGTTAGTTCTGGCAGGTCACGTTAGTCAAGCTCGCATCAGCTGACCCTCAGCTGATCCACATCTACCTATAGGAATACGACACCTATCACCGTATACATATATAAGCTCCTTCAGTATTATCAGCAGCTATCGCGTTTCTCAGGAGCAAATTACCCTCCTCCATCCCCAGCTCCTCCTCTCGCCCAGTCAGGATTTGACATTCTGATTCCCCTTGAATCAGAATAATTATTAAATAATGTTGTACTTTAAATCTTGAATTAAATATATTTGCAAATTTTCATGTTGGTTCTGTTCTGTTTACCCCAAGGGGGGTTATTGCTGCTCTTCCTGCTCTTATCCATGCTAGGCTGCATGGATGCGCAGGGAGTTCTCGCCCAGAACGGAACCATTCCGCCAATCCAAACTGTATGCTAATTGTCAATCATATTTGACGGTAGTGGTCCTGACAGAAATAAGTTCAAAAGGTCAGATATGGATATCTATATGGCTTATGTAGCTTTAGAAGGAGTCTATGTACAGAAAGTCCAAGATCGGGAACTCGTTGGCCATAAATATATTCCTTGGGTCAAATATGGACTTCTGTAAGGCTGATTTGACATCAGAAGGAGTTGATAAGTTTATAACAGTAAAAAAACATTTTGAGGATTCTTTGGCAAAAAATATGTTCAATTTGTTAAATATGGACTTCAGTCTGGCTGATATAACATTACGAGAAGTCTGTATAGTATGAGAAATATGTATAGTAAGGTTACAGTTCAAGGTCTCTGTCCAGAAATATGTTCAGAAGGTCAAATATGGACTTCTGTATGGCTGATTTAACATCAGGAGTCTATACGTTTATGATAGACAAAATCCTTTTGAGAACTCTTTGGTCAAATTGTTTTTCAATTGGTCAAATATGGACTACTGTCTGCCTGATTTAACATTACGAGAAGTCAGTCTATATGTATAGTGAGTTAATGTTCACAGACTCTGAAAAATTGACTACTGGCTGGTTAATATGACATCACAAGAAGTCAATCTGTAGTATAGCAAGATAATGTTCAAGAACTCTTTGGCCAGAAATATGTTCAGTAGGTCAAAAGGGGACCTCTGTATAGCCTATTTATCATCAGAAGGAGTCTATAACTTTACATAGTTTAAAAACTTCTGAGGACCTTTTGACCAGAAATAAGTTCAAACGGTCATATATGGATATCTATGAGTATGCATAGAAAGTCCAAGATCGAGGACTCTTTGGTCAGAAATATGTTCCTTGGGTCAAATATGGACTTCTGTATGGCTGACGTAACATCAGGAGTAGACGAGTATATATAGAAAGTTAACATCAGTTGACTGAATGTACAAGTAATCCATTCGAATAGACAAAATATATAGCTATTTCATCTATGCAATGAAACATACAACATGTTCGTTTCGTACTGCACTGCATACTCAGCAAACTAATTCATTTGTTCATTGAAGGGAAATGATTGCATTAGCTATTGCATTACAATGCATAGAATAACCTCGTGTGCAAAGAAGAGATAAACGTGTTGCATTGCACTTTGCATTTCAATGCATGCCAGAAATAACTCATTTCTTTGTGACAACAGACAACGATGTGCATTGAAGGATATCATATATGCTATGCACCTCTTGCTTTGCATTGCATTGCATTGCACACTAACTCATTCCCATGTTCATTAAAAGAGATAACATATGTGTTGTTGCATTGCATTGCACAAACGATCTAATGTTGTGCATTGAAGGATAACATATAGGCTATGCACTTCTTGCATTGAATTGCATTGCACACCAGAAATAACTCAATCCCATGTTCATTGAAGAGATAACATGTTTTGCTGCATTGCATTGCACAAACGATCTAACGTTGTGCATTGAAGAATAACTTATAAGCTTTCACTTCTTGCATTGCATTGCACAACAGCACTAACTCATTCCCATGTTCATTAAAGAGATAACATATGTTTTGCTGCATTGCATTGCACAAACGATCTAACGATGTGCATTGAAGAATAACAAATAGGCAATGAACTTCTTGCATTGCATTGCATTGCACATCTGAACTAACTCAATCCCATGTTCATTAATAGAGATAACATATGTTTTGTTGCATTGCATTGCACAAACGATCTAATGTTGTGAATGGAAGAATAACTTATGTGTTGTTGCATTGCATTGCATTGCACACCAGAACTAACTCATTCCCATGTTCATTTAAGAGACAACATATGTTTTGCTGCATTGCATTGCATTGCACAAACGATCTAACGTTGTGCATTGAAGAATAACCTATAGGATATGCACTTCTTGCATTGCATTGCATTGCACACCTGAACTAACTCAATCCTATGTTCATTAATAGAGATAACATATGTTTTGTTGCATTGCATTGCACAAACGATCTAATGTTGTGCATTGAAGAATAACTTATGTGTTGTTGCATTGCATTGCATTGCACACCAGAACTAACTCATTCCCATGTTCATTAAAGAGATAACATATGTTTTGCTGCATTGCATTGCATTGCACAAACGATCTAACGTTGTGCATTGAAGAATAGGATATGCACTTCTTGCATTGCATTGCATTGCACACCTGAACTAACTCAATCCTATGTTCATTAAGGAGCTAACATATGTTTTGTGGCAATGCATTGCACAAACGATCTAACGATGTGCATTGAAGAATAACAAAAAGGCAATGAACTTTTTGCATTGCATTGCATTGCACACCTGATCTAACTCAATCCCATGTTCATTAAAAGAGATAACATATGCGTTGTTGCATTGCATTGCACAAACGATCTAATGTTGTGCATTGAAGAATAACTTATGTGTTGTTGCATTGCATTGCATTGCATTGCACACCAGAACTAACTCAATCCCATGTTCATTAATAGAGATGACATGTTTTGTTGCATTGTGTTGCACAAACGATCAAATGTTGTGCATTGAAGAATAACTTATGTGTTGTTGCATTGCATTGCATTGCACACCAGAACTAAATCAATCCCATGTTCATTAATAGAGATAACATATGTTTTGTTGCATTGCATTGCATTGCACAAACGATCTAACGTTGTGCATTGAAGAATAACATATAGGCTATGCACTTCTTGCATTGCATTGCATTGCACACCAGAACTAACTCAATCCCATGTTCATTAAAGAGATAACATATGTCTTGTTGCAATGCATTGCACAAAAGATCTAACGTTGTGCATTGAAGAATAACATAAAGGCTATTGCATTGCATTGCACACCAGAACTAACTCATTCCCATGTTCATTAAAGAGACAACATATGTTTTGCTGCATTGCATTGCATTGCACAAACGATCTAACGTTGTGCATTGAAGAATAACCTATAGGATATGCACTTCTTGCATTGCATTGCATTGCACACCTGAACTATCTCAATCCCATGTTCATTAAGGAGCTAACATATGTTTTGTGGCAATGCATTGCACAAACGATCTAACGATGTGCATTGAAGAATAACAAATAGGCAATGAACTTTTTGCATTGCATTGCATTGCACACCTGATCTAACTCAATCCCATGTTCATTAAAAGAGATAACATATGTGTTGTTGCATTGCATTGCATTGCATTGCACAAACGATCTAACGTTGTGCATTGATGAATAACCTATAGGATATGCACTTCTTGCATTGCATTGCATTGCACACCAGAACTAACTCAATCCCATGTTCATTAAAGAGATAACATGTTTTGCTGCATTGCATTGCACAAACGATCTAACGATGTGCATCGAAGAATATCAAATAGGCAATGAACTTCTTGCATTGCATTGCACATCTGAACTAACTCAATCCCATGTTCATTAATAGAGATAACATATGTTTTGTTGCATTGCACAAACGATCTAATGTTGTGCATTGAAGAATAACTTATGTGTTGTTGCATTGCATTGCATTGCACACCAGAACTAACTCATTCCCATGTTCATTAAAGAGACAACATATGTTTTGCTGCATTGCATTGCATTGCACAAACGATCTAACGTTGTGCATTGAAGAATAACCTATAGGATATGCACTTCTTGCATTGCATTGCATTGCACACCTGAACTAACTCAATCCTATGTTCATTAATAGAGATAACATATGTTTTGTTGCATTGCATTGCACAAACGATCTAATGTTGTGCATTGAAGAATAACTTATGTGTTGTTGCATTGCATTAAATTGCACACCAGAACTAACTCATTCCCATGTTCATTAAAGAGATAACATATGTTTTGCTGCATTGCATTGCACAAACGAACGTACTCGGTTACTAACGTAACCTCGGTTCTCTCTAGAGAGAGGAACGAGTACTGCGTAGAATACGCTAGGGGAAAATCCTTTTCCACGAGAATACTGAAGCCAAAAAATGATCCTTTAATTTTGTATTAATGTAAAACGCGTTGCGGCAGCATACAGACATAGGCGAGGCAGCTTGCACGCCTATTGGCTGGTCTGCTGGCAACTGCTTAAGCCTATCGAGCGAGACCTAGAGTGACGTCAGACCCAATGAGGGCGTCACGTCCCGCCGAGACGGGCGTGGCTTAGGTCTATAAATACCGCTCGCAGGCATTATTTCTCTGGTTTTTCATAGTCGAAGCAACCAGAGCGCGTGCAGGCACGGCAGGATACGCAGTACTCGTTCCTCTCTCTAGAGAGAACCGAGGTTACGTTAGTAACCGAGTACGTTCTCTTACGAGAGATACTCTCGTACTGCGTAGAATACACTAGGGGAACCTACTGTAAAACGCCGTGCGTGCTGGGATCTGATACCATAGACTCAAGGGCGACAGCCCGGAGTTCATACAGTACATAATCACCCAGGGGACTCACAGGGAATCCTGGAAGAGAGGGGGGTTAGCCACTATCTTCCTTATAGCAGCATAGAGCAAGGATTGCAATACTCAATAGCTGCATAACTGACAGCGCCAGTTATGAGATTTTGGCCATACTAGACCGACAGTAGTCTGGCCTGTAGTGCGGGAACCTCTAGGTTGTAAAACCTTATAAATGTAGACGGAGAGGCCCAGCCTGCCGCCATACAAATATCTTGCAAGGCAATCCCACTTGACCATGCCCACGATGAAGCCATGCTTCTCGTGGAGTGCGCTTTGACACCCAGCGGGCACTGCATGCCCTTGGTTGTGTAAGCTAGCGCTATTGCGTCCACTACCCATCTGGATAGGGTCTGTTTCGAAGCGGCTAGTCCCTTAGAACGCCCGCTGAACGAAACAAAGAGCTGCTCCGTCTGTCTGAAAACAGACGAGCGAGACACATAAGCTCTTAACGCCCTGACTGGGCAAAGGGAGCTTTCGTCCATATTTCCTTCAGTGACCGGCAGGGCAGACAGGGAAATGACCTGTGCTCTGAACGGTGTATTGAGGGATTTAGGAACATAACCGTGCTTAGGTTTGAGTATAACTCTAGAGTCATTCGGCCCAAATTCCATGCACGTCGCGCTTACTGAGAGCGCGTGTAAGTCCCCTATGCGCTTCACTGAAGCGAGAGCCAGAAGAAACGCCGTCTTGAAAGACAGGTGTTTAAGATCAATCTCCTGCAAGGGCTCAAATGGATGACCTTTCATGGCTTCCAGTACCGTAGAAAGGTCCCATATAGGGACTGTGGGAGGTCTGGGAGGATTCAGTCTCTTAGCTCCTCGAAGGAAGCGAATGACTAAATCGTTCCTTCCAATAGACTGGCCGAGCGTGGTCGAAGAGAACACTGCTATGGCCGCTACATAGACTTTGAGCGTGGAAGGGGACCTGCCCTTATCCAACAGCTCCTGTAGGAAGGAGAGAACCTCCGTCACACCGCAATGCAGGGGTGACACACCACGAGCTGTGCACCAGCTAGAGAACACTGACCATTTTGAGGCATAGAGACGTCACGTAGACGGAGCTCTGGCCTGTGTGATAGTGTTTAACACTCCCTGTGGGAGGTCAGCGGGTACCCGTTGATGGCCCACACATGGAGGGACCACAGCTCTGGGTGAGGATGCCAAATCGAGCCGTTGGCTTGAGAGAGGAGATCCCTCCTCAGAGGCACTGGCCACGGGGCGGTGCTCGCTAACTGCATCACAATTGGGAACCAAGGTTGGCTCATCCAAAGTGGGGCTACAAGCAGCACTGAGCATCCTTCTTCCCTGACCCGTTCTACCACCTGAGTCAGGAGGGAGACGGGGGGAAAAGCGTAGAGAGGACGGCGAGGCCACTCGTGGGTCAGCGCGTCCTTGCTCTTCGAGAAAAATTCTGGACAGTGAGCGTTTTCTTGAGACGCGAACAGGTCTACTTCCGCTCTGCCGAATTTCTTCCACAGCAGCTGGACTGTCTGTGGGTGCAAAGACCATTCTCCTGTCGGAACCTGGTTCCTGGACAGTCTGTCTGGTCCTATATTTAGGAGCCCTGGCACGTGCGCTGCTCTCAGCGAGAGCAGGTTGCTGCGGGCCCATATCAGGAGGCGCCTGGTTAGTCTGTACAGAGTCAGGGACCTGAGGCCGCCCTGGCGATTTATGTAGGACACCACTGAGACGTTGTCTGAACGTATTAGCACGTGGTGTCCCTTTATGAGGGGACAAAAGCGCGTGAGCGCTTTGCTCACTGCCAACATTTCGAGGCAGTTGATATGTAAGAGCTTCTCCTGCTTTGACCATTGGCCAAAAAGCGGTCTGACCTCGAGCAGCGCTCCCCATCCCGAGGTGGATGCGTCCGTGGACACCACCATCACTCTCGAGGAAGTCCCCAGGCTTACACCTGATTGGTACCAGTCTTTTGCCTCCCAAGGTTTCAAAGCTGCAATGCATGCTTGATTGACCTTGACGCGAAGCCGACCGGAGGCCCACGCTGTGCGTGGTACTCTCTTTCTGAGCCAGAACTGCAGTGGGCGCATGCGCAGAAGGCCCAACTGGAGAACTGAAGATGCTGAGGCCATCAGACCGAGCATCCTTTGAAAGGCTTTGAGAGGGACTATCGCGCCGCAGCGGAACGAGCCGGCTGCGCGCCGAATGTCCAGTGTGCGCTGAGATGACAGGCGTGCTGTCATTAGCAGCGAGTTCAGCTCTATTCCCAGAAAAGATATAATCTGTCTGGGGAAAAGCGAGCTCTTTTCCCAGTTCACTGCGAGACCGAGATTCTCGAGGTGATCGAGTAAAATGGTCCTGTGCTCTACGAGTGAGATTGGGCTAGAATCAGCCAGTCGTCCAGATAGTTCAGCACTCGTATGCCCCGTAATCTGAGGGGTGCGAGCGCTGCATCCATGCACTTCGTAAATGTACGGGGTGCCAGGGACGGCTTGAAAGGCAGGACTGTGTACTGATATGCCTGGCCCTCGAAGGCGAATCTCAAAAATCGCCTGTGACGTGACGCTATCTGTATTTGAAAATACGCGTCCTTTAGATCTATTGACACAAACCAGTCCCCCTGGCGGACGTGCGCGAGGATTTTTCTGGTTGTGAGCATCCTGAACTGGCGCTTCATAAGCGCTCTGTTCAGCTGCCGCAGATCTAGTATGGGTCTGAGACCCCCGTCTTTTTTGGGCACTAGGAAGTATCTGCTGTAAAGCCCCCCTTCGCTTTGAGCTTGAGATAGGGGTTCTATAGCCCCTTTGCTCAACAGTTTCAAAATCTCGGCTCGAAGTAGATGAGCTACTTTCGATTCTACCGTGGTCACGACGCACGCAATGAAGCGGCGAGGGCGTCGGCGAAACTGCAGCGAATAGCCTTCTTTTATGATGTTCAGCACCCATCTCGAAACCCCGGGAAGCTTTTCCCACGCAGGTGCGCGAGTAGCTAGGGGCTGGATGCGAAGCACGCTCTGATCGGCTCGCGATACAGCGGCTTTTGTGTGCTGAGACATAAGCGTCGCGCTCATGACATCTGAGGCAGGGGGCACGCTGATAACAGCGGGCAGAATGCCCGCGCTCGACTCCTCCGCAGTGTTTAGCTGAGAGGAGGAGGGCTGGGCTAGTTTCATGTCTGTGTGTGGGCGTGGGCGCAGAGCAGCGGGCACATACACCACCTTTACAGCATTGCTCGCGTGAGCAGAGCATATGCATACTGGTCCTGTATTTACAGGGACCGTGAGACATGTGGGAAGTAGCGTTTGTGGGCACTGGGTAGTGGGCACTTTTGCTACATTTGAAGCGCAATCGATCTGAGTCGATTTTATGTGCGCGGGCCCTGTGTGAAGGGCTGTGCTTGTGTGTAGGAATGGGCACTGAGTAGTGGGCATTTTTTCTACACATGAAACACCGTCGGCCGTGGCCGGGACACCAGAAAAGACACTCTTTAAGGGATTTATCTGGGTAGCCGTAAAAACGGCTTTTGTGTGCAGGCAAGCGGGTAATGGAACCGGCTTGTTGGCTGCTAAATACGCTGGACCAGTCACATTTCCTGGAACTGGACGAGCGGTAAGCTTTGGTGGAAGTCCGGCCGCAGCGGGACTTGGACACCGTCGCTTTCCTAGGCGTGCTAGGACGATTTCGGGGCCTCTGTCTTCAACGCAATCTTCTGCCGCGGGCCACGCGGGGCGGGGCGGCGGCCGGATGAGCGAGAGCGCGGTCTCGAGCTCTGGGTTTGGCGGCGTTGAGAAGAGGAGGCGGCGGGCGGAGGCTTAGGCTGTGAGCTCTGAGCAGACGGTTTCGCACGGCCTGCTGCAGAACCGGAGCGCTTCGGGAGGAAGTGCTTCATGGCCTGGGTCACTTTCTGCACCTCAGCGAACCTATCGGCGAAATCTTTGACCGAGGTTCCGAAGAGGCCGGCAGGGGAAAGCGGCGCGTCGAGGAACGCGGTGCGCTCTGACTCAGTCATGTCAGAGAGCGTAAGCCACAGATGTCTCTCAGACACGGTGAGCGAGGCCATGCTCCGTCCAATGGCCTGTGCTGCTGACTTGGTGGCGCGAAGAGCGAAGTCTGTAGCGCTCCTCAAGTCCGGCACGCAGATTGCGTCAGGTCCTCTCTCGTCCAGCTGGCGGAGGAGATCGGCCTGGTATATCTGGAGCGTGGCCATGGTGTGCAACGCTGACGCGGCCTGCCCGGCGGCGGAGAAAGCGCGGCGGAGCAGGGCTGACGTCGTGCGGCAGGCTTTTGAGGGCAGCGCCATCTTAGCACGCCGTCCAGCAGAGGGCGGGCATAAGTGCGCTGCAATAGCCTCTTCGACCGGCGGTAGGGAGTGGTAGCCTCTGTTCTTTGCGTCGTCGACAGCGGAGAACGCCAAAGAGACAGAGGATCGTGTCCTGGCCGAAAAAGGGGAGCCCCAAGACTTAGCGACTTCTTCATGAAGCTCAGGAAGAAAAGGCGCTGGCTTGGATGCAGGTGAAACGCGCTCCCCAGGCAGGAAGTAGCCGTCCAGCCGGTTGTGAGCAGGCTGCTCAGGCGTAATCCACTCGAGGCCGAGGCTCGCTGTGGCCTGAGTGAGCACGCGCATGAGCTCCGCCTCAATGCTCGCTCTCTTTCCCGTAGAAGCACGGGCAGGGGGGGCGGGATCCTCAGAGCTCGCCCAATCCTCACTGCCTGATGCTATGAGAGAGCAGGAATCCCCCTCTCGTAGCAGCGCGTCGATCTCATCAGCGTCATCGACAGAAGCGGCGGCAGACCGCGGCCGCTGTCCGTCCGGAAGTGAAGCTGATGAAACCGGAGAAGCAGGCGGGCGCACCGGCGAGCTTTGACGGCTGAGAGAGGGCTCCGGGATTCGCTGAGCGCGGCGCTTTTTACGGCGCGGCACAACAGCAGGTGTGGGCGCAGTCTCGTTGAACAGTGCCAAGCGAGTCCTCAGAGTCGCTAATGGCAACAGCTCGCAGTGATGGCAGCCGCCATCAGCGAGCGCGAGAGCTGCATGTTCTTGACCCAGGCAGGAAGCGCAGATGACATGGCGGTCCCCGTCGCTGAATGTGGCTTTGCACGAGCCACAAGCAGGCATCTTGAAAAAGACGCAGCTCTTTTAGACAGTGTGAGTCGCGCCGGCGAACACACACACACAGTGCAGTAAAGGATATGGGCGCTGGATAGCGCAGCAGGAAGGCGATGAAGGCGGCGCGGCCAGCAGCTTCGTCGACTCGTCCCGCTGAGGTGCTTCTTCAACAGCGCGGCTTCTTCTCGGATCCAGCGATGTGAGTTGCTTCGCTGAAGGATGAAAAATCAGAGAAATAATGCCTGCGAGCGGTATTTATAGACCTAAGCCACGCCCGTCTCGGCGGGACGTGACGCAGAGGGCGCGAAGCGCCCTCATTGGGTCTGACGTCACTCTAGGTCTCGCTCGATAGGCTTAAGCAGTTGCCAGCAGACCAGCCAATAGGCGCGCGAGCTGCCTCGCCTATGTCTGTATGCTGCCGCAACGCGTTTTACATTAATACAAAATTAAAGGATAATTTTTTGGCTTCAGTATTCTCGTGGAAAAGGATTTTCCCCTAGCGTATTCTACGCAGTACGAGAGTATCTCTCGTAAGAGAACTAACGTTGTGCATTGAAGAATAACTATAGGCTTGCACTTCTTACATTGCATTGCACACCAGAACTAACTCAATCCCATTTTCATTAAAAGAGATAACATATGTGTTGCCTGCATTGCATTGCATTGCATTGCACAAACGGTCTAACGTTGTGCATTGAAGAATAACCTATAGGATATGCACTTCTTGCATTGCACACCTGAACTATCTCAATCCCATGTTCATTAAGGAGCTAACATATGTTTTGTGGCAATGCATTGCACAAACGATCTAACGATGTGCATTGAAGAATAACAAATAGGCAATGAACTTTTTGCATTGCATTGCATTGCACACCTGATCTAACTCAATCCCATGTTCATTAAAAGAGATAACATATGTGTTGTTGCATTGCATTGCATTGCACAAACGATCTAACGTTGTGCATTGATGAATAACCTATAGGATATGCACTTCTTGCATTGCATTGCATTGCACACCAGAACTAACTCAATCCCAAGTTCATTAATAGAGATAACATATGTTTTGTTGCATTGCATTGCACAAACGATCTAATGTTGTGCATTGAAGAATAACTTCAGTGTTGTTGCATTGCATTGCATTGCACACCAGAACTAACTCATTCCCATGTTCATTAAAGAGATAACATATGTTTTGCTGCATTGCATTGCATTGCACAAACGATCTAACGTTGTGCATTGAAGAATAACATATAGACTATTGCATTGCATTGCACACCAGAACTAACTCAATGCCATGTTCATTAATAGAGATAACATACGTTTTGTTGCATTGCATTGCACAAACGATCTAATGTTGTGCATTGAAGAATAACTTCAGTGTTGTTGCATTGCATTGCTATTGCACACCAGAACTAACTCATTCCCATGTTCATTAAAGAGATAACATATGTTTTGCTGCATTGCATTGCATTGCACAAACGATCTAACGTTGTGCATTGAAGAATAACATATAGGCTATGCACTTCTTGCATTGCATTGCATTGCACGCCAGAACTAACTCAATCCCATGTTCATTAAAGACATAACATATGTCTTGTTGCAATGCATTGCACAAAAGATCTAACGTTGTGCATTGAAGAATAACATAAAGGCTATTGCATTGCATTGCACACCAGAACTAACTCATTCCCATGTTCATTAAAGAGATAACATATGTTTTGCTGCATTGCATTGCATTGCACAAACGATCTAACGTTGTGCATTGAAGAATAACTTATAGGCTTGCACTTCTTACATTGCATTGCACACCAGAACTAACTCAATCCCATGTTCATTAAAAGAGACAACATATGTGTTGCCTGCATTGCATTGCATTGCACAAACGATCTAACGTTGTGCAGTGAAGAATAACCTATAGGATATGCACTTCTTGCATTGCATTGTATTGCACACCAGAACTAACTCAATCCCATGTTCATTAAAGAGATAACATGTCTCGTTGCAATGCTTTGCACAAACGATCTAACGTTGTGCATTGAAGAATAACATATAGGCTATTGCATTGCATTGCACACCAGAACTAACTCAATCCCATTTTCATTAATAGAGATAACATATGTTTTGTTGCTTTGCATTGCACAAACGATCTAATGTTGTGCATTGAAGAATAATTTATGTGTTGTTGCATTGCATTGCATTGCACACCAGAACTAACTCAATCCCATGTTCATTAAAGAGATAACATATGTCTTGTTGCAATGCATTGCACAAAAGATCTAACGTTGTGCATTGAAGAATAACATATAGGCTATTGCATTGCATTGCACACCAGAACTAAATCAATCCCATGTTCATTAATAGAGATAACATATGTTTTGTTGCATTGCATTGCATTGCACAAACGATCTAACGTTGTGCATTGAAGAATAACATATAGGCTATGCACTTCTTGCATTGCATTGCATTGCACACCAGAACTAACTCAATCCCATGTTCATTAAAGAGATAACATATGTCTTGTTGCAATGCATTGCACAAACGATCTAACGTTGTGCATTGAAGAATAACATATAGGCTATTGCATTGCATTGCACACCAGAACTAAATCAATCCCATGTTCATTAATAGAGATAACATATGTTTTGTTGCATTGCATTGCATTGCACAAACGATCTAACCTTGTGCATTGAAGAATAACCTATAGGATATGCACTTCTTGCATTGCATTGCATTGCACACCTGAACTATCTCAATATGTTCATTAAGGAGCTAACATATGTTTTGTGGCAATGCATTGCACAAACGATCTAACGATGTGCATTGAAGAATAACCTATAGGATATGCACTTCTTGCATTGCATTGTATTGCACACCAGAACTAACTCAATCCCATGTTCATTAAAGAGATAACATATGTCTCGTTGCAATGCTTTGCACAAACGATCTAACGTTGTGCATTGAAGAATAACATATAGGCTATTGCATTGCTTTGCACACCAGAACTAACTCAATCCCATGTTCATTAATAGAGATAACATATGTTTTGTTGCTTTGCATTGCACAAACGATCTAATGTTGTGCATTGAAGAATAATTTATCTGTTGTTGCATTGCATTGCATTGCACACCAGAACTAACTCAATCCCATGTTCATTAAAGAGATAACATATGTCTTGTTGCAATGCATTGCACAAAAGATCTAACGTTGTGCATTGAAGAATAACATAAAGGCTATTGCATTGCATTGCACACCAGAACTAACTCATTCCCATGTTCATTAAAGAGATAACATATGTTTTGCTGCATTGCATTGCATTGCACAAACGATCTAACGTTGTGCATTGAAGAATAACCTATAGGATATGCACTTCTTGCAATGCATTGCATTGCACACCAGAACTAACTCAATCCCATGTTCATTAAAGAGATAACATATGTCTTGTTGCAATGCATTGCACAAACGATCTAACGTTGTGCATTGAAGAATAACATATAGGCTATTGCATTGCATTGCACACCAGAACTAAATCAATCCCATGTTCATTAATAGAGATAACATATGTTTTGTTGCATTGCATTGCATTGCACAAACGATCTAACCTTGTGCATTGAAGAATAACCTATAGGATATGCACTTCTTGCATTGCATTGCATTGCACACCTGAACTATCTCAATATGTTCATTAAGGAGCTAACATATGTTTTGTGGCAATGCATTGCACAAACGATCTAACGATGTGCATTGAAGAATAACCTATAGGATATGCACTTCTTGCATTGCATTGTATTGCACACCTGATCTAACTCAATCCCATATTCATTAAAAGAGATAACATATGTGTTGTTGCATTGCATTGCACAAACGATAACGTTGTGCATTGAAGAATAACCTATAGGATATGCACTTCTTGCATTGCATTGCATTGCACACCAGAACTAACTCAATCCCATGTTCATTAATAGAGATAACATATGTTTTGTTGCATTGCACAAACGATCTAATGTTGTGCATTGAAGAATAACTTATGTGTTGTTGCATTGCATTGCATTGCACACCAGAACTAACTCAATCCCATGTTCATTAAAGAGATAACATATGTCTTGTTGCAATGCATTGCACAAAAGATCTAACGTTGTGCATTGAAGAATAACATATAGGCTATTGCATTGCATTGCACACCAGAACTAAATCAATCCCATGTTCATTAATAGAGATAACATATGTTTTGTTGCATTGCATTGCACAAACGATCTAATGTTGTGCATTGAAGAATAACTTATGTGTTGTTGCATTGCATTGCATTGCACACCAGAACTAACTCATTCCCATGTTCATTAAAGAGATAACATATGTTTTGCTGCATTGCATTGCATTGCACAAACGAACTAACGTTGTGCATTGAAGAATAACTATAGGCTTGCACTTCTTACATTGCATTGCACACCAGAACTAACTCAATCCCATTTTCATTAAAAGAGATAACATATGTGTTGTTGCATTGCATTGCACAAACGATCTAACGTTGTGCATTGAAGAATAACTTATAGGCTTGCACTTCTTACATTGCATTGCACACCAGAACTAACTCAATCCCATGTTCATTAATAGAGATAACATATGTGTTGTTGCATTGCATTGCACAAACGATCTAACGTTGTGCATTGAAGAATAACTTATAGGCTTGCACTTCTTACATTGCATTGCACACCAGAACTAACTCAATCCCATGTTCATTAAAGAGATAACATATGTCTTGTTGCAATGCATTGCACAAAAGATCTAACGTTGTGCATTGAAGAATAACATAAAGGCTATTGCTTTGCATTGCACACCAGAACTAACTCATTCCCATGTTCATTAAAGAGACAACATATGTTTTGCTGCATTGCATTGCACAAACGATCTAACGTTGTGCATTGAAGAATAACCTATAGGATATGCACTTCTTGCATTGCATTGCATTGCACACCTGAAATAACTCAATCCTATGTTCATTGAGGAGCTAACATATGTTTTGTGGCAATGCATTGAACAAACGATCTAACCTTGTGCATTGAAGAATAATCTATAGGATATGGCATTGCATTGCACACCAGAACTAACTCAATCCCATGTTCATTAATAGAGATAACATATGTTTTGTTGCTTTGCATTGCACAAACGATCTAATGTTGTGCATTGAAGAATAATTTATGTGTTGTTGCATTGCATTGCATTGCACACCAGAACTAACTCAATCCCATGTTCATTAAAGAGATAACATATGTCTTGTTGCAATGCATTGCACAAAAGATCTAACGTTGTGCATTGAAGAATAACATATAGGCTATTGCATTGCATTGCACACCAGAACTAAATCAATCCTATGTTCATTAATAGAGATAACATATGTTTTGTTGCATTGCATTGCATTGCACAAACGATCTAACGTTGTGCATTGAAGAATAACATATAGGCTATGCACTTCTTGCATTGCATTGCATTGCATTGCACACCAGAACTAACTCAATCCCATGTTCATTAAAGAGATAACATATGTCTTGTTGCAATGCATTGCACAAAAGATCTAACGTTGTGCATTGAAGAATAACATAAAGGCTATTGCATTGCATTGCACACCAGAACTAACTCATTCCCATGTTCATTAAAGAGATAACATATGTTTTGCTGCATTGCATTGCATTGCACAAACGATCTAACGTTGTGCATTGAAGAATAACCTATAGGATATGCACTTCTTGCAATGCATTGCATTGCACACCAGAACTAACTCAATCCCATGTTCATTAAAGAGATAACATATGTCTTGTTGCAATGCATTGCACAAACGATCTAACGTTGTGCATTGAAGAATAACATATAGGCTATTGCATTGCATTGCACACCAGAACTAAATCAATCCCATGTTCATTAATAGAGATAACATATGTTTTGTTGCATTGCATTGCATTGCACAAACGATCTAACCTTGTGCATTGAAGAATAACCTATAGGATATGCACTTCTTGCATTGCATTGCATTGCACACCTGAACTATCTCAATCCTATGTTCATTAAGGAGCTAACATATGTTTTGTGGCAATGCATTGCACAAACGATCTAACGATGTGCATTGAAGAATAACAAATAGGCAATGAACTTTTTGCACTGCATTGCATTGCACACCTGATCTAACTCAATACCATATTCATTAAAAGAGATAACATATGTTTTGTTGCATTGCATTGCACAAACGATAACGTTGTGCATTGAAGAATAACCTATAGGATATGTGTCACAGGCCTGGGGTGTGCTGGCGCAAAGCCGGACAACCAACACCCCCGGACTACCACACCACCCTGAGGAGCTACCCCGCTGGACAGAAGAAGTCAGACGACAGGAGATACAATTTAAACTTTTATTTATTAAAGGAATGTCTCTTTTAAAATCAAGCAGTCTCTTCTTGTGTCTCTCCAACACACATTGGCTCTGTATTTCTTATCCACGGGACCGAATTACAGCAGGAGATAGACTCAGTTCAGCAGCTCTGATGTGCTCCAGCACGGACGGAGGACAGACGAGGATTTCAACATTGGCTCGGTATTTCGTACTCACAGGACTGGATGACAGCAGGAGATGGACTCAGTTCAGCAGCTCTGATGTGCTTCAGCACAGACGAGGATGTGAACGTTGCTCTGTATTTCTTACTCACAGGACAAACTGGATGACAGCAGGAGATGGACTCAGTTCAGCAGCTCTGATGTGCTTCAGCACAGACGGAGGACAGACGAAGATGTCAACATTAACTCTGTATTTTGTACTCACAGGACTGGATGACAGCAGGAGATGGACTCAGTTCAGCAGCTCTGATGTGCTTCAGCACAGACGGGGGACAGACGAGGATGTCAACATTAACTCTGTATTTTGTACTCACAGGACTGGATGACAGCAGAAGATGGACTCAGTTCAACAGCTCTGATGTGCTTCAGCACAGACGGGGGACAGACGAGGATGTCAACATTAACTCTGTATTTTGTACTCACAGGACTGGATGACAGCAGGAGATGGACTCAGTTCAGCAGCTCTGATGTGCTTCAGCACAGACGAGGATGTCAACATTAACTCTGTATTTTGTACTCACAGGACTGGATGACAGCAGGAGATGGACTCAGTTCAGCAGCTCTGATGTGCTTCAGCACAGACGGGGGACAGACGAGGATGTCAACATTAACTCTGTATTTTGTACTCACAGGACTGGATGACAGCAGGAGATGGACTCAGTTCAGCAGCTCTGATGTGCTTCAGCACAGACGGAGGACAGACGAAGATGTCAACATTAACTCTGTATTTTGTACTCACAGGACTGGATGACAGCAGGAGATGGACTCAGTTCAGCAGCTCTGATGTGCTTCAGCACAGACGGGGGACAGACGAGGATGTCAACATTAACTCTGTATTTTGTACTCACAGGACTGGATGACAGCAGAAGATGGACTCAGTTCAACAGCTCTGATGTGCTTCAGCACAGACGGGGGACAGACGAGGATGTCAACATTAACTCTGTATTTTGTACTCACAGGACTGGATAACAGCAGGAGATGGACTCAGTTCAGCAGCTCTGATGTGCCTCAGCACAGACGGAGGACAGACGAAGTTGTCAACATTAACTCTGTATTTTGTACTCACAGGACTGGATGACAGCAGAAGATGGACTCAGTTCAACAGCTCTGATGTGCTTCAGCACAGACGGAGGACAGACGAGGATGTCAACATTAACTCTGTATTTTGTACTCACAGGACTGGATGACAGCAGGAAATGGACTCAGTTCAGCAGCTCTGATGTGCTTCAGCACAGACGAGGATGTCAACGTTGCTCTGTATTTCTTACTCACAGGACAAACTGGATGCCATGAGCCGGCGCAATTACATAAAGGGTGTTTATCCACTCGGTCGCCCGAACAATCCGCGGGGGTCCCACACTCGTGTATACACTACAAAACTCTCAACTCCACACGTGAAAATATCAACTCAGCACTGCAAATCATTCCATACCTTGCAATGGATAAGGCAGTGTTCGGGCTCAGATGGACACTTCAATGAATGGAATCTTCATGCGCTGGCAAAACACAGGAATCTATGGCATCATCATCTCCACATCACTTATCTTCCCAGAAAAACACCCCCACCTCGGGGTTCGATAAGGCCGGATAACCACCTCCCGGGTAATAAACAGAGTACAAGGATCCTTAGGCAATATGGGGATATAACCGTTCCTCATATAATATTAATGCCAAAGAAAGTTAGCCACTTAGCTGAAAGAATCCTGCTTCCTCAGTCCTCCGTCCTTCTCTCGCGTCTTCACTGTGTCTCCCGCTGTTTCTTCCTCCGTTCCTCGCCGCCCCCTCTCTCCAATGTCTGCGTCTTTTATGCTTCTCGCGCCCCAATCACCGTTTGGGATTCTTCCCTCGCACGTGCCGGTGATTTCGCCCGATCAGCTCTCGCTGCATTTCCGCCCTGTTCGTGAGTCGCCGGAACCGGCCCGGTGTTGCACCGGAAGTGTTCCTCCATAGCAACAACCCCCGTGCAGAAAGGTTCCGGCCCTGGTCACCCCGTGACATCCTCCCCCACCAATGAGTTCTAGTCCCTAGAACTCCTGACCGGAGGTCCACTCACCGTATCTCGCAGGTGGTTGCCCCCGGTTGTCTCGCTGCGAGCGTCGTGGTGGGGATGATAGAGGCTCCCCTGTTGCCACAGATTCCAGTCTCTCTGGAACCACTGCCCATCCCACCACCGGTGGTTCCAAGGTCCTAAGGGCTGTTGGAACCTCCCCCGCAGGCCTCGAATAATTAGGGCAGGGCCGGAGCAGATTACGGTGCAACACCCATTCTGGGCCCGACCTCCCTTCAGGGCGAATGATATACACCGGTAAATCAGGGTCTCTCTGTCGTTCCACCACATAAGGCATAACCTCCCACCGATCACTCAACTTGCCTTTTCCTTGACGCCGACTATCCCGAACCAGTACCCGCTCTCCGGGCAGCAAAGGGGCTTCACGGGCTGTTCGGTCGTACAATCGCTTGTTTTTCTCTGCAGCTCCGTTTATTCGGTCCGTGACCCTCCCATAAGCGAAGTGGAGCTGTTGATGATGCCGATTCACCCATTCGGTGGTGTTCGGGGCCCCTGCCGCTGAAGCAGTCCCCCAGAGTAGGTCAACGGGTAAACGTATGTGTCTCCCAAACATCAGAAAGGACGGCGCAAAGCCTGTGATACTATGTATGCTGTTGTTGTATGCTTGCACCAAAGAGGGAAGGCAATCCACCCATGAACTCTGCTGGTCCGCATCAAGAGTCCCCAACAGGTTTAGCAAGGTCTGATTGAACCTCTCACACCCCCCATTCCCTTGGGGGTGATACGGGGTAGTGTGAGTCTTACGGCACCCGTAGAGCTGGCACAATTCTGCGATAACCCTTGACTCAAAGTTTGGACCTTGGTCGGAATGGAGGATCTCTGGGCATCCGAAAGGCTGGAACACGGTCTTCCAGAGGGCCGTAGCGGTGGTAGTCGCCGTCTGGTCGAGAGTGGGAACAGCCCAAGAATACTTAGTAAACAAGTCTGTTGCCACTAAGATGTTTTGAAAGTGGTCCGCTGGTCTACCCAATGTCAGGAAGTCCACTCCTACAATATGTAGAGGGGCCCGTGGCCGCATCGGGACTAATGGAGCTCTCACCTCCTTCCGGGTCTTAAAAAGCAAACAACGGGGGCAATCTTGAATAAAGGCTCCAACCGTCGCCTCCATCCTGGGCCAAAAGAAGTGCCTCCTCAACAAGGACAATGTCCTCTCTTGGCCTTGATGCCCCATCTGAGTATGGTAAGCGTGCAATAATGGCTGGACCTGGTCTTCAGGCGCCACCACCGGGTACACGATTTCTCGGGTTGCTGGATCCTGAACCGACCGGCAAATCACTCCTTCCTTCAGGCGAAGCCTCTCCCAATGCCCCAGGAGTCGTTTCACTGTGGCAGTCTGCGCCTGTCGTTCTGCGGCGGGAGGCAAGGAGCCCTTCTCTAAGTAGGACCGCAGCGTCGCCAGATCTCCATCCCTTCCCTGTAGCTCTCTCCACCGCCTAGGATCCCATCCCCAACTAGCGGGGACATCAACCACACAGGTTCCTGGGGCCTCTACTACCCCCACCAGAAGTTCCCCCCCTGACTCATTAGGACGGGTTAAAGCCGGGTCACTCGTGCCGGTGACTGGGAGCCTGGAGAGCACGTCCGCGTTCGTATGTTCCCGACCAGGCCGATACTGCAACTGGTAGTCATAATTGGCCAATTGGGCCACCCAACGCTGTTCGACCGCCCCCAACTTAGCCGTGTGTAAGTGCACCAGGGGGTTGTTGTCGGTCACCACCAACACCTTAGCCCCCCACAGGTAGTCCTTGAATTTTTCGCTCATTGCCCACTTCATCGCCAAAAGCTCGATCTTGAAAGAGCTGTAGTTCGAATCGTTCCGCTCTGCTGGATGGAGGCTTCGGCTCGCGTAAGCGATCACTCTTTCCACTCCCTGCTGCTGCTGTGCCAGTACTGCTCCCAGCCCTAAATTGCTCGCATCGGTATAAAGGATAAACGGCTGGGAGAAGTCAGCATAGGCGAGAATCGGGGCCTGTAACAACTCTTGCTGAAGATTCCGGAAAGCTACCTCACATGCTGAACTCCAAGTCACCGCGGGAGACCCCCGGCCCCGTGGGCGTGCAGTGCCCACAAGCAATTGATTTAAGGGCTTGGCGATTTTTGAGAAGTTTTTAATAAAACGTCGGTAGTACCCAACAAAGCCCAGGAAAGATCGCACTTGTCGAACAGTTTTAGGGGGCTCCCACCCTTGCACAGCTGACACCTTTTCCGGATCTGGGGAGACTCCCAAAGCGCTGACACAATGACCCAGGAACTTCACTTCCCTTTGGAACAGTTGACACTTTTCCGGCCGTAACTTCAGCCCATACCTTTCCATCGCTTGGAACACTTGCTCAAGGTGGAGTAAATGAGTTGCAAAGTCCGGGGAGAAGACAATAACGTCATCCAAGTATACCAGCGTGGAGTCGACCAGTTGTCCTCCCAGACACCGCTGCATAAGCCGCTGGAAAGTTGCAGGAGCGTTGCAGAGTCCGAACGGCATCCTATCCCATTCGAAGAGGCCGAAGGGGGTGGTAAAAGCGGTCTTCTCTCTGTCTCCCTCTTCCACCTGGACCTGCTAGTACCCACTGGCTAAGTCCAACGTGGAGTACCAGGCAGCCTGGGTTAAACTCGTGAGGGAGTCCTCGATTCGTGGTAGTGGGAAGGCGTCTTTCTTAGTCACACTGTTCAGCTTCCGATAGTCCACGCAGAACCTCCAAGCTCCACTCTTCTTCTGCACCAAGACAATAGGGGCCGCCCAGGGACTACTGCTCTCACGGACAATGCCTCCCTCCAGCATTCCCCGCAACAGGGCACGCACCTCTGAGTAAAGTGTCGGTGGTACTGGACGATACCGCTCCCGACTTGGGGCTGCGTCCCCCGTGGGGATCTGGTGTCTCACAATGTTGGTACAGCCGTAATCCTCTTCATGGGTGGAAAAAACATGCCGCCACTTGCTCAAAAGGTCCTGGAGCTGGCGCCGCTGGTCCTCCTCTAGCCCTTCTCCCCATAGGGACTCCCCTGCCAGATAGTCTGGCATTCCGCCTTCAACCGGGTCTGTTCGCTGATCCTCTTGTGCAATAGCCACTTCAACCACCGCAGCATCCACTCGGCTGAAGCACACATCTCTACTTTCTCGCACTTGCTGAGGTTCCACTGATGTCACCCGGACCAGTTGCTGATGACGATAGAGGCTAACCGGATATGGACTGGTATTTCGCACTCTCACAGACACCCGTCCTCGGCGAACCACAGCAAGGCCCCGCGCAATCTCAACAGCCCGACAATCCCAGTGTGGCTCCACAAGGACCCAGTCGTCTGGTCTATCCGAACGGGCCGGCAACCGGGCCCAAATAATGGCCTCACTCCTCGCCGGAACAGAAAGGGCATACCTGCAGGCCACCCGACCAACATCTTCCCGGTCCCACCTTACTCTGGCAGTATGGATCCTACGGCAGTCTGTAATTATGCGTTCCCACTCTCGCTCCTCTGTGGAAGGGGGTCTTAGGGTGGGCCGACTCCGGAACAGCTCTTCCCAACATTCTGAGATAACATTCATGCCCAAAAGGGCTCGGTGAGCCCCCAGACACTGGTCTCGGACAATGACAACGCCTTTTTGCTGGACACCGACCCCCTGGATATGAAAGTCTGCTACTATGTATCCGATGTAAGGGATATCAAGCCCGTTCGCCCCCCGAAGAATGAGCCAGGGCGCTTCGGTCCCCTGGCCTCGGCATCCATCAAAGAGTTCCTTAGACAGGCTTTCTGAGAACAAAGTGACTT
Organism: Rutilus rutilus; assembly: GCF_951802725.1. Lineage (NCBI taxonomy): Eukaryota > Metazoa > Chordata > Actinopteri > Cypriniformes > Leuciscidae > Rutilus > Rutilus rutilus. The sequence goes on along the minus strand of NC_140217.1, from coordinate 18,164,133 downwards.
GAGAGCCAGTATCGACCAAGCATTGGAGCCTCTTACCATTGACTTGGATTTCGACTGTAGGACAACGCCCGACCAGTTGGTCTCTGGGAGCAGGCAAGGAGGGGGGGTCAATCGAAGGGGTCCCGACCACTTGACCCACAGTGGCCGGTAAACCTAAAAACCCCCTTGCGAACCACGCCGTGGGCCACACTGACGACTCATGTGTCCCGACTCCCCGCAGTGGTTACAGATTGGCCTCCCCTGATCATCCCACTGGAACCTGGCCTGACCCGGCCGCCCAGGGCGGCGCCCCATCTCCCGACTCCCATCAGAATAGGACCGCTCTCGGGGCGGGGGCATTCCACCAGACCGGCCCCGGCGGAGTTCATCCAAAAGGGTCTTAGAGAGCTCAGCCATCTGCTCTTTGACGTCTTTCATGAGCTCCGCACGTAGCTCCTGCTTCCAGTCGACTGGTACTGGAGCCACGGGGGTACAGGTTCCACTGGCGGCCATGCAAGCGGGCTGGTCGGTGGTCTCAGTATGGTCGACCTCCTGGGCCAAGGCCTCTCGCCGGAGAGCCTCAAAGGACAAGGTGGGGTCCTGGCGGAGTTGTAAACGTAGGCTCTGGCGGATTGGTCCATCACGTAGCCCCAAGAGGAATTGATCCCGCAACAGGGTATCTTCGTCCCCCAGACCGTGATCGCTTTGTTCTTTCAGGCGAGTGTACTGTTCTCGGAGTCGTAAAGAGTATGCACGGAGGTTCTGCCGGGGAACTTGCCGGAAGTTAAAAAACTGGGCCCGGAGAGCAGCCACCGGGGTGGCATCACCATACAATTCAGTAAGGAAGTCGAAGACGGCCTTTGCATTGGCTCGTGCAGCCCTGGGAGCAGCTTGGACCTCCCTCTTGGCCTCCCCCTCAAGGGACCCCAGTACAAATTGTAACTTCTGCTGTTCACTCAGCCCTTGTAAGCCGGCCAAGTATTCAGTCTGAGTTTTCCACTCATGTAGACTCAGCTCTGATCCGGGCCCTCCAAACCTTTGCGCCCAAGGTGCTCCCATAAAGACCGGCATAACTTGGGGTCTAGCCGCTGGTGCCTCTTCGTCCGCCATCTCCCGGAATACGGGTGCTCAACTCAAGATGGAACCCTGCCGACTACGCCAAATGTCACAGGCCTGGGGTGTGCTGGCGCAAAGCCAGACAACCAACACCCCCGGACTACCACACCACCCTGAGGAGCTACCCCGCTGGACAGAAGAAGTCAGACGACAGGAGATTCAATTTAAACTTTTATTTATTAAAGGAATGTCTCTTTTAAAATCAAGCAGTCTCTTCTTGTGTCTCTCCAACACACATTGGCTCTGTATTTCTTATCCACGGGACCGAATTACAGCAGGAGATAGACTCAGTTCAGCAGCTCTGATGTGCTCCAGCACGGACGGAGGACAGACGAGGATTTCAACATTGGCTCGGTATTTCGTACTCACAGGACTGGATGACAGCAGGAGATGGACTCAGTTCAGCAGCTCTGATGTGCTTCAGCACAGACGAGGATGTCAACATTAACTCTGTATGTTGTACTCACAGGACTGGATGACAGCAGGAGATGGACTCAGTTCAGCAGCTCTGATGTGCTTCAGCACAGACGAGGATGTGAACGTTGCTCTGTATTTCTTACTCACAGGACAAACTGGATGACAGCAGGAGATGGACTCAGTTCAGCAGCTCTGATGTGCTTCAGCACAGACGGAGGACAGACGAAGATGTCAACATTAACTCTGTATTTTGTACTCACAGGACTGGATGACAGCAGGAGATGGACTCAGTTCAGCAGCTCTAATGTGCTTCAGCACAGACGGGGGACAGACGAGGATGTCAACATTAACTCTGTATTTTGTACTCACAGGACTGGATGACAGCAGAAGATGGACTCAGTTCAACAGCTCTGATGTGCTTCAGCACAGACGGGGGACAGACGAGGATGTCAACATTAACTCTGTATTTTGTACTCACAGGACTGGATGACAGCAGGAGATGGACTCAGTTCAGCAGCTCTGATGTGCTTCAGCACAGACGGGGATGTCAACATTAACTCTGTATTTTGTACTCACAGGACTGGATGACAGCAGGAGATGGACTCAGTTCAGCAGCTCTGATGTGCTTCAGCACAGACGGGGGACAGACGAGGATGTCAACATTAACTCTGTATTTTGTACTCACAGGACTGGATGACAGCAGGAGATGGACTCAGTTCAGCAGCTCTGATGTGCTTCAGCACAGACGGGGATGTCAACATTAACTCTGTATTTTGTACTCACAGGACTGGATGACAGCAGGAGATGGACTCAGTTCAGCAGCTCTGATGTGCTTCAGCACAGACGGGGGACAGACGAGGATGTCAACATTAACTCTGTATTTTGTACTCACAGGACTGGATGACAGCAGAAGATGGACTCAGTTCAACAGCTCTGATGTGCTTCAGCACAGACGGGGGACAGACGAGGATGTCAACATTAACTCTGTATTTTGTACTCACAGGACTGGATAACAGCAGGAGATGGACTCAGTTCAGCAGCTCTGATGTGCCTCAGCAGAGACGGAGGACAGACGAAGATGTCAACATTAACTCTGTATTTTGTACTCACAGGACTGGATGACAGCAGAAGATGGACTCAGTTCAACAGCTCTGATGTGCTTCAGCACAGACGGGGGACAGACGAGGATGTCAACATTAACTCTGTATTTTGTACTCACAGGACTGGATGACAGCAGAAGATGGACTCAGTTCAACAGCTCTGATGTGCTTCAGCACAGACGGAGGACAGACGAGGATGTCAACATTAACTCTGTATTTTGTACTCACAGGACTGGATGACAGCAGGAAATGGACTCAGTTCAGCAGCTCTGATGTGCTTCAGCACAGACGAGGATGTCAACGTTGCTCTGTATTTCTTACTCACAGGACAAACTGGATGCCATGAGCCGGCGCAATTACATAAAGGGTGTTTATCCACTCGGTCGCCCGAACAATCCGCGGGGGTCCCACACTCGTGTATACACTACAAAACTCTCAACTCCACACGTGAAAATATCAACTCAGCACTGCAAATCATTCCATACCTTGCAATGGATAAGGCAGTGTTCGGGCTCAGATGGACACCTCAATGAATGGAATCTTCATGCACTGGCAAAACACAGGAATCTATGGCATCATCATCTCCACATCACTTATCTTCCCAGAAAAACACCCCCACCTCGGGGTTCGATAAGGCCGGATAACCACCTCCCGGGTAATAAACAGAGTACAAGGATCCTTAGGCAATATGGGGATATAACCGTTCCTCATATAATATTAATGCCAAAGAAAGTTAGCCACTTAGCTGAAAGAATCCTGCTTCCTCAGTCCTCCGTCCTTCTCTCGCGTCTTCACTGTGTCTCCCGCTGTTTCTTCCTCCGTTCCTCGCCGCCCCCTCTCTCCAATGTCTGCGTCTTTTATGCTTCTCGCGCCCCAATCACCGTTTGGGATTTTTCCCTCGCACGTGCCGGTGATTTCGCCCGATCAGCTCTCGCTGCATTTCCGCCCTGTTCGTGAGTCGCCGGAACCGGCCCGGTGTTGCACCGGAAGTGTTCCTCCATAGCAACAACCCCCGTGCAGAAAGGTCCGGCCCTGGTCACCCCGTGACATATGCACTTCTTGCATTGCATTGCATTGCACACCAGAACTAACTCAATCCCATGTTCATTAATAGAGATAACATATGTTTTGTTGCATTGCACAAACGATCTAATGTTGTGCATTGAAGAATAACTTATGTGTTGTTGCATTGCATTGCATTGCACACCAGAACTAACTCATTCCCATGTTCATTAAAGAGACAACATATGTTTTGCTGCATTGCATTGCATTGCACAAACGATCTAACGTTGTGCATTGAAGAATAACCTATAGGATATGCACTTCTTGCATTGCATTGCATTGCACACCAGAACTAACTCAATCCTATGTTCATTAATAGAGATAACATATGTTTTGTTGCATTGCATTGCACAAACGATCTAATGTTGTGCATTGAAGAATAACTTGTGTTGTTGCATTGCACACCAGAACTAACTCATTCCCATGTTCATTAAAGAGATAACATATGTTTTGCTGCATTGCATTGCACAAACGAACTAACGTTGTGCATTGAAGAATAACTAGGCTTGCACTTCTTACATTGCATTGCACACCAGAACTAACTCAATCCCATTTTCATTAAAAGAGATAACATATGTGTTGCCTGCATTGCATTGCATTGCATTGCACAAACGGTCTAACGTTGTGCATTGAAGAATAACCTATAGGATATGCACTTCTTGCATTGCATTGCATTGCACACCAGAACTAACTCAATCCCATGTTCAACATCCCAGTTAACACAGAACGTTCCCCTAATGTTATTTTTTGGTTATTTTTTTGGGAACCAAATACTTACGTTAGGGGAACGTTCTTTTTTGGTTTTATTTTTATGTAACAATAAAATAACGTTCCCAGAACGTTGCTGGGTGGTTACCATAAAAAAATAACGTTCTGGGAACCATAAACTAACATTCTGAGAATGTTCTGGGTACCAAAAACTAACGTTATGGGAACCAAAAATTGTTAGCTGGGATATGTCTTATTGCAATGCATTGCACAAACGATCTAACGTTGTGCATTGAAGAATAACATATAGGCTATTGCATTGCACACCAGAACTAACTCAATCCCATGTTCATTAATAGAGATAACACGTTTTGTTGCATTACATTGCACAAACGATCTAATGTTGTGCATTGAAGAATAACCAATGTGTTGTTGCATTGCATTGCATTGCACACCAGAACTAACTCATTCCCATGTTCATTAAAGAGATAACATATGTCTTGTTGCAATGCATTGCACAAAAGATCTAACGTTGTGCATTGAAGAATAACATAAAGGCTATTGCTTTGCATTGCACACCAGATCTAACTCATTCCCATGTTCATTAAAGAGACAACATATGTTTTGCTGCATTGCATTGCACAAACGATCTAACGTTGTGCATTGAAGAATAACATAAAGGCTATTGCTTTGCATTGCACACCAGATCTAACTCATTCCCATGTTCATTAAAGAGACAACATATGTTTTGCTGCATTGCATTGCACAAACGATCTAACGTTGTGCATTGAAGAATAACCTATAGGATATGCACTTCTTGCATTGCATTGCATTGCACACCTGAACTAACTCAATCCTATGTTCATTAAGGAGCTAACATATGTTTTGTGGCAATGCATTGAACAAACGATCTAACCTTGTGCATTGAAGAATAACCTATAGGATATGCACTTCTTGCATTGCATTGTATTGCACACCAGAACTAACTCAATCCCATGTTCATTAAAGAGATAACATATGTCTTGTTGCAATGCATTGCACAAACGATCTAACGTTGTGCATTGAAGAATAACAAATAGGCAATGAACTTTTTGCATTGCATTGCATTGCACACCTGATCTAACTCAATCCCGTGTTCATTAAAAGAGATAACATATGTGTTGTTGCATTGCATTGCATTGCACAAACGATCTAACGTTGTGCATTGATGAATAACCTATAGGATATGCACTTCTTGCATTGCATTGCATTGCACACCAGAACCAACTCAATCCCAAGTTCATTAAAGAGATAACATATGTCTTGTTGCAATGCATTGCACAAACGATCTAACGTTGTGCATTGAAGAATAACATATAGGCTATTGCATTGCACACCAGAACTAACTCAATCCCATGTTCATTAATAGAGATAACACGTTTTGTTGCATTGCATTGCACAAACGATCTAATGCTGTGCATTGAAGAATAACTAATGTGTCGTTGCATTGCATTGCATTGCACACCAGAACTAACTCATTCCCATGTTCATTAAAGAGATATCATATATTTTGCTGCATTGCACTAACGATCTAACGTTGTGCATTGAAGAATAACTTTATAGGCTTGCACTTCTTACATTGCATTGCACACCAGAACTAAGTCAATCCCATGTTCATTAAAAGAGATAACATACGTGTTGTCTGCATTGCATTGCACAAACGATCTAACGTTGTGCATTGAAGAATAACCTATAGGATATGCACTTCTTGCATTGCATTGCATTGCACACCAGAACTAACTCAATCCCATGTTCATTAAAGAGATAACATATGTCTTGTTGCAATGCATTGCACAAAAGATCTAACGTTGTGCATTGAAGAATAACATAAAGGCTATTGCATTGCATTGCACACCAGAACTAACTCAATCCCATGTTCATTAATAGAGATAACATATGTTTTGTTGCATTGCATTGCACAAACGATCTAATGTTGTGCATTGAAGAATAACTTCAGTGTTGTTGCATTGCATTGCATTGCACACCAGAACTAACTCATTCCCATGTTCATTATAGAGATAACATATGTTTTGCTGCATTGCATTGCATTGCACAAACGATCTAACGTTGTGCATTGAAGAATAACATATAGGCTATGCACTTCTTGCATTGCATTGCATTGCACACCAGAACTAACTCAATCCCATGTTCATTAAAGAGATAACATATGTCTTGTTGCAATGCATTGCAAAAAAAATCTAACGTTGTGCATTGAAGAATAACCTATAGGATATGCACTTCTTGCATTGCATTGCATTGCACACCAGAACTAACTCAATCCCATGTTCATTAAAGAGATAACATATGTCTTGTTGCAATGCATTGCACAAAAGATCTAACGTTGTGCATTGAAGAATAACATAAAGGCTATTGCATTGCATTGCACACCAGAACTAACTCAATCCCATGTTCATTAATAGAGATAACATATGTTTTGTTGCATTGCATTGCACAAACGATCTAATGTTGTGCATTGAAGAATAACTTCAGTGTTGTTGCATTGCATTGCATTGCACACCAGAACTAACTCATTCCCATGTTCATTATAGAGATAACATATGTTTTGCTGCATTGCATTGCATTGCACAAACGATCTAACGTTGTGCATTGAAGAATAACATATAGGCTATGCACTTCTTGCATTGCATTGCATTGCACACCAGAACTAACTCAATCCCATGTTCATTAAAGAGATAACATATGTCTTGTTGCAATGCATTGCAAAAAAAATCTAACGTTGTGCATTGAAGAATAACATAAAGGCTATTGCATTGCATTGCACACCAGAACTAACTCATTCCCATGTTCATTAAAGAGATAACATATGTTTTGCTGCATCGCATTGCATTGCACAAACGATCTAACGTTGTGCATTGAAGAATAACTTATAGGCTTGCACTTCTTACATTGCATTGCACACCAGAACTAACGCAATCCCATGTTCATTAAAAGAGATAACATATGTGTTGCCTGCATTGTGTTAATGAAAAATTCATTGTTCTTGTGTCCATTCATTTAAACTTGTTGATTTCATTTGAGTGTGTGTAAAAGCATCTGACCATATATACTTCTGTGAGGGTTTTCTAACAGCTGAAGAAGGGACAGGAAGACAGGGTGATAAAACTTACACCTGAGCACGAGAAAGGATCCAGCCAGGAGAATACAGGGGTCGTTTAACAATAAACAAGGGGTCCCATGCCATCCCCTTAGGGGATAAAGAACAGCAGGAGGTCATTTAGATTGTAAATGAAGGCCTTTTGGCTTCTCAGGGATAAAGATTGTAAATGAAGGCCTTTTGGCTTCTCAGGGACAAAGAACAGCATGACCTGCCCGGGGGGGGGGTAGAACCAGTCCATACTAGTTTGAGTAAGGAAATTTACAGAGACTGGGAAAGGAGGAGTCAAGAATGTCAGAAACCTGTATAAAATGTCTCAGTTTTATTATGTCAGGAGGATTGTCTGTTTTTCATGGCTGGGTGGCTGCGGTCTGTGAAAAGAATCCTCAGAGAAATAAAGCCTTTTCTTCTTTATTACAATTTTGCCTCTTAATGCTTCTTACACCTGTTGATGCTGTGTTTCTCATTGAAAATTGAAATTTGCTATAACAGCTGGTGTCAGAATAGTGGGATCCTGTGCGGACGCTTCTTCTCCTGGTTCTGAGAACGGATTTGACGGGAAAGTGCACAACCTTGGCAGCACCAGGCAGCCGTCTTATACCTCGACGGTTTGAGATAGAAACTCAACAGATTACGAGAGAGAGAGGCAAATACCCCACACTCAGGGCCAGTGAAAGAAAACTCCCACCAGGATTAAAAAAATCCGCGACGATTGCGAGAAAAACAGAAAAGCATCTCTGGGTAAGAAACGGCAAAATTGTTTTATTGAAGTTGAGTGTAATTTGATAATTGTGAGTGAACGTGAACCATATTGGCTGAGTTTTGCTTTTGGTACGAGCGAAAGGTGATTCAGATAATCACACATTTTTTGGGGAAGAAATTGATCTGACAGATTCGGATCGGTATCTACCACACTTAAGCTCGTTGGTGGACGGAAGTGCCACAGGTGATTCAGATAATCACAATTGCTGATTAATTAGTTTTACTCAAAAACTCTGTAACCTGAGGAAATCTCGTACAAGTGGACGGAAGAGCCACATCAAATCAATCGTACAAGTGGACGGAAGAGCCACATCGTACAAGTGGACGGAAGAGCCACATCAAATCAATTAAGTGAATCAGAAATTAATCGAGCGCTAGAAAGTGCCTATGGGAAGATTTTGAGTAGAACGTAATTACAGAAACCCGACCGATTTTGGGTAATAAAAAATTGGGTCTGTTGAAGACGTTTGACAGATACTGTAAGACACGTGTCGAAATTGTGAAATCCAGAAGGGAGATTCAGCCAAAATGGGGTCATCTAACAGTAAAGTAGATCATTTTTATACACCAATTTTCTGTCAAATGAGAAATAATTATGGTGGTAAATGTATGGTTGACATACAAAAACTGATCAAATATCACGATTTCCCCGAGGCGGGAACCTTGAGCAAGATAAGACTTAATGTCGTAAAAGAATCAGTAGAAAAGAACAAGGGAAAACAGAATGGTTGCTGTGTGTGTGTTAAGCATGTATGTGTGAATTGCGAACCGACTATACAGTGTTGGGTAGAAGAAGCTGATAGACGAGAACGAAAACAAATACAAAAAGAATTAGCATTTAATGCCGAGAATGTTGTATGTGTGAAACCGGTTCCACTGGAACAGAATGCTACTAATAAGACGAATGAATGTGTTTCTCCACATGTGACCGGGGAGGCGACGGCTCCGCCGCCCGCGTACAATTTAACACACTACCCAGTGGCGGAGATCTCGGCCCTTAAGTTGGATTCCGATCTGGACCGCTCTCCACCAGCCCCGAGACCCACACAAGAACCGGTACAGGACAGAGTGCAAATTGAACTGGCAGAGGCAAACCAAAGAGCAGCGCGGGCAGAGGCAGAAGCAAGAACAGCGCGAGCGGAGGCAGAGACCGCAGAGCGAGTGGCACAAATACTAACAGCAAGGTTTCATGCACAGTTACCAGCACCGCCAGTACAGCAGGGGGAGACAGACTCCTCAGCACAGGCCGCGACAAACAGCGAAGAAGAAGAGGGGGAAGTTTACAGAGAAGCGTCTGATGCAGTTCCGGACACCCCGAATGTAGAAAAACCGGGAGCAAGCGGGCAGCAAATGCTAACAAGATCGCAAATGAAGCAAGAAAAGGTCAGTTTCACAGCGGCAAAAGTTAAAGTGTCGAGTGTGACGGCTCCGATGGTTGAAGTTGCGGGCACAGATGGCCCAATGCTAGTTTTCAGAGCATGGACTATGTCAGATATGAAGGACGCTATGGCACATTTGCCAGATCCACAGGACGCGGGTGAGCGTTTTGCTAGTGAACTGCTCTCAGTATGCAAAGAATTCAGCCCAACTACACAAGAACTGAAACGATTGTTAACTGTAAGAATGGGCGCCGCAAACTGGGGCAAGGTGGCCGGCAAACTGACTAAAGCAGACATCAGAAGAGTGCACGTCGACTGGGAGCATGACAGCAACGAACCATACAAGAAAGAAGTGGAAAATTTCTCCAGGTCCATCAGCGAAGCTTTCCCCCCACGTGTGGACACTGAAAAAATCACGTGTTGCGTCCAGGAAAAGGACGAGTCGGTAAGAAGCTATTACTTCAGACTTTTTGAGACATTTGCAAAGTACAGTGGTTTAACCGAGCCAGAAGACAGGGGAACGAAAGCAGGCACATGGGAAAAACATTTGATGGGCTATTTCCTGCAAGGAATGAAACCCGAAATCAAGAGAGGGACAAAATCCACGTATGTGGCTTGGAAGGAAGGCCGTTTAAATATAGTGCTGCAACACGCTATTCATGCCGAAGAAGACGCCGAAGAAAAGAACGGGAAGAAAAAGCCTCTCACAATGGTAGTTGTGCAACAACAGCAGTCACAGCAACCCAACAGACCTGAGTTTTCCCATCCAAACCCTGCTAACCGAAGAGGACAGAGAAGAGCTGCTGGAGGAAGATGGAGCTGTTATGTTTGTGCAACGAATGACCACTTGCTCCGAGACTGTACAAAATGTAGATTTTGCAAAAAGGACGGGCACTGGAGCACCGCGTGTCCCGCCATGAAGTCTGATTGAAACGAGGGGATTGGAGAGCGGGACGGAAAGGGTCTTGCTTTTTGAGGCCAATCTCTGGCTACAGCAAAGGGAAGTGAAAATATTCTTACTAACACATGCACACACGACGCAAACACAAACACATACACTGATTCTCTTTCTGCTTCTTGCAATGAAGAAACTGCTTGCAAACCACTTTGTGTGTCTGATGAAACTGTGAACAAAGCTGTGAATGATGAGTGTATGAGATTGTACAAAAGCGCAGGTTTTTCTGAAATGCCTATTTATCCATTACGGGTCAAAGGGGTAGTTATTGAATTCTTAGTCGATTCTGGAGCGAGCCTGTCAACATTACGACCATGTGATTTACCATGCGTTCCGAGTTTAACCGGGAAAGTGTTTGAGAGCACTTCAGCGTCTGGGCATTTGATTTCTGACCGGTTAACCGAGCCGTTAGAGTGCGAAACGGAGGGTGGACGCTTTTTCAAGCACGAGTTTGTTTGGTCACCTGGCTGTCCCGCACCTCTGATGGCTCGTGATCTAATGTGTAAATTAAATTTGTCTCTCTGTGCTGATCAGTATGGAATTAGCATCGAGGAGACACCACAAATTACTTGCACTAAATTTGAGCCGAAGTGGGCTTATGTCTGGCAGGTTACAGATATTGATGGGGCAGAAAAGATTTTGAAATTGGCAAAGAATCGTACAAACCCAGTCAATACAGAGTTTATGACAAATGAGAAAATGCATTGTACTTCACATGTGGTGGCAGAGCGTGATTCAGATTTTGAGAAAATGTGGTTTAATGCTGTGCAGAATGAGAGTGTGAAATTTGACAGGATTTTCTGGACGGAGAATGTGTGTGCGTTGTCTGCGGTGTGGTCTGACAGTCAGAAGGCTTGCTATCTGATGACAGAGAACACTGCATGCCACCTATCTGTCTCGAAGGCCATAAGCCAGCAATGGAGAGATGTAGGGCTGTTTGTGAAAAAGTGTTTATCGGCCACAGACTGGGTGAAAGTTGACACACACACAGCAGAGAGCAAGAGTGTGGGGGCATTTAAATCGAACTGTGATTTTAAGCTTGAGGTCAAAAGGGACATGATTGCTATTGGGAAAAATGTGACAGCACAGGGGGGTATTTCTGCTTCAGAAATCGATATTTCTTTGGCACAAATACCACCAAATTTGTGGGCTAAAACCAAATATGATGTGGGCCTCATTAAGGGATGTGAGCCAGTTGTGATAACACCAAAGACTGATTTCAGACCATGTAAAGCGCAATATCCCTTGAAACGTGAGGCAATAGAGGGCATAACACCAGTGTTTGACGCTCTATTGAAGGAGGGAGTAATTAGACCTTGCAATGATTCACCTGTCAGAACCCCAATTTTTCCTGTAAAGAAAGCACGCAACCCAGGTGAACCATTGCAATGGAGATTTGTTCAGGACCTCCAGGCGGTGAATTCAGCAGTCATCGCCCGCGCTCCTCGAGTCCCCAATCCTTATACCATACTAACTCAGATTCCAGAAAATGCAACATACTTTACTGTGGTGGATTTGGCTAATGCTTTCTTTAGCGTTCCGGTTGATGAAAAAAGCCAGTTTTGGTTTGCATTTGATTTTAATGGCAAGGGGTACACATTTACGAGGCTATGTCAGGGTTTTTGTGAAGCTCCAACTTTGTACAATGAAGCGCTCAGAAGAAGTATTGAAAATTTGGCTTTGTCAGAAGGGACGGCGCTGTTATCTTATGTTGATGACCTTTTGATCTGTTCAGTGAGTGAAGCTGTTTGCAGGGCTGACAGTGTGTCTCTCCTCAAGCATCTTGAAAGGGAGGGCCACAAGGTCAGCATTTCAAAACTGCAGTTCGTGAAACAGGAAGTGACCTTCTTGGGGCATGTTATCAAACCGAATAGTAAAGCATTGTCACAGAAAAGGGTGCAGGGCATACAAGAAGCCCCAAAGCCTGTAACAAAGAAACAATTGTTGTCATTTTTGGGGATGTGTGCTTACTGTTGAACATTTATCCCCAACTATGCCATTTTAGAGCAGCCCTTACGAGCCCTTACAACAGGGAAAGGGTTGAGGTCATGTGACAGACTTGTTTGGACAAGTGAAGCAGAGACAGCATTTGATAACATGAAAACACAGTTGTGTATGGCTCCTTCGATAGGCCTTCCGGTTATAAACCGTCCGTTCACACAAATGGTCGATGAGAGAAATGGTTTTATGGCTTCTGTGCTCCTACAAAAACACGGCGATCGTTTACGACCTGTGGCCTATTTTTCAAGTAAACTCGACCCTGTAGCAGCGGGGCTGCCACACTGCCTCCGGGCAGTGGCGGCAGCCGAGCTGGCCGTGATGGCTTCAAGAGAGTTTGTGGGCTATGCTGATTTGACCTTAGAGGTCCCGCATGCGGTGTCTTTGATTTTGCAGGAGCAGAGAACATCACACTTGTCTACAGCCCGATGGCTGAGGTATCATACGATTTTGCTTGATATGCCAAATATCACTGTCAAAAGATGTACAAGATTGAATCCGGCGACTCTTTTGCCCACACAACAGGACGGCGAAGAGCATCACTGTTGTTTGTCGGCCCTCGAGCAGGTGTGCACACCACGTCCAGATTTGTTAGACATTCCGCTTGAAAATTGTGACAATGTCCTCTTTGTGGATGGATCTGCGTCGAAAAATCCACAAACAGGACAGAATAACGTAGGTTATGCGGTAACGACTGAATTTGAAACTGTAAAATCTGGCAGACTGCCATCTCATTACTCCGCACAGGCAGCTGAGTTAGTTGCCCTGACTGAAGCATGCAGACTAATGACTGGTAAATGCGTGACGATTTACACAGACTCGCGTTATGCTTTTGGGGTCACACACGACTTTGGCGCTTTGTGGAAACACAGAGAATTTTTGAAGTCAGACGGCCGACCCATACTGAATGCTACTTTGGTGTCTGACCTTTTGGAGGCCATTCTGCTTCCAGACAAGATTGCCGTTTGCAAATGCGCAGCGCACACTAACGATAAGACTTCTATCTCAACAGGCAACGCCAGAGCAGATATGGCGGCAAAAACAGCGGCAACGACCCAGACTGAAGTAGATACCAGCGCCGCCACCTGCGTATCAATTGACATTAACCTTCATAACAACATTTCTCCTTGTTTACAGAGCATGCAGTCTTTTTCCACAGGAGCTGAGAAAAACAAATGGAAGGCGGCAGGATGCCGCCTTGTGGATGGTGTATGGACATCTGTTGGGGGGAAGCCGTGCCTGCCAAGCCACTTTTTCCAGCATTATTCTAGATTGACACATGGGAAAGATCATGTGTCAAAGGCGGGGATGATTATGCAAATGAGAGAATTGTGGTTTACCAAAGGGTTCACAATATATGCTGAAAATTTTTGCAAAAAATGTGTGATTTGTACCGCATACAACATTGCACGGGGCATCAAAACACCGCTGGCAAGCCAGCCAGCCCCAGACGGGCCATTTGAATATTTGATGGTCGATTTCATTGAACTGACCCCTTGTGGAAAACAGAAATATTGTCTGGTTTTTGTTGATATGTTTTCGAAGTGGGTGGAAATTTTTCCCACCTCAAAACAGGATGCTGCGGCAGTGGCGAAAGCGCTGCTAACCGAGATCCTGCCCCGATGGGGCGTGCCAAAGAAGATAAGCTCAGATAACGGGCGTCATTTCGTCAATGAGACGATCAAACAGGTGGGTCAGTTCTTGGGAATCGATCTGAGAACACACTGTGCATATCACGCTGCCAGCGGAGGTGCGGTTGAACGTGAGAACCAGACGGTGAAGACCAAACTGGCAAAATGTTGCGAAGAAACGGGATTGTCATGGGTAAAGGCACTACCCATTGTACTGATGTACATGAGAATGAGAAAGAGAGTAAAAACGAATTTGAGCCCATTTGAAATTCTATTTGGTAGACCACCATTCATGGGTATAGTGGGGGAAAAAAGGCGGCTTCCATCAACAGATGTGTGTGAGAATGAAATGTTGAATTACTGCAAAGAAATGTCGTGTCTGCTATCTGCTGTTTCTGTGCAGGTAAAGGCAGCTCAGAGCAAGGTGGCAGAGACGTTCCTGCACAACGTCAGACCAGGGGATTACGTGGTGATCCGCGACCTCAGGAGGAAAAGCTGGAGAGCGAAACGGTGGCTAGGACCGTTCCAAGTCTTGCTGGTCACGTACACGGCGGTGAAGGTCGGGGAACGAGCGACTTGGGTTCATGCCAGCCACTGCAGGAAGGTTCCGCCCATATCGGAAGAGCAACAGGAGGAGGAGTCCCAAAGACAGCAGCAAGCTCAACAATAAGCCCTAAAGACAAGCAGGTGCAAGGTCACTCAGAGAAAGTGGTGAGACCAGTGTGCAGAATAAAGCCATTTGTACAGTCAGAGACATTGACCATTGAACTAACAAAACGTAAAGATTTACTGGCAACAGATCCCCACATTTTAGCAGCAGCAACAAGCGAAGTGAAATACGAGCTGTGAGAAGGAAGCTGGGAGAAGAGGAGGGTTCTGATTGCACAGGCAGTATCAGGTTGCACAGGCAGTATCAGGTTGCACACTGCACATCAACAAAGACTGATAAGACTCTGAGTGGTTAAAAAAAAAAAAAAAAAAAAGGGTATTCTCTGGCACAACACAGTTGCAGAATTAGACAAGATGGATCGTTCAAAGCCATGGCATCCATTCAGAATACCAGGAATGTGCGGACTTTGTAAAGGCACGTTCATCTTAACTTTGATATCAGTGACTATTTGTTCTGAAACATCTGTGCTGAACAGCATCATCAGACAGCGTGATAAAAGAGATACATTCACGGAAGTGGAGCCGGTGAAAGGACTGCACGGAAGCATCATCACAATAGAGGAGGGATCAAGTGTGATTTTCAAGTGCAACCCATTCCAGAAGAACTGTCTCGGGTGCAATGGACATACCGAGGAGCACGCACATTTCTACTTCTGCGAAAGCCCATGTGCGTGGACCGACGTAAAAGCATACGCTCATCACTACAGGACGGAATATGATGAAAGATTTCAGGTGTACGCTGAAGACAAAATGAGTAACAACAGATACGGGATGAGAGTGGAATTGAAACATGCAGCACGTGCTGACCAAGGCAGGTACTACTGTGCCCTGGACTTGACTGAAACTGACTGGTATGAGACAATAGACATTATGGTAGTCGAGGCAACCAAACCACAAGCAGCAACAACGACAACACCTTTCTTGTCACCTGTGCCACCCGAGGTCGAACAGGCTACTGAAGAAGAACTGGCCTGGATGGGGGACGAAGACACAAACAAAGATCAGATAAATCCTGAAGTAAAGAAAGCAATGATGAAATGCCAGGGGAATAAAGCGTGTGCGCTGGCACTGCTGCAGAAGGAGGAGTTACAGATAAAGACAAGTTGCTGGATGTGTCTTCAAATGTCTCACGCATGGAAAGCTGTCCCTCTGGCGGCAGCTACTGTCAACGAAACCAAGTGTCTGATTCCTCAACAAATGACTGATGTGCTGAAAACTGTCGTAGAACTAGAAAGGGGAAAGACACCAACGAAACAGCCTGCTGACAGCTGTGACCATATACAGCAGTACAATAACACCGAAATTGCAATTCCACCTCTGAGGGTAACGTTTGCAAAGGGTGATGTTTGCGTTTGTTTCAACAGACCGAGATCACTGAAAGTTGGGTGGTCTGATTGCAGAATCAAAATCAACGTGCTGGATGGGACAATGGACAATTGCACAGCAAACGTTAACGACAAAGAAATTACCTTTAAGTGTCCATTTGATAAACCGTATCAAAGTTCACCTGCAGCAGTTTGGGTCTGTGGTGATAGAGCATATCACCGTATGCCAAAAAAGGACTGGTCAGGGTGTTGTTATCCAGCTTTAATGAATGTGGGTACTTCTGTGTATTTGCCAAACAAAGTGGGTAAAAGAGAAAAGAGAGATATTAAGATTTTGCCTGACGCTTTGCCAAATAGTTATGCAGGATATACATTGGCAGACCCGTGGACAACGCCAGGGGCAAACATAGGTTGGTCAATTTTCCTGGGGGTGGGAACAACTGTAGCAATCAACAAGATCAATGGGTTAGCATGGACGGTACTAGCAATAGCCAATAGCACAGAAAATGCCCTTACCTTAATAAACGATGAGATGAAACTAGTTCGCGAAGCTTTGATCCAGAATAGATTAGTT
The DNA here is from genome assembly GCF_951802725.1 of Rutilus rutilus. Lineage (NCBI taxonomy): Eukaryota > Metazoa > Chordata > Actinopteri > Cypriniformes > Leuciscidae > Rutilus > Rutilus rutilus. The sequence goes on along the minus strand of NC_140217.1, from coordinate 18,147,304 downwards.
TTGGACACTCTCACGGCAGAGAGGGGTGGAGTTTGCAAAATGTTGGGGGTATCATGTTGTTTTAATATTCCTGATTACAGTGACAACTTAACTAATATCATCGAGCACATGAGAGAAGCTGTAAAAGAGCCGCCTCAGGCTGCTGGTAGTGAGTGGATGGAGTGGCTGATGTCCGCATGGTCAGGGTGGTTTTTCAGAATAATTCAAACTGTTTTGCCAATTGTTGGTATGGGATTATTAGTTCTGCTCTGTTTACCATGTATCTTGAGGTACATTTCAAGCTCAGTACAAAGACTGATTAGAGCAGGGACAGCCAAAACAATGACATCAGTACAAGCAGTAAAAATAACTATGCGTTCAGCTACTGATGAGCAGCAGTATGACTATGACAGCGACGAGATTTACACAGAGATGTGATAAATTCCTTTTTGCCTTTCTGGAACAATGAACGGGTTTTCCTAAACTTTGATTGTTTAGGTTTTGATATCATTGATTGACTGTACTATTTACTATTCTTTTATTAATGTTATTTCTTTTTTCCATTTTAAGAATGATGATATGTTCAGAAGGTAAAAAAAAACTAAAACAGCGGTCCATCCGTGTTACGAGGTGACGTACAAGTGGAAGGGTTTGAAATGAGGGACTTTTGAATGTATTTTTGTATTTTGTTTTAAATTTTTCTTTATCATAAGACTGTGAAATCAGATATGGGGTGATGAAGTTTTCCATACTATTACTTTTTCTTCATAATAGGGTGACCGAGGGTCCAGCCCAGCTGGGGACGCGATAACAGTGTTTATCCGACTAGCCCGGCCTTATATGAATCCTTATTTGCTTGCTAAATAATTGAGGACCTATCCTTACAAAAAAAAAAAAAAACAGCCTAAACTTTTCCATCTTAATTTTTCTACAAGACTCAAGTAAAATGATCAGGTATATGAAAGTCAGCAATGAGGAGTATAACTGTGATGTAAAGACTTGAAGTGATTGTATTCTTGGGGATTCAATAGTAAAATGGGTTTGATTGATTTTAGAAAATAGAAATGAATTTTTATTATTTTATTGGTTATCAGAGAATGATAAACAGGGGGGAGATGTTAATGAAAAATTCATTGTTCATGTGTCCATTCATTTAAACTTGTTGATTTCATTTGAGTGTGTGTAAAAGCATCTGACCATATATACTTCTGTGAGGGTTTTCTAACAGCTGAAGAAGGGACAGGAAGACAGGGTGATAAAACTTACACCTGAGCACGAGAAAGGATCCAGCCAGGAGAATACAGGGGTCGTTTAACAATAAACAAGGGGTCCCATGCCATCCCCTTAGGGGATAAAGAACAGCAGGAGGTCATTTAGATTGTAAATGAAGGCCTTTTGGCTTCTCAGGGATAAAGATTGTAAATGAAGGCCTTTTGGCTTCTCAGGGACAAAGAACAGCATGACCTGCCCGGGGGGGAGGGGGGGAGGGGGGGGGGGTAGAACCAGTCCATACTAGTTTGAGTAAGGAAATTTACAGAGACTGGGAAAGGAGGAGTCAAGAATGTCAGAAACCTGTATAAAATGTCTCAGTTTTATTATGTCAGGAGGATTGTCTGTTTTTCATGGCTGGGTGGTTGCGGTCTGTGAAAAGAATCCTCAGAGAAATAAAGCCTTTTCTTCTTTATTACAATTTTGCCTCTTAATGCTTCTTACACCTGTTGATGCTGTGTTTCTCATTGAAAATTGAAATTTGCTATAAAATTGCATTGCATTGCATTGCACAAACGATCTAACCTTGTGCATTGAAGAATAACCTATAGGATATGCACTTCTTGCATTGCATTGCATTGCACACCAGAACTAACTCAATCCCATGTTCATTAAAGAGATAACATATGTCTTGTTGCAATGCATTGCACAAAAGATCTAACGTTGTGCATTGAAGAATAACATAAAGGCTATTGCATTGCATTGCACACCAGAACTAACTCATTCCCATATTCATTAAAGAGACAACATATGTTTTGCTGCATTGCATTGCATTGCACAAACGATCTAACGTTGTGCATTGAAGAATAACCTATAGGATATGCACTTCTTGCATTGCATTGTATTGCACACCTGAACTAACTCAATCCTATGTTCATTAAGGAGCTAACATATGTTTTGTGGCAATGCATTGCACAAACGATCTAACGATGTGCATTGAAGAATAACAAATAGGCAATGAACTTCTTACATTGCATTGCATTGCACATCTGAACTAACTCAATCCCATGTTCACTAAATGAGATAACATACAGTATGTGTTGTTGCATTGCATTGCATAAACGATCTAACGTTGTGCATTGAAGAATAACTTATGGGCTTGCACTTCTTACATTGCATTGCACACCAGATCTAACTCAATCCCATGTTCATTAAAAGAGATAACATATGTGTTGCTGCATTGCATTGCATTGCACAAACGATCTAACTTTGTGCATTGAAGAATAACCTATAGGATATGCACTTCTTGCATTGCATTGCATTGCACACCAGAACTAACTCAATCCCATGTTCATTAAAGAGATAACATATGTCTTGTTGCAATGCATTGCACAAACGATCTAACGTTGTGCATTGAAGAATAACATATAGGCTATTGCATTGCATTGCACACCAGAACTAACTCAATCCCATGTTCATTAATAGAGATAACATGTTTTGTTGCATTGCATTGCACAAACGATCTAATGTTGTGCATTGAAGAATAACTTAAGTGTTGTTGCATTGCATTGCATTGCACACCAGAACTAACTCATTCCCATGTTCATTAAAGAGATAACATATGTTTTGCTGCATTGCATTGCATTGCACAAACGATCTAACGTTGTGCATTGAAGAATAACATAGGCTATGCATTTCTTGCATTGCATTGCACACCAGAACTAACTCAATACCATGTTCATTAAAGAGATAACATATGTCTTATTGCACAAAATATCTAACGTTGTTCATTGAAGAATAACATATGCACTTCTTTGCATTGCATTGCATAAGCACACCAGAACTAACTCCTTTCCATGTTAATTAAAGAGATAATATACGTGTTGTTGCATTGCATTGCACACCAGAACTAATTCATTCCCATGATCATTAAAGAGCTAACGAATGTTATTGCATTGCATTGCATTGCACAAACGATCTAACATTGTGCATTGAAGAATAACAAATAGGCAATGATCTTCTTGCATTGCATTGCATTGCACACCTGAACTAACTCAATCTCATGTTTATTAAAAGAGATAACATATGTGTTGTTGCATTGCATTGCACAAACGATCTAACGTTGTGCATTGAAGAATAACATCGGCTATGCATTTCTTGCATTGCATTGCACACCAGAACTAACTCAATACCATGTTCATTAAAGAGATAACATATGTCTTATTGCACAAAATATCTAACGTTGTTCATTGAAGAATAACATATGCACTTCTTTGCATTGTGTAACAAATATGGACTAGGCAAATAACTGCGGATGCTACCTGGCAACAGAAGATGGATCGTCACGGAGCCTGGGTTGTGAATGAGTACACCGGAGTCATAAATTTTAGCTTGAGTGTGTGTATTCAGTAATTAACAAAACAACAAACTAAACATAAACAAACAAACAATATAAACAAAACAAACAACATAAACAAAGTACCTTCAATGACACATACAAAACATAATTCTACTTAAAGTTCAGTTCAATGGCAGATTAATGCACTGCCAGCGAATGGAAAAGAAAACAGGAAAAGAAGAGGAAAAAAACAACAACCCCGACGCAATGTGTTCCACGGCCGAGACAGAGTCAGGTGAGATGTCAGTTAATTACGGGTTGAGCAATAGATAATCCAGATAGGAAAAAGTTCAGTCACGATGGATGTGTGGTTCGCTTATCCTACCACATATATGTCCAAGTTCTCTTAGCTCGCCATCTCGATCGGAGTCCTTGAGTTGGGACAGTCGAGAATTCAAGAGTCCATAATTGGAGAATGGAAATTAGTTGATCCAGAAAAAAAACCTGACCTTTGAAATCGGAATGACTAACGCGGGTCTCCAGGCGTGACCCGACGTCTAAACAGAGCGAGTATTCAGAGCTTGAATTGCCAAGGTTAAAGCACTTTGTAGGTTTGATTGGGGACGCCAAACAGACCATACCACAGCCACAGTGGAGACAGGGAGAGGAAGTGAACTCCGTAACCCGTAACTTTAAGGAAGTTGGAAGTTCGCGGGAGCCGCAGGAAGTGGGCCCGCCAAAATAAAAGTCTTAACTAAATACGGGTTACAGGTTTCCCCCCATACTCATGTACGGCCTCGTACATGTAGATGGCTGATGGCACACAGCATCGTTACAGGGAGTGGAGGTCAGAGGGGTCTCATCAAGCTGAAGAGCAGAGGCATATACATTACTGAGTCCATGAAACAGAGACTGAATGCTATGCAGGAATGGATTCCCAAGCTTCGAATACTGCAGACGAGTAGGCGGCTGGCGTGTTCGAATGGGACGTTGTACTCGTGGTTCAGAGTCTGGGCTGGAAAGTTCAGGTGTAAAAATTGATTCGGAATCACTTGAAATGCTTACTGGCTTCAGAGCAGGCACAGGTTCTGGATCAGAGGAGGTGCTTTCCCCAGGAGGCTCCGGGTAATCAGCAGCATTTGAGTCAGTTTCATCTGGAGGTTCTGCAGCCACACCTAGCTCAATGGAATCTAATTCTGGTTCAGAATCAGCAGTAGGTGCAGGTCCAGACTCTGATTTTTGTTCCACCTCAACAGTTTCGTCAGTGACAGACTGTGAACGCTGGCCAGGCGGAATCACAGACATAACAACGGGAGGAACTGCAGGTGCTGGAACAGGTAAATCCACCACGGTTGTGACACGGGTAGGAGAGGAGTTGGAGTTGTCAGGTAAGTAAGGTAAGAACAGTTCTTGCAGATCATCATCAGGGTCTGGAAAGTCAGAGCTTTCAGGAATCACTGGAGGCAATAACTTTACTGATATTGTCTTTGCTGGTTCAGGCTTGGAAGCTGACGATAAGTAACCACAAGGTAGCAACAGGTCTCGGTGGAGAGTTCTGATGGGGTAATTTTTGCTTTCTGGCTTGACTGTGTATACCGGAAGAGTGCCGGCTTTCTTCTGGATAACATAAACATCTGGCTCCCATCTGTCCGCGAGTTTGTGCTTGCCTCGTACTTTGACATTCCTGACCAGAACTCTGTCCCCAACAGAGAGTTCTGAAGCTTTGACTTGCTTGTCGAATCTGAGCTTGTTTCTCACCATAACCTTTTCTGAGTTCTCGGTCGCAATCCTGTAGCTTTCTTCAAGATGGGACTTTAGCTTTTCAACATACTGTGAATGAGATGTAGACGGTTTCTCAGACACAGGCAGCCCAAAAGCCAAATCGATAGGAAGGCGGGGTTGTCGACCGAACATAAGTTCATATGGGGAGTATCCAGTGACATCATTTCGAGTACAGTTGTAAGCGTGTACAAGCGGCTTGACGAAATCTTTCCAGTGAGTTTTATCCTGATCTTGCAAAGTGCCCAACATGTTTAGAAGGGTTCGATTAAATCGTTCCACAGGGTTGCCGCGAGGATGGTAAGGTGTGGTCCTGATTTTATGGATCCCAGCCATTTGACAGAGCTCTTTGATGGTATGTGATTCAAAATCACGCCCTTGATCGCTATGGAGCCGCTCAGGAATTCCATAATGAACCAGGTAGTTGTCCCATAGGGCTTTTGCGACTGTCTTGGCTCGTTGATTCGAGGTAGGCACTGCTACGGCGTATTTTGTGAAATGATCCGTTATGACGAGGACATCTTTTGTGTTACTCCGATCTGGTTCTATAGACAAAAAGTCCATACAGACGAGTTCTAAAGGCCTTGATGTTCTAATGTTGACAAGGGGTGCAGCTTTTTCGGGTTGGGCTTTCCTCCGGATGCATCGCTCACATCTTTTGATCTTGTTACAGACATCAACTGACATGCGTGGCCAGAAGAAACGGGATCTCACAAGGTCCAGTGTTCTCTCTATGCCCAAATGGCCCATTTGATCGTGAAGCTGGAAGAAGACATCAGGCCGATACTCCTCTGGAAGGACAAGTTGGTAAGTGGGCTCACCTCCGATATGTCTCCTCCTGACGAGAACATTATTATGGAGCTCCAGACGTGTAAGCTCTCTCAGGAGTAATGGCAGATCGGGGAGCTGTTCCCTCAGAGATGGCGGCGGAGTTTCTCCTCTCTCCAACTGAGCAATGATGTGCTGAAGGACTGGATCTGCTCTTTGTTTGGCAGCGATATCAACATCAGAAAGGGATGGCACAATGGGTGAAGAGAACTGCAGATCGTTTACAAAACTGTCTGGCAGGCTGTCAGCGGTAGTGGAGAGCGTTTGCACAAGAGCAGCGACTTGGTCTTGATCAGGTGAGCTGTACACCAGTTGTCTGTCACATACAGCTTGGACTGAATGCTGGTCAATAGAAACACAGAATGGATCCTCAAGGTGTTGTTCTGTGAACATCAGTATTCTCTCTCTCTCCTTCTGGGATAGGGCATCCTCTGATAGTCCAGCATGAGGTCGCCGAGAGAGTCCGTCAGCATCAGCATTCAGCTTCCCGGCTCGATAGACAATCTTAAATGTAAAAGTTGAAAGGGCGGAGAGCCATCGGTAGCTGGTAGCATCCAATTTTGCAGAAGTCAACAAATACGTTAATGGATTGCTATCAGTGACTACAGTGAAATCCGATCCGTACAAGTAGTCAGTGAATTTCTCCGTGACCGCCCATTTGAGCGCCAAAAACTCAAGTTTATGTGCAGAGTATCTGCTTTCACTGCGTGACAGGCCTCTGCTAGCGTATGCAACCACTCGGTTTCTTCCATCATGCTCTTGATACAATACCGCACCAAGACCCATAGAGCTTGCGTCTGTGTGTAAAATGTAAGGTTTCCTTGGATCGGCAAAGGCAAGGACCGGGGCGGTCGTGAGTTTCTGGATTATCTCCTCAAAGGCTTGCTGGCAAGCAGGGGTCCAACGGTCAGCAAAAGGTTCTTTTGGATTCAGATAATGTTGCGACTTCCCCACCTGCTTGGACTTTTTCTGGCTGGGCGGATATCCAGAAGTTAAATCATTGAGGGGTCTAACGATGGAAGAATACCCCTGCACAAACCGCCGGTAGTACCCTGCAAAACCAAGGAATGATCTGAGTTCTTTGAGGTTTTGAGGGACAGGCCAGGACGTTAATGTGGCAATCTTGTCAGGATCGGTCTTCACACCATCGCTGGAAACGACATGTCCAAGGTAGTGAACTGATGTTTGGAAAAAGACACATTTTTCAACGGATAACTTCAGTCCGAACTCTTTCAGGCGTTGGAGCACTTTCAGCAGACGTTGCTCGTGCTCTTCCAGTGTTGGTGCAAACACGAGCAAATCGTCAATAAACACCAGCGCTTCTTTCAAATTCAAATCCCCCATGCACCGCTCCATGAGGCGTTGAAAGGTGCTTGGGGCATTCGTCACCCCTTGAGGCATACGATTGAATTCATAAAATCCAAGTGGACATACGAATGCTGTCTTGCTCTTGTCGCATTCCTCCATCTCTATCTGATAGTACCCAGATTTCAAGTCCAATGTAGAGAACCATATGGAGCCAGCGAGTGCTGAGAATGTATCTTCCAGCTTCGGCAGTGCGTACGCATCCTTAATTGTCTGTGAGTTCAACCGTCGATAATCAATACAGAGCCGTACCGTACCATTTTTCTTTCGCACCACAACTATCGGGGAAGCAAAGGGTGAGTTAGATTCACGTATAACACCAGACTGCAATAGCTCTTGAATGTGCTTACGAACAGCATCCACATCTTGAGGGTGTATCGGTCTTGGTCGTTGCTTGAAAGCAGTTGGATCCGAAAGCTTGATGTCATGCTTAACCTTGTCCGTGCGACCAAAATCTAATTCATGCTTTGCAAACACCTCAGGCATACTGTCGAGCATGGCTGTTACACGTTGCTTCCATTCAGTTGAGAGCGGCGACTCTCCGAATTTGTAGTTCAGCTTGGTCGGAATTGACTCTGTACAGTGGGAAGGTTGACGCATACTTTGTTCTTTTTGAAGGATGGTCTGAATGGCACTTAACTCTGCAATGGCTACTCTGGTAGGAATCACAACATCGTGGTCAGACTCGTTAGTGATTACCACTGGCAGATAGACAGGTTGGACTGGAGGTAGGTCGACAAGACTAGATTTCACCATCAAACCACCAGGTAGAGAGAAAGAGGTTGGATGTTGAATAAGCACTTCTTTCTCACCTTGCAGGAATGGACAAATGGCATATGCGTCCAGCACAACAGTCTTCCGAGCAGGAATGGTCTGTGGGGTAGTGGACAGCATCTTCAAAACACCATGATAGTCATCGGTTGTTAGCTTGCGTCTAATCTCCAGAATCTTGTGCACCGCCTTGTATCCAAAAGGCACAGGCTGAAACTCAGAGCGTGATATATAGTGCTGGTCGTAGACGACATCTAGAGTGTTGGTGCCAATCAGAACAGGGGGCTGTGTCGTTCGCAGGTCCGGTACAACCAAGGCCAGGGTATCTATGTCCATCTCTTTGCCTATAAACTCAGGTGGGAAAGTCAAACAGAGTTCGACATACCCGATGTAAGGCACACATTGTCCATTGGCGCCCTCTACCTCCAACAGATTATTCAACGGCTTTATCTCATGGTCTGAAAGGTAGGTGTTGTAGAAGGAATGTGAAACTGTGGTGACTTGAGACCCCGTGTCAAAAAGGCAATGGAAGATGGTCCCTTTAACCTTGACCTCGCCGGTGCTTCTTGTACCCACCAACCCCTTTGGCAATGGGCAACGTGGTGATGAATGCTTAACATGGGGACATTCATTGGTTGCAGCTCCTGCTTGTCCCTTGGCAGAAGCTGCTTCTAGTTTGATGGCTTCCGCTTTTCCCAGGATTGCTGCTTGCATTTGAGCTGGCGGCGTTTCTCTTCCACCAGACTGGGATTTGACTGACTGGAACAATTGGGGACTATGTGACCATCCTGCCCGCACCGGAAACAAAACCAAGGCTTTGGCCTGTTGACTCCCTGACCAGATTTTGGGTTCTTTTTGTTCAACTGAGCGTCTGATTTAGCAGAGTTCTGAGCCAACAAGGCGGACATCTGGCTCTGAAGTCGCAACATCTGTTTTTTCAATTCTTCAATAGCGCTTGTGTCTGAGGTATGGTCACATGCACATGCACTAGTGCTATGAGTTTGCAGTTTTGCCTGGTGCCTCACTGATGGAATGTGCTTCTTCATTAGTGTCTCTTTTGCCAACTGCCTGTCTTCTTCAGTTCTGAGCATAAACAACAGCTCTGAGAAGGGAGGTGGTTGGTCTCTTTTCTGTTCCAGTTGCAACTTGTTTATCACACCGCTGTCCCAGCACCCTCTGCAAAATTGTTTCAGCAAGTATCTATCCAATTCAGCAGCTGGAATACCACCACGCTTAACCACGCCACCAAAAGCGAGCTGGAGTCTCTGCAGGTATGAAGATGGTTGTTCTCCCTGGTCTTGAAGAGTGTTCAGATATTTGGCAAACAACTCCTCCCCATCTTCAACTGTGGCATAAGCGGAGTCAAGCACATGCAGAAAGGCAGCAGGCAGAACGTTGGGTCCAAAACTTTTCACCAGGTCTGCAGCTGGAGGGAGTAAACTTTCCAGTATGCGCCTCGTGATGTGTACCGGTGCTAGACTTGGATCTGCATTCAAAAGTTCAATTTGTGACCTCCAGGACTCGTAATTTACTTCATGCTGTGGTTTTGGAAGTTTTCCTGAGAAGGTGCGTAGTCGGAATGAAGACATGGGCTGAAAGTTAACATCGTCTCTGCGCACAATGTGTTCAACTACCACCCGTTGGACCTCAGGAGGATTCAGTTCATTGCCAGAGAGTGAGATTCTTGGTCCAACGTCCCTCGTTGGGGTTGGTCGAGGTCGAGGTCGAGGTCCTTGCTGTGCAACCGAGGAACGACTTCCATGTAATAAGGGAAAAGTAACTGACTGCGGTTGATCAGTCTCCGTAGCTGTTCCAAGCACCTCAACAGTGTCCTCTTCCTCCTCCTCCTCCTCATCATCTTCATCATACTGATCTTCCTCTCCACCACCAGTGGCTGCTATCCCCAAATGTGAACTTATTTGGTCAAACATTCCTTTCAGAACGCTATCGAATGACTGGCCACTCTGTCGGGAGATACGTTTCAACTCTTGCAGGTAATCAGGAAACGGGGTGGCCTCCACTGTGGCTGCGGCGGCACACTCACTCCTGAGTAACTTAATAACAAAATTGGCAGATTGAGCTGGAAAAGTATAAGGCAGTTTCGGTTCTAGCTCTGCTAAAGCTACTGCATTAATAAATTCAACGGTCAGGTTTTTGTAAAATGGTAAAAAAGGTCTCCTGGCTGGCTCGCCAAACATGTAACAAATATGGACTCTCATGTTCAGTAACGGTAAACGACTGTTTAATTTCACCGTAACTACGTAAATGATCAATGATTTCGTCATCTGCTTCGGTGTTTGTCACACCACTAATAATGACAGAATTAGCTACATTGATACCAGTTTTCTTAAAGAAATCCATGGTCCCACTTGATTACTATTGTTCTATATAAAAAAAATGGTAATTACACAATGACACAAGACATACAGACATTCACAATATCAGGCTCCTGGCTGGCTCGCCAAACATGTAACAAATATGGACTAGGCAAATAACTGCGGATGCTACCTGGCAACAGAAGATGGATCGTCACGGAGCCTGGGTTGTGAATGAGTACACCGGAGTCATAAATTTTAGCTTGAGTGTGTGTATTCAGTAATTAACAAAACAACAAACTAAACATAAACAAACAAACAATATAAACAAAACAAACAACATAAACAAAGTACCTTCAATGACACATACAAAACATAATTCTACTTAAAGTTCAGTTCAATGGCAGATTAATGCACTGCCAGCGAATGGAAAAGAAAACAGGAAAAGAAGAGGAAAAAAACAACAACCCCGACGCAATGTGTTCCACGGCCGAGACAGAGTCAGGTGAGATGTCAGTTAATTACGGGTTGAGCAATAGATAATCCAGATAGGAAAAAGTTCAGTCACGATGGATGTGTGGTTCGCTTATCCTACCACATATATGTCCAAGTTCTCTTAGCTCGCCATCTCGATCGGAGTCCTTGAGTTGGGACAGTCGAGAATTCAAGAGTCCATAATTGGAGAATGGAAATTAGTTGATCCAGAAAAAAAACCTGACCTTTGAAATCGGAATGACTAACGCGGGTCTCCAGGCGTGACCCGACGTCTAAACAGAGCGAGTATTCAGAGCTTGAATTGCCAAGGTTAAAGCACTTTGTAGGTTTGATTGGGGACGCCAAACAGACCATACCACAGCCACAGTGGAGACAGGGAGAGGAAGTGAACTCCGTAACCCGTAACTTTAAGGAAGTTGGAAGTTCGCGGGAGCCGCAGGAAGTGGGCCCGCCAAAATAAAAGTCTTAACTAAATACGGGTTACAATTGCATTGCATAAGCACACCAGAACTAACTCCTTTCCATGTTAATTAAAGAGATAATATACGTGTTGTTGCATTGCATTGCACACCAGAACTAATTCATTCCCATGATCATTAAAGAGCTAACGAATGTTATTGCATTGCATTGCATTGCATTGCACAAACGATCTAACATTGTGCATTGAAGAATAACAAATAGGCAATGATCTTCTTGCATTGCATTGCATTGCACACCTGAACTAACTCAATCTCATGTTTATTAAAAGAGATAACATATGTGTTGTTGCATTGCATTGCACAAACGATCTAACGTTGTGCATTGAAGAATAACATCGGCTATGCATTTCTTGCATTGCATTGCATTGCACAAACGATCTAACGTTGTTAAAGAGATAACGTTCTAACGTTAACGCTCATTAAAGAGATAACGAATGTTATTGCATTGCATTGCACAAACGATCTAACGTTATGCATTGAAGAATAACTTGTAGGCTATGCACTTCTTGCATTGCATTGCATTGCACACCAGAACTAACTCAATCCCATGTTCATTAAAGACATAACATTTGTGTTATTGCATTGCACAAATGATCTGACGTTGTGCATTGAAGAATAACATAAGCCTTTGCACTTCTTTCAAAGCATTGCACACCATTGCACTAACTCATTCCCAAACTCATTGCGCTGTGGTTTGAGGAAATACAATTTGTGCTGTTGCATTGCATTTCACTCACGATCAAACTCCACTGCATAAAATATCAAACTGTTATAGTTAGATATAATAATACATTATTAATCAACACTAATTCTTAGATCGTTTGTGCAATGAGTTATATGTTCATAACTCATGTTATCTTTTCATTGCACATGAGGTATGAAGTATTTTATTCTATGCATTGAAATGCAAGAGGTAAATGCTATAATTTCCCTTCAAAGCAAAAATGAATAAGTTAGTTATTCAGTGCAATGCGAAAGCACATATGGTATGTCAAATCAGGCATTCAGATCTTGAACTTTCTATAAATTCTCGTTGAATCTTTCTGATGTTACATCAGCCATACAAAAGTCAATTTTTGACCTACTGAACAAATTTCTGGACAAAGAGTCCTTGAACATTAACTTACTAAACATATAAGACTGACTTCTTGTGATGTTATAGCAGCCAGACTGCAGTCCATATTTGACTAATTGAACATATTTGTGGCAAAAGAGTCCTCAAAAGGTATTCTGTGTACTATTATAAACGTATAGACTCCTTCTGGTGTTAAATCAGCCATATAGAGGTGCATATTTGACCTACTGAACATATACTCGATCTTAAATTTCCCATACTCACAATTTCACATAGACTCCTTTTGATGTTTCATAAGCAATTTAGAAGTCCATATCTGACCTATTGAACTTATTTCTGGTCAAAGGGTCCTCAAAGGGTTTCTTATTATGTTAGTTCAGCCATACAGAGGTTCCTATTTAAACATTAACTTTGCTTATTGACTTCTCTTAATAATACATTAGACATACAGAAGTCCAGATTTGACATGTTGAACATATTTCTGACAGAAGAGTCCTTGATCTTGAACTTTCTATTCATAATTATAGACTCTTTCAGACAGTACATCGGACAGTCAATTATCCATATTAATTATTGAACATATTTCTGGCCAACAAGTCCATGAATTTGAACAGAATGTTCATGCTCATTGACTCCTTTTAGTGTTTCATCAGCCAGAGAGTAGTCCATAATTGACCCACTGAAAATATTTCTGGTAAAAGAGCCCTCGATTTTGAACTTTCTATACATGTTCATTGACTCCTTATGATGATTCATCAGCCAGACAATTGTCTATAACTGACCTACTGAACATATTGCTACCTGAAGAGTCTATTAACTTGAACTTTCTATTCATAATCATTGACTTCTGATGTTTCATCAGCCAGACTGCAGTCCATATTTGACCTACTGAATATATTTCTGGCAAAAGAGTCCTCGATCTTGTACTTTCTATACATGCTCATTGACTCCTGATGTTTCACAAGCAGACAATAGTCCATAATTGACCCTCTGAACATATTTCTAGTAAAGGAGTCCTCTTACTTGAACTACTGTCTATAGATTCTCAGTGACTCCTTATGTTGTTTCTTCAGCCATACAGTACTTCAGGTTTGACATATTGAACATATTTCTGACCGAAGAATCCTTGATCTTGAACTTTCTATTTATACTTATAGACTCTTTCAGATAGTACATCGGCCAGACAATTGTCCATAATGACAATTAAATTTTTTTCTGGCCAACGAGTCTATGTACTTGAACTTTCTATACATGCTCATTGACTCCTTTTAGTGTTTCATCAGCCAGAGAGTAGTCCATAATTTACCTACTGAAAATATTTCTGGTAAAAGAGTCCTCGATATTGAACTTTCTATACAAGCTCATTGACTCCTGATGTTTCATCAGCCAGACAAACGTCCATATTTGACATACTTTGAATATATCTCTAGTAAAATAATCCTCGATCTTGAACATTCTATACATGCTCATTGACTCCTAATGCTGTTTCTTCAGCCATACAGTAGTTCAGATTTGACATATTGAACATATTTCTGACCGAAGAGTCATTGATCTTCAACTTTCTATTTATACTTACAGACTCTTTCAGATAATACATCGGCCAGACAATTGTGCATACTGACTGTTGAACATATTTCTGGCCAACGAGTCTATGAACTTGAACTTTCTTTACATGCTCATTGACTTTTTCTAGAGTTTCATCAGCCTGACAGTAGTCCATTATTGACCCGCTGAAAATATTTCTGGTAAAAGAGTCTATAAAACTTGAACTTTTTATATAAAATCATTAACCTACTGAACTTTTTTCTGGCAAAAGACTCCTCGATTGTGAACTTTCTAAACACACTCAGACTCTTTCTGATGTTTCTTCAGCCATACAGTATTTGAAATATTGAACATATTTCTGATCGAAGAGTAATTGATCTTGAACTTTCTATTCATGCTTATTGACTCCTGATGTTTCATCAGCCAGAGAGCCAGAATTGATCTACTGAACATATTTCTGGCCAAAGAGTCCTAAAAGATTAACACTATACATTCAGACTGAAATCCTCGGATGTTTTATCATCCTGACAAAAGTCCATATTTGACATACTGAATTTTTTTCTGGCCAAGGAGTACTCGAAACTTGACCTTTCCATACTCGTTGACTCTTTCTGATGTTACGTCAGCTATACAGAAGTTCATATTTGACCCAAGGAACATGTTTCTGGCCAAAGAGTCCTCGATTTTGGGCTTTCTATACATACTCATAGACTCCTTCTGATGCTTCATAAGCCATATAGATGTCCATATCTGACCTTTTCAACTTATTTCTGGTCAAAGTGTCCTCAAAATTTTTCAACCTATATAAAATTATAGACTGCTTCTGATGATAAATCAGCTATACAGAGGTCCCCTTTTTACACAATGAATACATTTATGGCCAAAGAGTCCTCGATCTTGGACTTTCTATACATACTCATAGACTCCTTCTAATGCTACATAAGCCATATAGATATCCATATCTGATCTTTTGAACTTATTTCTGATCAAAGGGTCCTCAAAAGTTTTTAAACTATATAAAGTTATTGACTCTTTCTGATGATAAATCTGCTATTCAGAGGTCCCCTTTTGACCTACTGAACATATTTCTGGCCAAAGAGTCCTAAAAGATTAACACTATACATTCAGATTGAAATCCTCAGATGTTTTATCACCATGACAAAATTCCATATTTGACATACTGAGTTTTTTTCTGGCCAAGGAGTACTCGAAACTTGACCTTTCCATATATACTCGTTGACTCTTTCTGATGTTACGTCAGCTACACAGAAGTCCATATTTGACCCAAGGAACATATTTCTGGTCAAAGAGTCCTCGATTTTGGGCTTTCTATACATACTCATAGACTCCTTCTGATGCTTCATAAGCCATATAGATGTCCATATCTGACCTTTTGAACTTATTTCTGGTCAAAGTGTCCTCAAATTTTTTCTAACTATATAAAATTATAGAGTGCTTCTGATGATAAATCAGCTATACAGAGGTCGCCTTTTGACATACTGAATACATTTATGGCCAAAGAGTCCTCAATCTTGGACTTTCTATACATACTCATAGACTCCTTCTAATGCTACATAAGCCATATAGAAATTAATAAATGACCTTTTGAACTTATTTCTGGTCAAAGGTTCCTCAAAAGTTTTTAAACTATGTAAATGTATAGACTCCTTCTGATGATAAATCAGACCAAAAAAGGTCAAATTTTGACTCTTGAGTCAATATGTATAGAGAGTTAATGTTCAATGATTCTTTGGCCAAAACATATATTCAGAGGGTCACATATGGACACCTGTTAAAGTGATGAATCATCAGAAGAAATCTATGAGTATTTAATAAGTTAACTTGTGAGGAACTTTTTGCCAAAAATATTTTCAATTCGCCAGATATTGACATCTATAAAGCCTATGAAGAATCAGAAAGAGTCTATGCATATGCATAGAAAGTTCATGATTGAGAACTCTTTGTCCATAAATATGTTCCTTGGGTCAATAATGGACTTCTGTATGGCTGACGTGACATTAGAAAGAGTCAACAAGTATATATAGAAAGGTCAAGTTTAAACTCTTTTACCAGAAAAAAAGTCCTGGACTTGGATGATATAACATCTGAAGATATCAATCTGAAAGTATAGTGTTAATCTTTAAGGACTCTTTGGCCAGTAATATTTTCGGTAGGTCAAATATGGACTTCTGTATGGCTGATTTAATATCAGAAGGAGTCTATACGTTTATAGACAAAATCCTATTGAGAATTCTTTGGTCAAATTTTTTTTCAATCGGTCGAATATGGACTACTGTCGGCCTGATTTAACATAATGAGAAGCCAGTCTATATGTATAGTGAGTTAATGGTCACAGACTCTGGCCAGAAATATGTTCACTGGGTGAAAAATTGACTACTGGCTGAAAATATAACATCACCAGAAGTCAACATCTGTAGTAATGCAAGATAATGTTCATGAACTCTTTGGCCAGAAATATGTCCAGAAGATCAAATATGGAGTTTGTCAGGATGATAAAACATCCGAAGATATCGATCTGAATGTATAGTGTTAATCTTTTAGGACTCTTTGGCCAGAAATATGTTCAGTAGGTCAAAAGGGGACCTCTGAATAGCTGATTTATCATCAGAAAGAGTCTATAACTTTATATAGTTTGAAAACTTTTGAGGACACTTTGACCAGAAATAAGTTCAAAAGGTCAGATATGGATATCTATATGGCTTATGTAGCATTTAGAAGGAGTCTATGAGTATGTATAGAAAGTCCAAGATCGAGGACTCTTTGGCCATAAATATATTCAGTATGTCAAAAGGGGACATCTGTATAGCTGATTTATCATCAGAAGCACTCTATAATTTTATATAGTTTGAAACATTTTGAGGACACTTTGACCAGAAATAAGTTCAAAAGGTCAGATATGGACATCTATATGGCTTATGAAGCATCAGAAGGAGTCTATGAATATGTATAGAAAGCCCAAGATCGAGGACTTTTTGGCCAGAAACATGTTCCTTGGGTCAAATATGGACTTCTGTATCGCTGACGTAACATCAGAAAGAGTCAACGAGTATATATGGAAAGGTCAAGTTTCGAGTACTCCTTGGCCAATTCCGTATGTCAAATATGGACTTTTGTCAGGATGATATAACATCCGAAGATATCAATCTGAATGTATCGTGTTAATCTATTAGGACTCGTTGGCCAAAAATATGTTCAGTAGGTCAAAAGGGAACATCTGAATCATAAAGAGTCTATAACTTTATTTAGTTTAAAAACTTTTGAGGACCCTTTGACAAGAAATAAGTTCAAAAGGTCAGATATGGATATCTATATGGCTTATGAAGCATCAGAAGGAGTCTATGAGTATGTATAGAAAGCCCAAGATGGAGGACTCTTTGGCCAGAAATATGTTCCTTGGGTCAAATATGGACTTCTGTATGGCAGACGTAACATCAGAAAGAGTCAACGAGTATATATGGAAAGGTCAAGTTTTGAGTACTCCTTGGCTAGAAAAAAAATCAATATGTCAAATATGGACTTTTGTCAGGATGATATAACATCTGAAGATATCAGTCTGAATCTATAGTGTTAATCTTTTAGGACTCTTTGGCCAGAAATATGTTCAGTAGGTCAAAAAGGGACCTCTGAATAGCTGATTTATCATCAGAAAGAGTCAATAACTTTATATAGTTTAAAAACTTTTCAGGACCCTTTAATCAGAAATAAGTTCAAAAGGTCAGATATGGATATCTATATGGCTTATGTAGCATTAGAGGGAGTCTATGAGTATGTATAGAAAGTCCAAGATCGAGGACTCTTTGGCCATAAATATATTCAGTATGTCAAAAGGGGACCTCTGTATAGCTGATTATTCATCAGAAGCACTCTATAATTTTATATAGTTTGAAAAAAATTGAGGACACTTTGACCAGAAATAAGTTAAAAAGGTCAGAGATGGATATCTATATGGCTTATGAAGCATCAGAAGGAGTCTATGAGAATGTATAGAAAGCCCAAGATCGAGGACTTTTTGGCCAGAAACATGTTCCTTGGGTCAAATATGGACTTCTGAATGGCAGACGTAACATCAGAAAGAGTCAACGAGTATATATGGAAAGGTCAAGTTTCGAGTACTCCTTGGCCAATTCCTTATGTCAAATATGGACTTTTGTCAGGATGATATAACATCCGAAGATATCAATCTGAATGTATCGTGTTAATCTGTTAGTACTCGTTGGCCAGAAACATGTTACTTGGGTCAAATGTGGACTTCTGTATTGCAGATGTAACATCAGAAAGAGTCAACGAGTATATATGGAAAGGTCAAGTTTAGAGTACTCCTTGGCCAGAAAAAAATTCAGTATGTCAAATATGGACTTTTGTCAGGATGATATTACATCCGAAGATCTCAATATGAATGTAAAGTGTTAATCTTTTAGGACTCTTTGGCCATAAATATATTCAGTATGTCAAAAGGGGACATCTGTATAGCTGATTTATCATCAGAAGCACTCTATAATTTTAAATAGTTTGAAACATTTTGAGGACACTCTGACCAGAAATAAGTTCAAAAGGTCAGATATGGACATCTATATGGCTTATGAAGCATCAGAAGGAGTCTATGAGTATGTATAGAAAGCCCAAGATCGAGGACTTTTTGGCCAGAAACATGTTCCTTGGGTCAAATATGGACTTCTGAATGGCAGACGTAACATCAGAAAGAGTCAACGAGTATATATGGAAAGGTCAAGTTTCGAGTACTCCTTGGCCAATTCCTTATGTCAAATATGGACTTTTGTCAGGATGATATAACATCCGAAGATATCAATCTGAATGTATCGTGTTAATCTGTTAGTACTCGTTGGCCAGAAATATGTTCAGTAGGTCAAAAGGGGACATCTGAATCATAAAGAGTCTATAACTTACTAACAACTGTTAGGTTGACTATTTTATTTGTTATTGTTAGGTTGACTATTTTATGATTATATTTTATTAAGGCTATAATGAACAGGCTGCGATGTCAAGATTGCAATGCTGGAATGCACAATATGTTGTTGTTGTTGTGTGTGTGTGTGTGTGTCTGTGGCTCAGTCGAACAATGGAGACATAAAAACATACTCCGTCATTTTGTTCATACAGGATATCATTCAAACTGCAAAGTGTTTCCTTATATTTGTGTACACTCGCAATAAAACAACATTGTGCTTTGTCAAACTATAAACTCTTGTCAAACTGTAACCTACAACTGCCACCCAACCAAAATCTCTCTCTCTCTATCTCTCTCTCTCTTTCACACACACACACACACACACACACACACACACACACACACACACACACAGTTTAAAAAAAAAAAAAAAAATATCCAACCCCATTTAAAAACAGTCTGTCGGTGCCATCTTTTGGACATTCATCATATTGCATTGGTTTTCATTTCTTGTCCTCAAACCGAGCACTAATCTGTTTATTTTTAAGTCACACATTCTCCATTGATTAAAAAAGACAATCAAATGTATTTTTTAATGGTAGTATTATTTTATACAGAAATAAATTATTTATAATTCAAATGAGAATAAAGTTAGTGTTAATTAAAATTGTAAGGAAAACAAATATATTGATCTAAAATCTACTATCATTTGCTGCAAATAGGTTGACTATTTATATTTATTATTATATTTTATTACGGCTGTAATGAACCGGCTGCGATGTCAAGATTGCAATGCTGGAATGCACAGTGTGTGTGTGTGTGTGTGTGTGAGGCGTGGGCGCGATCGAACAGTGGAAACATAAAAACAGGCTACTCCGTCGTTTTGTTCATACAGGACATCATTTAAACTGCAATGTGTTTACTTATATTTATGTACACTCGCAATAAAACAAAACATTGTGCTTTTGTAAAAAAACATTCAAGCAATCCCACCCCCGAAATGGCGCTATTTTTTAAATGAAACTAAAATGCTCACGGCTGCACGGGCAATAACGCGTCTACAGCAAGGAACGAGAAGAACAGAGTGAATGTTTTTTAGTTCATTCCTACTGGACGTCCATATTTCACTTTCGCTTTTAAAGGGATACTCCACTTTAAAATGAAAATTCTGTCATCATATACTCACCCTCATGTTGTTTTAATCCTTTATGAATTTCTTTCTTCTGCTGAACAGAAAGGAAGATATTTAGAAGAATGTCAGTAACCAGACAGTTTCTGATCCCATTGACTTCCATAGTAGGAAAAAATGTATACTATGGAAGTCAATGAGACCAGAAACTGTCTGGTTACTGACATTCTTCTAAATATCTTCCTTTCTGTTCAGCAGAAGAAAGAAATTCATAAAGGATTGAAACAACATGAGGGTGAGTATATGATGACAGAATTTTCAATTTAAAGTGGAGTATCCCTTTAAAGGGATAGTTCACCCCAAAATGAAAATTCTATCATTGTTTACTCACCCTCAAGTTGTTCCAAACCTGTATGAGTTTCTTTGTTCTGCTGAACACAAAGGAAGATATTTGGAAGAATGTTTGTAACCAAACAGATCTCGGTCCCCATTGACTACCATAGTATATTTTTTTCCTACTATGGAAGTCAATGGGGACCGAGATCTGTTGATTACAAACATTCTTCCAAATATCTTCCTTTGTGTTCAGCAGAACAAAGAAACTCATACAGGTTTGGAACAACTTGAGGGTGAGTAAATGATGACAGAATTTTCATTTTTGGGTGAACTATCCCTTTAAGTTAGCGATTTAAAAGCCCCCGCCGCGGTGTCACACATCGATTAACCAGTGGGAAAAAATTCTCAGTCACATCGCTAATATATTTATATATAAATACAATATACAATGGGCCTACCTGATTTTGAACACAAGAGGGCAGTATAGTATTTTTTTTACTAAATAGCGCATTCTGGCTGATTTTAAACTTGTACATAATTCTTGAATTGAAAAAAACGAATAAACCCAAAACTAGTTCTGTTTCGGTTTAGTTCTGATATTTGTATAATTTTATATAAAAATAAATGGTGTATAATAAATTTTTTAAAAGATATGAGATGTTTTCTGATTCCTTTTTTTACATTATTTTAATCCCTCGCCATATCAAAACCGTTTGAGATATTCAATATCCGTTCACAATTTAGCATCTTTAATGTATTTTCATCATGTTGAAAAAGTTTGGTGTGAATAAAATAAACCACTTAGCAGGAGTGGGTAAAAATGCAGAGGCTGAATTTGCAAATAAATCCACATTCAAACCAAAATATCTGACTTCCTGTTGGTCAGAGCTAATAACTGTAAATTAGGAAGTTGTCCAGCTCGATGAGACCAATATACGTACTGATTTGTCTAATTGTGGGTAAAACTAACCCCCCCACTTTTGTCAAAAACATTTTGAAAGTGACACACTTCCTGCTGCCAGTTGGTGGCGCTATAACTTTGACTCACAATAGTCACATCCATCTGATCGGCCTCTTACCACAAACACACTGCTGAAGTTTCATCAAGATCAGTTAAAGGTAGGGTAGGTAATCCTGTTCAGAAACACTTTTTTTTATACTGGGTGAAATGGTCCTTCCATCCTGATAGTAGTCAATACATTATGTGTTTAGAAAAAGGAATGAAAAAAATCAGACCTCTGTAGCAGCTGCAGGACAGTAAAAACTCTGACCAATCACTGCCATTCGGTGCGAATGTAAAGAACCAATCAGATGCCTTCATGTCTCGTGCCCGAGCCCCACTGCGCGCGCTGCCCTGCCCTGCGTGCACTCATCACATGTCACCGTTCCCGGAAATATTCAGCTCAAAGCACCTGCATGCAGTCAGCGAAGGCAAACAAGGCAAAAACTACTTCCTCGGACCCTGCCCGCACTCTTGAACGACCTCCTCTGCTTCGCCCTCAACCCCGGACCTGTCCTCGAACCGACGATGCGGTACTTGTCTCCGGACTCGGAGTGTACGTTAGTCTTCATTAGAGTCAACAATGTTTTCATCATGGAAACTCTTACATGCAAAACACCGTATATGTTATGAATCTTACACGAAATTCACCTTCATCACAGTGTAACTGATGGTAATGGAAAAACGTGTATCAATGCAACCTGTTTTTAGTTTTGCCTTATAAATATAGCTCGTTACCGAATGAAACTTTACCATTATCGATATGCTAGCTTGATAGTGAGTACTAAAAGAAATCTTATTTGTTTATATTCATAGTGATAAAGTTAGGTATTTTATTACATGTGATTCTGACATGATGTCACTGTATGTACTGCGCTCCTTCCTCTCCACTCGTCTCAGGTAATAAATGCGTCTTGTTCCAGCCTGAGCGTTTGGCGTCGCGCGTTCATGTGTTTTGGGGGCGTGGCTTTGGAAGGAGCTCAGAAGGGAGGGGGTGGGAGTGAATGGAAATAATGAGCTGTGTTTATTGCAGATTAAAAGGTCTACAGTCACTCGATTTTTATATTTTCTTTTTCAGAGTACTTACATTTTAATTATGTATTGGTATATAAAGACAGTTTAAACAAATTTGGAATGTTTTTTTTTTAGAAAAAGGATTACCTACCCTACCTTTAATGTGTGCAGAAGTTATAACACTTCGTGTTTCTCTTTTCTCGCCATAAATTCGTGTCCTCGCCACGGCCAAACCGTTTGAGATATCAAAAATCCGTCCGCAATTTAGCATCCTCAATGTCTTGACTTCATGCACACCGAGTTTGGTGGCGATTTAATTAATTCTCTAGGAGAAGTGTTTCAAATTCCACAGCAAGCGTTCTCCAAACAACCCATAATAGCCGACTTCCTGTTGGGCTGGCGTAAAACTTGACCGAGGGAAAGTTGTTCGGCCCGATGAGATCTATACGTGTACCGAGTTTCATATTAATTCATGCAAGCGTGTTTGATATATGGACCAAGTTTTCAGACCCCGTTCAAGGGGGGAAAATCCCCCCCACCCCTCACACACACAAAGACAGAGAGAGAGAGAGAGAAAATTCTCCAGAAAAATCCACATTCAAACCAAAATATCTGACTTCCTGTTGGTCGGAGCTAATGACTGTAAATTAGAAAGTTGTCCGGCTCAATGAGAACAATATACATACCAAGTTTTGTGGCTGTAGATGAATCTAACCCCCCACTTTGGTCAAAAGGTGGCGCTACTGAGCCATTCCACCACGCCCGTTTCTGAAACGTTGCACATGTCTACTGGCTAATAAATGTGATGTATCTGTCGAGTTTCATCCAATTTCAAGCATGCTAAGAGTCTCAAAAGCATCCGAAAAGAATATTAAAGTTTGATGCGTTGCCACGGCAACAGTATCTAAGATATCAATAATCCTTTCACAGGTCTACATCGGCCGTGTGTTTACATTATACACATAAAGTTTGAAGCAAATCGGGTAAAAATAAGAGGGTGATTTCAAAGCATTTTGAAAGTGACAAACTTCCTGCTGCCAGTTGGTGGCGCTATAACTTTGACTCACAATAGTCACATCCATGTGTTCAGCCTCATACAACGAACACACTGCTGAAGTTTCATCAAGATCAGTTAATGTATGCTGAAGTTATAACACACTTTCTGTTTCCCTTATTCGCCATAAATTCGTTTCCTCGCCACGGCCAAACCGTTCGAGATATCAAAAATCCGTCTGCAATTTAGCATCCTCAATGTCTTTACTTCATGCTGACCGAGTTTGGTGGTATTTGAAAGAATTGCCTTGGAGGATTATTTCAAATTCCAGAGCAAGCGTTCTCCAAACAACCCATAATAGCCGACTTCCTGTTGGGCTGGCGTAAAACTTGACCAGGGAAAGTTGTTCGGCCCGATGAGATCTGTACGTGTACTGAGTTTCATATTAATTCATGCAAGCGTGTTTGATCTATGGACCAAGTTTTCAGACCCCGTTCAAGGGTGAAAAACTTTGACTCACAATAGTCACATCCATGTGATCGGCCTCTTACAACGAACACACTGCGGAAGTTTCATCAAGATCAGTTCGCCCTTTCAGGGCTTGCCCTAATAATAATCCTAACGAAAACAATAGGTCCTTCGCCCTTTCAGGGCTTGGGCCCTAATAATAATAAATAATCCTACCGAAAACAATAGGGCCTTCGCCCTTTCAGGGCTTGGGCCCTAATAAAGGTGTTTTCAAAATTCACTTACTCAATCACTCAATTTGTAGACCTGGGCCTAGACTAAAGACAGTGCTGGGAACAAACCAGTATGAGGGTGTCAGCACAAAGCCATGTGGTGACCACCTCATAGACCTGCTGTCAAAGACAGTGGTGAACAGGTTTGGAGATGTCAGCCATGGGATACTGCATGCCATGCGGATTACCAACTTCTGATACTGGCCAGAGTCAGACTGAAATGCTGGTGATTTGGGGCCATTTTTGTATACAAAATGACCAGACTAACAAAACATTAAAGTTACTAATTTTATATAATTTTGTCTAACACATCTTCTACATCCTATAACTCTTATTGTAGATTTTGGTGATGCTCTGGTGAGCTCATCATGCACTTTGCTGAGATCTGTGGTGAAGGTGGGTGAATCCTGGACCAGTGGACTGTTCTTAAGTCGAGGCTGTACAAGGACTCCAGTGTTCTACAAAACATCTCCTGGCCTGAGGTTAATTGGCTGCTTGGCCAGGACTGCCCGGACATACTGCCGTGTCAACCACACGTTGACCTCATCCTTTGCATCCCTGCTCACAGCTGATTGTGAGCGGGGATTTAGTGCCATGAAGCAGGTCAGAAGTGACTGGCAGGCTAGTCTCAGCAGTCAGACACTGTCAGACCTGCTTACTGTACAACTGTTCTTGTAAGGATGATAAAAATGATGTCATACTCATACATTGCATGTCATTGAATAAGTTGATACAAGTTAAAATATACTTAAAATGGTCCATAAAAAGGAGAAAGCTAAAATACACTTATAAGTTGTAGATCAGTAATCCATTGCTCTTTGGGTAAAAGAGGCTAAAGAGATTAATAAGATAAAAAGACAAGACAATCTGTGTTTAAAATGCTGTTTTATTGTATAACATTTAAATTACAATATGTTTGCTTGTTTACATAAGTTTCACTTTAAGTACCAGTTTGTGATTGATCGCTAATGCCTTGTTCAGTAAGGATCTGTTAACGATTAATAATGCCTCGTTCAGCCTGTGTACGGAGCGCGCGGCTAACGTTCGTCCATTCCCAGATAGCACACGACTATTTGATGTGAAACTTACATCTGGAAGACGTATTTTAAAGAGTGTTTGCTCATCTGCAATACGGCTATAGGACGTTTCCTGTCAGATGTCAAATAGACGTTTAGAAGATGTCTTTAAGATGTAATGATTTAGAATGATTTAGAATGTATGTTAAACTGACATCTTATAAACGTCTATTTGACATCTGACAGGAAACGTCCTATAGACGTATTGCAGATGAGCAAACACTCTTTAAAATACGTCTTCCAGATGTAAGTTTCACATCAAATAGTCGTGTGCTATCTGGGTTATAACATTGGACTGGACAGAAGCTGATCGTGTCCGTGTTTTATTGTCCATTTCCTCTTTTACAGGTAAGAACGAGGGTTGTATTGTGTTTGAATGATTTATAGATGTGTTTAGTAATGTAAGGAACATGCGGGAAGTACATGTTAGTGATTGTAATGATTCATGTGCATTTAGCAGTCTGAAGTGTTGCTCTTGTGTAGTCCGCGTGCTAGCTGTGTACTGTAGCACATGTTTTAGCACGTGAATCGAGGTTAAAGCGTGACGGTAATGGAACACCGCAGCCATTTTCTCTGTGCGTATTTGTTTTAGATCATACGGATAAGGTAAAAGTGCTATTGTATAGGTTTAAGAAAAGTGAGTTTTTAATGTAAAGAAGCAACATAGTTTATGTGTAAGCACAATGCTACTACTGAGGGTAAAATGTCAAGTGTATTCTGAATTAATAACTATAAAACAGCAGTATAGCATTACAGAATATATTTTATGCTGTTTATTGTTCTAAACACTTCCAGAGTTAAGTTAAATCTATTTTGTTTAAATAATACTGTTTTAAGATGCTGTAAAAAAACATTTTGATATCTTTGGTAACTCACTTTAAAGGAGACATATCATGCTTTTAAATTGTTCCTTTTTACATATAAATCATACATTTGTAGTCTATATAAAGCGGAACTGCAATGCTTGGGTCTGAATTCTTCATTATTATAGCTCCACAGGCCCCTTTTCTACCCCTTTTCTGATGTGCGTCTGAGAGCAACTCGTTTTGGTGCGGTCTCTTTAAATACAATTGAGACACTTCATACCCCGCCCCCTCTCCAGGTTGCAGAGGTTCAACTCCACCCCGTTCGGCCATTTTTGTAGTTTGATAGCAGAGATACGATTATCTAGCGGCACAGAAACTTTTTATTCACACGTTATTAACAAAATGTCAACAACGGAAGACTTGTCCAGCCAGCCTTACATGTTCGAGCCAGAGTCGGAGCAGGAGCGAGATGAAAATGAAGACGACGAACCTGTAGAACAACGTCTTCATATGGATGTATCGCACTGGTGTGTACTGTATTTACACATGAAACTTTGGTCTTCCGACCTTTTACCACCGTGTCGATTTATTTTGATTAATATGTGCGAGGGAGAGAGAGCAAGACAGCGTCTAGTTTGGAGACGGTGATGTCTTGTTTACACTTTCGCCTGGCTCTGAAGAGAGAGAGTGAGCGCGCGCGCGACCGGGTCTCTCTCTCTGCTCGTTCTTTCAGTTAAACATGCGCCCTTGTCACAAGCGCGGCAGTTTATCTACATTAGACGGTGTAATGAAGCGTGTGGGTTACTACATCCAACAACCGAACATTTTAACTTACCCTCTCGTAACTTCTGCATCCTTTAGCTTAGACTACAAAATTGCAGCGAGAAATAAAAATGGTGGATTGCTCGAAGTGTTGGGCCGGAAGTCAATGTCCTTATTTGGCAGTTCCGCTGCAAATACTGTGACGTAATAGTTCAAAAAACGTCATAGATAACAGAAAAATCGGAACAGGTTGAAAAATATGACCAAAACCAGGGATTAAAGTTCTCCGTCGCTACGACGGATTTCCGTTAATTGCAGCAAGTCTATGACGGATTTCCGTCATTGCGGGTTCCAGTCTGTCCTTAAAGTCTTAAATTCACTTTTCATAATTTTAAGGCCGTAAATAGGCTTTCATTTCTCAAATAGTGTAATAAATATCTTAATTTTAGTTTGAATAGGTCTTAAATTAAGGAAAGACGAGGTGTATTCACCCTGCTGAGGGGGATGTGATCAAAGCCTGGAGTGGAGCAAAAGCACGTTCCTCTCTCCACTCTAAGCACTCTGTAATCACTTCGCTCATAGTCCACTCCGGGTTTTCAATTACCGCTCACGGAAAGTGCATGTCAGGCTACAGCTGAGCGCTGAGGTAGAACTATATTTCAGTGACACACTTATAATGCAGGTAGGGCTGGGCGATATCGATATAAAAAATATTTCGATATATTTTTTAAATGCGATATGGAATTAGACCATATCACATCGATATAGTTCAAATTTGCACTGTGATCCTTGCTCCCCGCGCCTCCGCTCCTCCTTTTCCACACTGCGTGCGTGTTTAGAGCATGTTATGTTATGAGAGGCGAATCATGACTACTTCAGAAAACCCAGCACAATAGGAACTACCAGGCAGGCAGTGACATAAGTGTACGCTGAAATAAAGTTTTTCACCTCAGAAAAACGGACTTTCTTGTCCTGTCAGCCGTTATCCTGTTCTCGTAGCGCACACTCAATTGCACGCGCAAATTCAGCGGCGCGCGCTGTATTGCTTCACTGATCAAGTGCAAAAGAAACTACGAGCATGCAACGCCGTTACGTTGTAAATTACACGAAATAAAAGTAATGCAGGTATGATTCTCATTCTATTCACCAGTTTCCATGTTTCATTAACAGTTATTGTTAATATTGTGTATTCACCATGGTAACGTCGTTTCCATATAACCCCAAAATGCCACTATTTTTCTTTGTGTTATTTTTTATATTTTTAAATGCCTGTAGTGGCTCATACCAACATTGTATTAACAAAAACTAGTTTGGGACTGCTATTTAATAGCTTTAGCCTAGGCCTAATGTTTACAGTGCTATGCATAAGTTTAGACACCCATGCTAAAGTTGACTAAAAAGAGGAATAAAAAATCATCTTTTGGAAACTGAACTTAATGCCTTAATTTGAAAAATTAGGAAAAATCCAACCTTAAAGGACACCAATTTTCTTTGTGAATAAATAATGTATCGTAAATAAATAAATGTTCTTCCTTAAAATACAGGGTGCATAAGTTTGGACACCCCTATGTTAAATTCCCATAGAGGCAGGCAGATTTTTATTTTTAAAGGCCAGTTACTTCATGGATCCAGGATACTATGCATCCTGATAAAGTTCCCTTGGCCTTTGGAATTAAAATAGCCCCACATCATCACATAGCCTTCACCATACCTAGAGATTGGCATGGTTGTATTTCAGTTAGCCTAATAGATAGTTTGATTTGCATTGAGAGATGATCTTATGGAAAGTATCTCTAGGTATGGTGAATGCTATGTGATGATGTGGGGCTATTTTAATTCCAAAGGCCAAGGGAACTTTATCAGGATTCATAGTATCCTAAAAAATAAATAAAAAAAATACTTAAAAATAAAAATCTGCCTGCCTCTATGGGAATTTAACATAGGGGTGTCCAAACTTATGCACCCTGTATTTTAAGGAAGAACATTTATTTATTTACGATACATTATTCATTCACAAAGAAAATTGGTGTCCTTAAAGGTTGGATTTTTCCTAATTTTTTAAATTAAGGCATTAAAGGTATAGCGGAGGATCTTTTTACTTCCGGGTGGATACCCTATACTATTGGTCCTCCTAATTGTCAATCATTCTGGTGAATCAATCAAACTTTTCAAAAAGTGGAGAGGGCGGGACTTATCTAAAATTCGGAAAGATCCTCCGCTATACCTTTAAGTTCAATTTCCAAAAGATGATTTTTTATTCCTCTTTTTAGTCAACTTTAGCATGGGTGTCTAAACTTATGCATAGCACTGTATTTATTAGTACTAGTCTTTACTATTAGTCATATTCTTACAATTTATGTTAAGTAAAGGGGAAAAGTAACTTGTGTGTTAACAAATTTTGTGTAAACGTGTTACAATTTGCATATATATATATATATATATATATATATATATATATATATGCAAATTATTAATTATATTAGTATGTTCCATGCCTGGTTTTCATAGATTAAAATATAGCTTTTAAAATACGCCTACTGGCAATATTAAAGCGGTTTAAAACGTCTCCCCTTAAAACGCTACTGGTCTCGAGTATTTAAAAAGTTAAAGGAATATGACTTGGCCTAAAAAAAAAATTTCAGTCAGAAGAATTTTTTTCACTTTAATCCCTGCAAAACAGAATATAAAGATATCAACGAAGCACCTGAAGAGAATAATTTCATATTTTCTGTACTTCTAAACACTCCAAATATACAACAAAAGGCATTTAAGGGCTAAAAAAGTGCATTTGGCATGATATGTCCCCTTTAAAGGTTAACTCAGGTATTTCAGTAATATGGAGTTATAAATGACCAGCTGATATTTTTCCAAATTGTGAAGTTTCTTAGAGAGACATTATGTTGTGCAAAATGGAAAATAACATGTAATTGTGATACTGAGTACTATGCTGTTCATGGTAAATACATTATAACATTGGACTGGACAGAAGCTGATCGTGTCCGTGTTTTATTGTCCATTTCCTCTTTTACAGAGGCGTAACATTTGGAGGCACCGCTGGGATAGTGTGCAGTGTGGTTCAGCGTCTACAACAGATGTCCCCCTGCCGTCACACATCCCTTTTAAACAACCCAGAACATCAGAAAGCAGGTGGCAAATCAGCGATAGTGGGATTCCGATTGTCTTGGGCAGCTTGCATGTAATCTGAGGTATTTCTGCATACCAGGAGAGCTGCTATTACTACCCAAAGATTGAAAGGTACCACTTCACTGCTAGCACACACACTCAGTTGGGAAGATGGAGTCGACAGGGTTAGAGGAGTTACAGCTTGAAGTAATAAGGGCATTGTGTCTGTTGCCCCGAGAAAGTTTGGTGGAGCTGTGTGACTATCTAATCATTGCCGGAGCAGAGTTTGAACATGTTACCAACAAGGGCCGAACTGCTCTCATCACACTGATTTCAAACCATATACAGAGAGAAGAGCTAGAAGAGCTTGAGGATAAAGGTATGGCTTCAAGACAAATTTTCTGAGCTGCAAATAGCTGGTAAAGCTGGCACATCAAAACAAGTAGGCGAGCAACAGGACGGGGAGGAGGAAAAAATATTGGAGGGAATTAAGGCCTTGCAGCTTCAGTTAGCAAGCGCACAGAAACAAAATGAGAACAATAAGCCAGAGACAAAAGTAATTAAAAGCGTTACCCCTCCCAGACAGTCACCACAGAGTGTAGTCCACAGTCCTGCACCTCACCCATGGCACAAGGACTTTAAGATAGCTGGTCAAATCGGTGAGCCCGGTCAGAAAGATAAGCTGACTTTTTCAAGCTTAGCACGTCAAATTGAACATGGCTTAAGCAAGGGGTTTCCCGAACTTGAGATAGTAGATGCAGTCATAAGAGCGATATCCCCAGGCATGCAACTCCGCAGCTATTTAGAAGGCAAAACCAACCTGACCTTGGGCCTAAAAAAAAAAAAAGTTTGGTTCCGGTTGGTTGTCAGTTGAGGTCATGGGTCGGTAGGGAATTTTTTTATTTTATTTATTTATTTTTTTTCCTCCAGTGGCAGTTTTACACACACACACACGCGCGCTGATTTTAAATGTGTGTACCGGTACTTTTTTCTACTAAAAACCAGACATCTCAAGCAATGTTTCATCTAATATCTTTAATAGTATTAACCTCAATACAAATCTTCTCAGAAAATCTTCAAAATAAAATGTAACAATTCAAACCGTTGAACTTAAGGAAACTTATGGCAGCCATTGACTCTGCTCACTTTTGCTTCCCGTATGGTCTGGTCACAATGTGCTTCTTGCCAGCTTCAATACAAACTTGGCAGCAGGGTAAGACAGTTTTGAATTTTTCCAACAGTGATGGCAAGGTGTTGCCTTGAGGCTCACCACAGTGTGCACATAGATCTTGCCTCCCAAAAGATGCACGGTAGTAGGCCAGCTCTATGGGATCCCCACATGAGAGAGCCAGCCTGACCTGGACAGTTGATGCAAGAACATGTTTTGGCTCCAGGATGTGACTGCCACAGGTATAGTCCATGCTGTCATCGGACAGTGCCTCTGCTAGTATGGCCTGGTGGCGAGAGGAGAGGAGCCGCATTGAGTAGATAACTCGTGGTTTGGAACATTCCATGCAGTTGACTACTGCACGTGCATGTTGGCCAGTAAACAGTCCAGACTCTTTCTGCTGCTTCTCCAGTGCATCCGACATGAAAAAGTCAACACACACAGCATGCTTGTTCTTGTGGGACTGTTGGGCAGAAGGTCGATGAGTGTCAACTGTGTCTTTGCCCATAACCTCAGCCAGAGTCAAGTAATGGTCACCTATTTCAAAAAAGCACAACACAAACATTCATTTAAGTAATTTGGTTTCAGCTGTGGGCGTATTGAATATGTAAACAGGTGTATATTAAGCTAAAGCATGTTAAGTGGATAATCCACAAAGTTGGCTTACTTTACAGTGCATTGAATGTTAAAGTAAAATTCTTACCAGAAGCATCAGGCATTGGATCAGGAAGCCAGATCATCCTTTCAGGCGGGAGGACTGGTACTGAACAGCATTCGGTGTCATCACATTTGCGTAGCTGAAAGAAAAAAAAAAAAGACTTATTCAGCTATATTGCATTTTTCATACAGGAAGTTCTTTACATCCAACATATAATAAAATAAACATTACGAGTTATATAGAAAAACACAGGGAAAATACCTGAAACAGATACTGGCGTTGCCGGCAGTGTTTCTGCATCCACTCAGTGAATGCTGGATCCTTGTCTGCTTGTTGCTTGGTCACTGTTGCAGGATCGATTGCTGGAAAGAGTGTGGGGATAACATGCATGACAGAATCTTCCTCTGCATCTGTGACCGCATCTATGATCTGGATTGGCTCTCCCTTTAACGACAGCCGACTGTAGCGTCCTGCCACTGTGTCCAGCACTGACGCAACTGAAGTGCTCCAAGCCTCAGCAAGCTGCAGGTTTTTCTCGCCAGCTTTGCGGATCTCTGCCATAGAACCGCACCTCTTCAGCAGGTTTTCCATGTCCTCTGTTGTCTTGTCTCTCTCCAATGCACAGTTCTGCAGGCCAATGTTGAGTATAGCCATCACTCTCTCAACTGGATTCTGCCAGCTCTGGCCAGGAGCTGCTCTGCAGGCAATGAGCATGTCCAGTTTTAGCATCTTAAATATAGCGATCAGACTGAGCTGAACTTTGACCAGTAGGGTGCGATGTTCTGTTCCACCATCACTGTACTTGACATGGATTGGTTTCCATCCTGAAGGGTCTTCCTGTGCCAGCCTTACTGTTGCTGCTGCATTTCTGTATGCTGTAGACTTTTGGAAGACGGAGTCCTGTACCATGATCTTTACCTTGCCACTGTACCATGAACCCTCTGGCTGAGTAGGGACATTGGGTTGCATGTATACTGTGGATGTGATGGATCCTTTGTTGGTCATGTCATGGTCCAGTGCTGCTAGTTGGCTGGTTGAAGGCGCAATTGAGTGTCGACCTCGGACACCAGTGGACATAGGCTCCCCTGGTTCTCCAACCGGAATCTTGGCCTTATCGTCGATGAATAAGACAAATATGTCTGAATGCAGCTGATACATGTGTAGACGCAAGAACTTGAAGAGTGCAGCACAGAAGTGTGCATCAGGGTGAGATGCTCGGAGCTGTCTTCGCTGGATCTTGTACTTGAGTTCAAAGCGTGAAGTGAAGTTCAAGGCTCTGCGGGTGTAGGGATTCTGTGGTGCAAATTGCAATCTCACAAGGGCTTTGCTGGGCACCTTGGTTCCTTCTGGACATTTGGACTTCACCTGTTTAATGAGATCCTCTAGCGACAACCACTCTGACAGGTGGGCAGTGCCATGTCTCCGATCATCTGCTGCAGTGACTTCATTGACTGCTTCTTCCATCTTAGAGAAGAATTCCTCAAAGTTGTCACCAGGACGACCACTGTTAAGGGTGCGCAAGTCGACAATAATGCCAGGCTCTCCCAGGAGAGCCACTTGGATGCACTGATTCATAAGAGGATTCGATGGGGCTGAAGAATCATGGGAGATTTCCTGATAGATTGCCTCTATAATACTTGGTGTCACCCTAGCCACGTTCGCTACCTTCTTCTTGAATTCCTTCTTCATGTATCTGGTGTGGTACTGTGGGAGAAATGGCTGCAGAGAACTGACAACTCGAGTGGTCTGGGTCAGTTGCTCGTCCTGTGTTCTGGTCCTTTCCACTTTCCACAGAAAAGTGATTCCAGTCTTGCTGCCCCCAGGTTGGTATTTCAGCACATCGACAGGTACAGACAACTGAATTCTGTTGATGTAGTCAAATCTGTGCCATGAACTTGCAAACGGTTCCTGCAGGTGTACGGTCTCATCCAGGAGCACAGGCGTTAGAGGATCTGTTTGACACATAACATTGTCCAGCAACTGGTACCTTGCAGCCACCTCAAGGGTGTTTTTGTGGTGTGTCACGGAAATGTTTTCAGATACAACTCTGACAGGTTTACTTGAGCTATGATTTGCAGATGTAGTATCACTCTTCCTCCCCAGGTACTCCACATAGTTGCGAAGGCAGGTGGCAAGACTGAAAAGGTCCTCCTTCAGTGCTCTCCAAGCATCAGTTGAGGACATATATGGTCGTTCACACAAAGACAACAGGGCTTGGTAGTGACTCTTCAGAAATGGAGCACACATGGGTCATTTTCTTTCTCTTCACTTCATTGTAGCCTTCAAAGCTCCAGCATGATGGAACAGGAATCACATCTCTGTCATGGTGAGAAGCATCACGTATCACAGTGTGCTGGTTTGTGATGTACCAAAGGCAATTTGTTAGTGTCTGAAAATACAAAGAAACAAAATGGTGTCATGAAATTAATATTAAAGCTGTTTTTTTTTAATATGACTATTTTATACATTTTATACTGTAGACCTAGAAGGATCAGATTTAGATGGGGTTATCTCAGAAATTTTGTTTATATATTTCAGAATCTCAGAATCAGCTAAATGTTCCACATTGAAACTTTAGGCTTGGCTGATGTTAAACAGGTGCAGTGCATAGAGATATAACCCAGCACTTGCATATCACAGAAAAATTACAAGCAATCACATTTGTTTGAGAGTCTCTTGAGAGGTACAAGTATGACTGCATTGCTCTATATAATTTCAATACAACCAAAGTGAGTTGGTAGATTAAATACATATTTTATTTGTATTTATTTGTTGATTTATACTAGGGCTGTGCGATATTGAAGAAAAATGTGATATCTTGCTAAATAATGCGATATTCAATTTGCAATACGATAATGCTGTAAGTGTGTAATAAACAAATTATGTTTCAAATATATTTAAAATGATATAACCTACATGTGTTTTACATTCTTTTTGTGATGAGAAAACATCCCTACAACTTCTGAAAGTGAACATCAGTGTTTTAGGTTATCCTACATTTGGTTTATTAAACAACAGAAACTGAATAATCACATGTAAAAAATAAAACACTGCTAAGTTTTCACTGTATGAATTAAATACTAATTCTTATTAAAGCTACAAATGTTGTTTAGCCAGGAGCAGTGAGTGATTTTTTTTTTTTCTTCTTTTGTTCATGAGTCATGACCCCAGTTATTGCAAGCTGTTGCGATATGCATATTGCACAGCCCTAATTTATACTGCTGCTGTACAAAAATTTGGGACAATTTTTTAATGTTTTAAAGATTTATTTGGTCAAAAACTGTAACAGTAAATTGCAACACAAACAGTAATATTATAATTCAAAATTACTGTTCTATAAAAAAATTAAATGCATATGATTCCTATGACAAGTCTTCAGTGTCACATAACCAAAGAAATCATTCTGCTGATTTGATGCATGTTTGAAGCCTATTCAAGTCTTCAAACATGCATAAATTGTTCTGCCACGCACTAGGACAGCTTTTATGGGGTCACGAGCTTTTGGCTATTCCTGTGGAAGTTCGCAACAGTTCTAGTCTCTCAGTTTTTAAATCTCGTCTTAAAACGTATCTGTTTAGGCAGGCTTTTATGTGATTTAATGTTTGTTGCTGTACTGGTTTGGTTTTTTCAAAAAATTTTTTTTTTTTTTTTAAAATAAATCATGAAAGGCGCCTTTAAATAAAATGTATTATTATTATTAAAATTGTGAACATGTAGCTTCTACTATTCTGCCTAACACAAAACAATTTTAATATTTTTTATATAATATGTAGCCTTTATGTGTAGGCCCTCTATGCATACAAATTATGATATGAAAAATATCTTACGAGATCCTGTGGCTAAAGTAGAAAAGTGGAACTCTTTAACAAATGTCATAATACCATTAAAATATTATACTTCACTTACCATCAGCAAAAATGAGCCTTGGTTTGTGCTCTCTGGAAGAGAAAAGCCGACTCCCCGGGTCCGCAGGCTCCCCAGAATGGCATTGTTCAGCTCGTCTTTTCTGGTCTGTACAACTTTCGGCGGGGGCAAATGAGTATGTTGCTGCGCGCGAAACAGCATCTTGAATGGGGACGGAGTCGGGGTACTTTGAGCCGTGGAGGGCAGAGATTCTGGGTCTGAGGCGCACTTCAGTGCTAAATACCTGAACTGAAATAAGGACGTCACACCACTGACAACCGAACCAAGCTGGTGAGTTGGTGTCGACACCACATCGCTTGCTAGGTCTGTCCATTTCTCAGCTCTGTCGACTTTGCCGGCAGCTGATACGAATCTACAAGAGCATTTTTTGACTTCTTGAAGCACGGTTTCAAATGTTTTTAAACCCAATTTTACAATTTTGGTTGACATGCTAGTGTTGCATGGGCAAATAATTATCACGTTACACATGTCCATCATTGCAAAAGAAATAATAATATGTTGATATGGACTAGGCTAAAGTTACGCTACTGTATTTGATATTACTAATTTACGCGGGCAAATCAAACTTTTACGACAGTGATTCTGTATCCCCGTTTAAAGTCTGTTGTTGCCATAGACACGCAAAACGCACACACACACACACAAAAAGCCTTCGCGGGAGTTTGACAGGCGATCTCATAGTAGATTAACATAGAGGATTTGAACTTGAAAAACGGAGTGTACAGACATCTTTTTGTAGTCAAACAACATTCTTTGTTATGTTCATTTATGTGGTTTATTTGATTTTGATGCTATAAATTAACTAGAAGCAAGAGACGATCAGTTAGTTTTAACTGATGATCTAACTTACAGCGATCTGTTCGACACATTCAAGAGCCACAAAACGGTATTTATTGTTTACATTTCTTTAAAAAAATGACCACATTTGAAAGGTGAAATAACCAAATGAGACTTTGTTTCATATTAAAAGTAAGCTGGTAATGTTAACTATGTCCTGTCTGTCAGCATGTTGTCAGTGCCCTCTCTGTTCCGCGATATATTGTTGACCCCCCAGGACAGGGTCGGTCGGAAACCGGAACCAAACAAATTTTTTTTTTTAGGCCTTACCCACACTGAGGCGAATACTGCGATGTCATTATCAAGAGAAAAGTGCAACCGACCTTTATAAGCAGTTGACCTCAGAAGTGCAGGGCATCAAAGAAACCCCACAGAACTTCTTTATTCGCACTTTCGACCTGAGACAAAAAATTTTGTTCGCTTCGCAGGAATCTGAGTCAGGTCTCCAATATGACCCTGGGTTAGTGCAGAAGATGTTTCTTCACACTGTGTTGACTGGCCTGCAGAATGACAACATCAGGCGGGATCTTCAGCCTTATTTGGAGCAAGCTGACATCTCTGATGAACTGTTGCTTGAACGAGTGAATACAGCATGTGCTTATGAAACCGAGAGGCAGAACAAGAAAAAACTGTCAGGACAACAAAGACCTGTTACCATTCATTCAGTTCAGTCCAGCGATGCTCCTGCTGAAAAGAATGAAAACCCACCAACTCAACAAAAGTCTAAAGTTTCCCCAGCTTTTCTCTCCCAGCTTGAGGAAATTAAATCTGAAATGGCTCTGTTGAAAGACCTTAAAGCTGAAGTGTCTCACATTAGGGAGTCCATGCAACAGCCCCAGCACATGCCTAGACAACCACCGCCAGCAGGGGGGGCCGATGGCGCATCAGGACTACAATTCTCAGGTCAGCAGGTGCAGGACCCGGCACAGGGATACTGGTTTAATGTGGGCCCAAGACACCGAGGAGGAACTGCTCAGTATCAGCAAAGGTTTGCCCCACAGCCCAACTTCCCCCCATCAAATCTTGGTCAAAGGAGAAAATGTTTTGGTTGTCAACAGAGTGGAGCCGAAGATTATTGCATGCACTGTTACAGGTGTGGCAGTAGCGAGCACTTTCTGGCTGGTTGTCGAGCAAGGGGACAGAGACAGTTTGGAGATGAGTCTTTAAATGGGGGAAGGTCACTCGCACGGGACAGGGAGTGACCAGTAACGCAGCAATGTCCCAGCAATGTGTGAATTCGGGACAGGGGGGTAAAGGACTAATTCTGAAGCAATGTGTATCCTGTAAGGAAATGCTTTACTGTTCAACGCCATGTCAAGTTGATAATTGTACAGCACACAAAAGAGAATGTCAAGCACTCGCATGTATGACTACAAACACCACTCCGAAGAAGGACAAAAGAGCTAAAAGGGCGCCATTGGTAGGGGGAAAGCACATGGTTGATTGCTTCATCCAAGGCCAAAGTGTTCAGGCTTTGTGGGACTCAGGCTCCCAAGTGACCATAATTGATGAGCGATGGAAAGAAACGCACCTGCCAGACACAAGATTAAGAGACATAACAGAAATTCTGGATATAACACAGACTTTTGACATACAGGCAGCAAATGGAGAGAGTATGCCATACACAGGTTGGGTCGAGGTAACTTTTAGGTTAGCTTCAGGGGCTGCATCCAACACAGAAGTTATTGTCCCCACACTTGTAATGAAGGGTGGTAAGCTTGTTCAACCTATCATTGGGTCTAATGTGATTAGGATTATTATAGACAGTGAACTGAAACAGTCAAACACTACTGACAGGGAAGGGTTAAGTAGAACAGTAAGAGCAGCCTTTCCAGGTCGAGCAGCGGCTTTTGTAGAGCAGGTAACTGCAGTTGTAGAGCAAGTTAGCACCACCCCAGGGGATGAGTATATAGTTAAGACAAAAAGGGAGAGGATTAACATACCAAAACGCACATCAGTCAGAGTTGAGTGTCATGTAAATATGGATTCCCCACATGAAGACAACATATTTCTCTTTGAGCTGGATGTGAACCCCCGCTGGACAGAAGGACTCGAACTATGTGACATGCTTGTAAAAGTGAATAAGGGCAGCAAAAAACCCTCTATTACTGTAAGCGTGCAGAACATTACAGATCATGACATGATGTTAGCAGGGAAAACTGTAATGGGGACTGTCCAGCAGGTCCAAGCAGTCTACCCTGCCTCCATACTAGAGGGGTCCCGCCCTCCACCTTCAGCTACAACAAATCACATCAGAGCTGAAAAGGATCAGACTACAGGCAATGTTTGGGATCCACCTGTGGATCTGGGCCACCTCAGTGAGCCAGAACGTGAGGTAGTTAATAAGATGTTACGAGAGGAGTGTGCCTCCTTTTCAAGAACAGAGGATGATATTGGTTGTATAGAAAAACTTCAACTCAGCATCTCCCTGAAAGACACCGAGCCTGTCGCAAAAGCATACCTCTCTGTGCCTAAGCCACTTTACCGTGAAATGAAGGACTACTTGAATGACCTCATCGCTCAGGGTTGGGTGGAGAAGTCTAACTCACCGTACGCATCACCAGTCGTGTGCGATCGAAAAAAGGATGGGAGTCTCCGACTGTGTATAGACTTTCGTGAAGTGAACAGAAAGACCCTCCCTGACCGCCAACCTATCCCCAGAGTGCAAGATATAATGGATGGCCTGGGAGGAAACTCGTGGTTCTCTCTTTTGGATCAAGGGAAAGCGTACCATCAGGGCTTTATGGCGAAGGAGAGCAGACCCATAACCGCTTTCGTCACACCATGGGGTCTCTATGAGTGGATCAGAATCCCCTTTGGCCTAATGAATGCTCCAGCCGCCTTTCAGCGCTGTATGGAAGAATGCTTGGAGGGGCTGAGGGATGAGATCTGTATCCCATATTTAGACGACACTCTGGTCTTCAGTAGAACCTTCGAGGATCATGTTGAAAATGTGAGGACAGTGCTACAGCGGCTACGGCAGCACGGGATAAAGTTAAAACCAAGTAAGTGTGAAGTGTTCAAGCGTGAGGTCCGCTACTTGGGGCGCATTGTGTCTGCTGAGGGCAGTAAGATGGATCCAGCTGATACTGCGGCTGTTAGGGCTTTAAAGGAGAAGAGGCCACGGACTGTGGGAGAATTGAGAGCAGTCATGGGGCTACTGAGTTATTACAGACAGTATATTAGGGACTTCTCCCGCATCGCCAACCCTCTTTACGCCCTAATGGAATTAGACCCTGGCCCAGATAAGCAGAAGGACCGGAACACCAGGACAAAAAGAGTGAAAGGAAAGTTTAAAGGGACACCATCACACAAGCCAATCACATGGACTGAAAAACATCAACACATATTGGAGGGATTGATTGACTGTCTGGTTGAGCCGCCAATACTTGGGTTTCCAGACTTCAACAAATCGTTCATCCTACACACAGATGCTTCACAGCAAGGCCTGGGTGCAGTGCTATATCAAGAGCAGGAGGGGAAGCTTTGTGTAATAGCCTATGCATCTCGCACACTGACCAAAGCAGAAAAAAACTACCATCTGCATTCAGGGAAACTTGAATTTCTGGCTTTGAAGTGGGCCGTTACAGAGCGTTTCCGAGACTACCTAATCAGCTCATCTTGCACTGTATACACGGACAACAACCCACTAACCTACGTGTTATCGACGGCCAAGCTGAACGCAACAGGACAGAGGTGGGTTGCTGAATTAGCAGACTTCGACATAACAATAAAATATCGCCCGGGCAGAGAGAACTGTGATGCTGATGGCCTTTCAAGAATGCCCTGTGACATAGAAACAATGATTGAAGAATGTTCAGAGGAAATGTCCTCCCCTTCTGTGCAAACTACAGTACAAGCTGTGGAAATGAGTGTTTCACACTCTGTTTGGTCCATTATGGCTACTGGTTGTGCGGAAACGGATGAAGACATGATTACGCCCCTTTCAAGAGCAGCTCTCTGTCAAGCTCAAAAAGATGATAAAGATATTGGCCCCATCATCGCCTGTAAACAGTCAAATGAAAGACCTGTAGGAAAGCAGTTAAAGTCATTCGGTGCAGGGAGCAGGTGTCTCCTCCGAGACTGGGAGAAACTCAGCTTTGATGGAGATGGGATACTTCATAGAAAGACTGCAACCAGGACACAAATTGTTCTCCCTGAAATATACAAGTCAACAGTTTTGAGACAGCTCCACAATGATATGGGACACCAAGGTGTGGAACGCACAACATCACTTGTTCGGGATCGCTTCTTCTGGCCACACATGCAGAGAGAGATTGAACACTATGTCACTCAAAACTGTACCTGCCTTAAACAGAAAAAACCCTGTCGAGAAACAAGAGCTCCACTCACACCGATTGTCACCACTCAGCCATTCGAGCTTGTATCTATTGACTTTCTGCATCTAGACAAGTGTAAAGGTGGATATGAATACATATTGGTAATCATAGATCATTACACACGCTTTGCACAAGCTTACCCCACCACATCGAAATCTGCCAAAACTGTAGCTGATAAGATTTTTAATGATTATGCGTTGAAGTTTGGGTTCCCCCTGAGGATCCATCATGATCAGGGAGGCGAATTCGAAAACCAGTTGTTTGCACAGCTGAAGAAGAACTGTGGTGTGATGGGCTCAAGAACAACACCGTACCATCCACAAGGTAATGGGCAGGTGGAGCGCCTGAACAGAACACTACTGCAAATGCTGAGAACGCTCACAGAGAGGCAGAAGTCAGATTGGAGAGAGTCATTGCCCAAGCTTATCTACGCATACAACAGCACTCGATGTGAAGTCACAGGTTTCTCCCCCTTCTACCTCCTGTTTGGAAGATCACCGAGATTACCTGTGGACTTATTATTTGGCTTGACACCAGAAGCTGGGACTGCTGATCATCAGGAGTATATGAGAAGGTGGAAAGAACAGATGCAAGAGGCTTATGAGATCACAACGGCAAATGCAAAAAAATGTGCTGAAAAGAGTAAGAGAAATTATGACAGCAAAGTGAGGAGTTCTGTATTGCACGAGGGTGACCGGGTTCTCGTCAGGAATTTGAAACCCAGGGGCGGAACAGGGAAGCTCCGAAATCACTGGGAGGATTGCATTCACAAAGTTATCCGTCAGGTGGGAAAAGACATGCCCATATATGAAGTAATATCAGAACAAGGCAAAGCGAGAGGACGTAGGATGCTGCATCGTAACCTGCTGTTGCCGTGTGACCATTTGCCACTGGAAATACAATTGAAACCAGCTAAAGCAAAAAGACAAATCACAGCATGGACCCGCAAAGGAAGGGAGCAACAACACCAAGAAGTAGACGTTGAGGATAGTGATGAAGATGACTATGGATACTATCCGCCCATGGATCAGCCTCTCCCTGTGATACAGCCCGAAGTAGACACAGACAGTCAGGATGCTGACAAGGAAGTTGAACAACTTTCACAGGATACAGAGCCTCAGCAACAGGACCTTTGCCAGCTGGAGCAAGATAGTGGAGATACACTGACAGAGAGGGGCACATCAGGACAACAGGAGATTATTGCTCAAAAGGACACTGCTCTGGAGGAGGGAACGTCCGTAGTGCAGTCACCTGTTCAAAGTGGAACTCACTGTAGACATGAACAGCGATATCAGCGACCAGTCAGGGAGAGACGGCCTCCAAGAGTCTTCACATATGACCAGTTGGGCAATCAGCACTGGACTCACAAGTAACACCATGCAGTGGTACCCACCAGCACCTTATAGAGCAATGCAAGCGGCAAGTGCATGGATGACTCCAGTACAGCGCTTCGGCTACCAGCCTGTTGTTGTACCAGGGTACTGAATGTGGAACCCACACACACCACACATTCACTATACACTCATGGATGGACTGTGTAACAATCTGAGTGTTAATACTTACCCATTTGAACATACATCATACACTCATTGATGGACTGTTGAACAATCTGAGAGTTAACACACTTAACCATATGAACATACATCATAGACTCGTTGATGGACTGTTAACACACTTAACCATATGAACATACATCATACACTCATTGATGGACTGTTGAACGTACTGAGTGTTATCAATACACACACATTCATTCTTCACTCAGTGATGGACTGATGGACAAGCCGAGTGCTAATATATACACTACACACACTCCTGGACTTTTGAATAAGCTGAGTGCTTGTATATGAACTGTTACAAAGGTGATCTGGTGACATAATATGTACGGTTTAACTGCCTTCATCATTACCTATCTGTTGGTTGGGATGTCGAGGACGACATCTGTGTTGAAGGGGAGTATGTAAGGATGATAAAAATGATGTCATACTCATACATTGCATGTCATTGAATAAGTTGATACAAGTTAAAATATACTTAAAATGGTCCATAAAAAGGAGAAAGCTAAAATACACTTATAAGTTGTAGATCAGTAATCCATTGCTCTTTGGGTAAAAGAGGCTAAAGCGATTAATAAGATAAAAAGACAAGACAATCTGTGTTTAAAATGCTGTTTTATTGTATAACATTTAAATTACAATATGTTTGCTTGTTTACATAAGTTTCACTTTAAGTACCAGTTTGTGATTGATCGCTAATGCCTTGTTCAGTAAGGATCTGTTAACGGTTAATAATGCCTCGTTCAGCCTGTGTACGGAGCGCGCGGCTCATTATAACATTGGACTGGACAGAAGCTGATCGTGTCCGTGTTTTATTGTCCATTTCCTCTTTTACAGGTATGAACGAGGGTTGTATTGTGTTTGAATGATTTATAGATGTGTTTAGTAATGTAAGGAACATGCGGGAAGTAAATGTTAGTGATTATAATGATTCATGTGCATTTAGCAGTCTGAAGTGTTGCTCTTGTGTAGTCCGCGTGCTAGCTGTGTACTGTAGCACATGTTTTAGCACGTGAATCGAGGTTAAAGCGTGACGGTAATGGAACACCGCAGCCATTTTCTCTGTGCGTATTTGTTTTAGATCATACGGATAAGGTAAAAGTGCTATTGTAAAGCAATAGCTAAAGAAGCAACATAGTTTATGTGTAAGCACAATGCTACTACTGAGGGTAAAATGTCAAGTGTATTC
Organism: Rutilus rutilus; assembly: GCF_951802725.1. NCBI lineage: Eukaryota > Metazoa > Chordata > Actinopteri > Cypriniformes > Leuciscidae > Rutilus > Rutilus rutilus. The sequence continues at coordinate 18,103,547 of NC_140217.1, read as the reverse complement.
TGAATTAATAACTATAAAACAGCAGTATAGCATTACAGAATATATTTTATGCTGTTTATTGTTCTAAACACTTCCAGAGTTAAGTTAAATCTATTTTGTTTAAATAATACTGTTTTAAGATGCTGTAAAAAAACATTTTGATATCTTTGGTAACTCACTTTAAAGGTTAACTCAGGTATTTCAGTAATATGGAGTTATAAATGACCAGCTGATATTTTTCCAAATTGTGAAGTTTCTTAGAGAGACATTATGTTGTGCAAAATGGAAAATAACATGTAATTGTGATACTGAGTACTATGCTGTTCATGGTAAATACATTATAACATTGGACTGGACAGAAGCTGATCGTGTCCGTGTTTTATTGTCCATTTCCTCTTTTACAGAGGCGTAACATTCTCTGCTTCCATTGCAGACTTTGATCCAGCCCCAGCCATCAAGGTGTGGCATGTTGGAATCATCCGGTCTCGAAAGCCAGCTTTCATGGAGCAGAGAAGGGATGATGATGAAAGCTGTGATGACATTTAATCTACCTCTCCTTCACACCCACATTCACATGTCACCCATACACACACAAAATGTAAAGTCAAGTTGCGTTTCTGAGTTTTATGAATTGTAAATGATTAGACAAAATTAATTTATTCTTTGTTTTTAATGCAGAGATTTTTTTCTACAGTATTTAGTGCTGTTAATAAATATTTAATGTATTTGTCTATGTTTTCTTTAAAATCTTTTCAGTTAATCTTATACACCCCTACACCACGTTTATTATATTCATTAAGAAGCTACTCTACCAAACTGCATGTTTTTAGGGTTTTAAATCTAGCTAAACCAAGTAAAATTACTCTGTCAAGTAATTTTAGCTTGCTAAAGTCAACTTCATATAATCAATCTTATAAAATGTAATTTCCCAACAACAAAATTGTGACCAGTGAAAATGCTGAGTGGCAAGTAACTTTGGAAAACCTTTAGCCACAGTGGCTGGTGAGCAAAAAAGTTAATGTCAAGCCCTGGTCATGATGTTTTGCCTTATCGATATATATATATATATAATGTTATAGCTGTACACAAAGATACTCCAATAAAATAACCGTATTTTCTATTTTCTATCAAAAGTTGGTCTAGCTTATTGCCATTTTCCGCATCCGCACCAAGTCTTTGGAACAGTTTACCTGTTCAAATCAGAACTCCTCTCACAATATCTATTATCTAAGTCAAAATCTTTTTTATTTGATCTGGCTTGATTCATGAGTTCTATCTTTCTAATGCTTTGTTGTTTACTTGTGTCTTTTCTGTATTTTATTTAAAGGTTATTCATTTTGTACAGCATATTGGTCAAGGCAGTTGTTTTTAATTGTGCTTTATAAATAAATTAAAATTATATTCATTTAAATTTGCTAACAGAATCATATTTGTTTATATTTATATATGAAACTTCACAAACCATTCAAACAAATTAACCATACGATTATATGATGATAATAAAAATAAAAAAGTAAAGAATTCACCTTACCTGCTTGGTTTGTCAGCTTATTGCACTGATCTCTGAGGTAAAAACAGATGCCACCAGCGGTAATATCTGAGGTAAAACCTGACTTCTTGCGACAAATAATAAGCCAGTTTGTAGTATATGCTGGTGCTTATAGGCTATTGAAGTAATTACGTCTGTGTTTATTGATGCTATTAAATCAACGTCCCACTAGAGGGCAGTGTTACGAAGGTTAGGGATGCATGTGGTTGTACACGTGCATGTGATTTAATACAGTACATGCTCCAGTTGCTTATTTGTAGCATTAAAAGACGACGGTGCTCTCGTCTCATGTTTTTATGTAAAACCCTCGTAAAGAAAACATGACAAGTTACTTAATGATTTCGTTAATAAAGCCTCGGTAGTTTTACAGTACGTGTGTGTATTTTGTTAACTTTTTTGTAATCAATCTGCGATTGTAAAGCACGTCTCTTCCACAGAATCACGAATGAGTGACGGATGACAATGGAATGCCCCGCAACGGAAAAGCGAAACAGCGCCACGAAATCTACATGTGGCCACAAATATATTGCATTCGTAGTGTTAAGCACTATCGTAGAGAATGAATGGGAAGTTAAGCAGTTAAGCATAAAAAATTTTGGCTCCTTGCCTCGGTCTACATTTAACGCGAGGCAAGATTCTTCAAAAGAGCCTAGTGTCCGACTTCACATCTCCGTTTTAACTCGTCTACCGCGTGCAATCGGCGAACGTCGTAGAACAAAAGAAGAACATATCTTAATCCAAATTTCACAAAAAAGATAAACACAGTCGCCATTTACAATTACAATTCAGCCTTTTTCTTCTTCTTTTCTTTTAAATTTCCATATATGTTTGTCCATATTTCAAATTACCATGTTTCCATGAATTGAGTTGTGTTGACCCAGTGGCCTAATGGATAAGGCATCAGCCTCCGGAGCTGGGGATTGTGGGTTCGAGTCCCATCTGGGTCGGTCTATCAAAATGTTTTTCTTTTAGTATACATATTATTTAAAACGAGTGGTGTTTTTTTTCTTTAGAATGGTCCCTTTGCTGCTTTGTTGGATTTTCATGCTTAAAGACATGTAAGCATTTTGAATAAGTTAATTTGGAAAACACTATGGTTGGACCCACTTAACTCATACGTTCAACCTTCACTGAATGTGTCAGTGTTTTGAGTCTTAACGAGGCTCATTTGTGAACGAACTTGTACATTTAGCATCTAAATTCTAACTTTCATTGTCAAGCTATTTTACACTAGAAGGTGATGTTTAAGCATAATTTCACCCCACATAACATCTCTTTGGAACAATATGTTTTAATTAGAAATAAACACTTTTTCTAAGAGATTGGTGGGAGAGACAGTTTTTAGTGCCCATTTGACTGTATAACTTAATTTACCACATTTTTTTATAGTACAAGAAAAGTCCCAAAATTATTGACCCAATATCCAAGACCCACAATTTCCAAATCAGGTTAGCCAAAATAAAGTGATTCCCCTATAAATTAAGCTTTCTTTCATTCTCCCTCAAAAGGCTATATATATATATATATATATATATATATATATATATATATATATATATATATATATATATATATATATATATATATATATATATATATATGCCTGTTTCCTTATTACATCAGAATTACTACACCACTGCGTCTGTGTGTTGCTCACTCTAAATAAATGTGATTTATATAAATGTCATAGCTGCTCTCTGTTATTTGGCAACCATTCTGCTAAACATTGCTGAAGAAACTATATTGCTTGGCAAAAGATTTTGTAATATTTGTTATAAATAAATTATAATCTTTTTATTGGTGCATTTATGTTATTATAATTATAATTATTAGCCGTGGTTTACAGATATTTTATAATAATAATAATAATAATAATTAAATGTGAACTTTTTTGCATCTGAAATTGAAACAAATTTCAGATGCAAAAAAATTGAAATTGAAACAAATTACTAACTCAATGCAAGCTCATATCCAAGCTTCACGATCAATACGGAACAGGCCTCATTCTGTCCGACTTCACCTTTACTAGAAAAGGTGTTCAATACTCGAAATGATAACAGCCTCTGAAATCAGATTGTAAAATATTCTCACCGTCATATTGCCAGAAGCCGCCTGTCTGATGGCTCTCATTGCCACGAGGATGACTTTTTTAATACTTTGGATGATTTTAAAGCAATTACTTGTGGCGTCTGCCAAATGGGCAAAGTTTTTAATTATGTTGAACATAGCCCAATTGCTGTGGGGCAAACATTTATTTGTGAGAACTGCAAGCGCATCGCTGAACTACAAGAATTGGTAATCGGGCTACAGGAAAAGATACAAGAAAGAGACATTATAATTTCAAAACTTCGAGGACATCAGAAACAACTGCTTACTATAAATTCTACGCTGGTTGAAGATGATGATTTGCCTCCGGAGAAAATTGTCTCTTCCACTCCATTGGTCAACAGCTGGACGAACGTTACAAGGAGAAAACGTAAAGCTGGTAATTCTCTTTTAATACCCCCTGGAAAGTCCCTGTTTCGTCCATCTCCAATATCGGAGGTTGATCCTGTCCCAGTTCATAACCGCTTTGCTTCGCTGTGCGATACTCAGGAAGTGAACACGGGTGCATTGGATCCTACCTCGGCCATATCCAGGGAAAATACATTGTGCAGTGGAGAGCGAGAGCGAGATGACCCAGGTTTGTTTTCGCCTTGTGTTTCTTCTGGGCTTCGTGAAGTTGACTGCTCAGTTCGGCCCAAAGAAAATATCAAAAATATCAACAACACGTTAATTGCAGCAGCTGGTGTGCCTCGTCGCACTCAACTTACACTAAGCACAGTTGTTGCTGGAAGTTCAATGGTTCGCAAAGTTAAAGTCCCCAATGCCAGAATTCTCTGTTATCCTGGAGCCAGGGTAAAGGATTTAATTGCAGCATTTCCTACAATAAACAAGCAACTCCCTAACATAGAACGTTTTGTTATTCATATTGGCTCTAATGACGTCATGGACAGAAACTCACAGAGTCTAAAGAAAGACTTTATAAATCGGCCTTATCCAAGAAGTAGGGATGCTACCTGTTGTTTCCGGTCCTATTCCTTCTCTTCGTACAGAAGGTGAGAAATTCAGCCGTTTGTGGTCTCTCCATGTATGGTTACAAAATTATTGTCAAGATAATGGATTTCCCTTTGTTGATAATTTTGATTCTTTTTGGGGAAAATATGAACTTTTTAGTCGTGATAGGTGTCATCTAAATGAAAAAGGGGCTCACCTACTGTCTTCTCATATTGACTTCCTTCTGAACACTATCAGTTGAAGGGACATTGTTAGGACGTCTAAATCAAAGGTGGATATTGACAATATTAGCTGCTCATTAATTAATACACAAATGGTTAGATGTGGTACTACAATGGCTAACACCTCAAATCCTGGGCAAGTAATCCCTACCATAATTTCAAAGAGCTTTTCTCATAGACCTACAGATACATCTGGGTTTTCTAGTTATGCTAGGCATAATAATCTCATACTTATTAATTTATTTAGCAATGTAAGTACTTGTAATCTGCCTATATTGGCTCCTTTACAAACATCATATTACCCCTCAGATTTTACTACAAGACAAGGTCTTGGGTTAATGCACATTAATGTCAGAAGTATCATCCCTAAACTTGACATGCTAGACTTGTGGGTAAATGATTCTAAACCTGACATTTTAGTGTGCTCTGAAACCTGGCTTAAATCCTCTGATGGTGATGATGTTATTGCAATTAATGATTATAATGTCTTTAGATGTGATAGAGTAAAAAAGGGTGGAGGTGTCTGTATGTATGTACATAAGGATCTTAGGGCCACAAAATCTTTTAGTATGTCTGTTCCTAAACAATTTGAGCTTCTTGTTATTAATGTTGAAATCTTTTGTAATGTGTTTGTCTCTGTTGTTGGAGTTTATCGCCCTCCATCTGCTACACAGGAAGCAGTCACTTCTATTTTTGAATTACTTACCCCCTTTTTAGAAAATGAGATTGTGATACTTGGTGATTTTAATTTAAATTGGTTATCCCCTTCTTCTGCTTATTTTAGAACAGCTTGTGTTGATATGAACTTGTCACAATTGATCATGGAACCTACTCGAGTTAATTTAAAAGACCCTTCAAGATCAACTCTGATAGATTTAATCCTTACGAATAATCCTCATAAATACCCTCATAGTGGTGTCTTTGCTATGGACCTTAGTGATCACTCTCCTATAGTCTGTGTTAGAAATACTAAATTAATTAAAACCAAACCCCGACTCGTTACAAAAAGGAGTTTAAAAAATCTAGATAATGAAGGGTTTCTCCGTGATCTTTATTATTCTGATTTATCAAGTGTTTTTAATATTTCAGATGTGGAATTGGCTTTTGAAACATTTAAAAGTATTTTTAATTCAGTGGCAGACAAATATGCTCCTATGAAGACATATAGAACTAAAGACAGGATAAACCCATGGTTCACTACAGAACTTTCAGAATTATTGCAGTTAAGAAATAAAGCTTGGTCTAAAGCCAGGCAAACTGGACTATGTAGTGACTGGCTTACATTTAAACAACTCAGAAACAAGTGCACCATCTCTGTGAAAAAGGCAAAATCAAGTTACTATTTAAATACAATTTCTAGTAGTCAAGGTGATCCGACTAAATTTTGGAAAGCCGTAAAATACCTAAAACGAAGTTGCCACTCCTCTCTGCCTAATACGATTACATTTCATTCTAAAACTGTAAATGACAAAATTGTATATATATATATAATATGTGATGCGTTTAACCAACATTTTGTTACGGCTGGTAATTTGTTTGAGGGTGGAACTTGTAATGATGTGGTGCTCCCAGAAAGGTCTGATTGTGTAGCTAGAAGAACCAAGTTAAGAGAAACAGCTCTCTCTTCCAATATTTTGTCAGATGAAGTTGTGAACCCATCTTTTTCATTTCAATGGGTTAGCTCCGAGGAAGTTTTCAAAGCTCTTTTAACTATTGATATAAAAACTGCTACTGGAGCAGATGATCTTAATCCTTGTCTTTTGCAGCTTGCTGCAACTATTATTGCTGAGCCACTTGCCCACATTTTTAATTTATCCTTGTTAACAGGAATAATTCCTACGGTTTGGAAGACGGCCCTGGTACGTCCACTTCTTAAATGTGGTGATCCCAGAGATTTAAACAATTATAGACCCATTTCAAGGCTTTCATGTCTTGTGAAAATATTTGAGAAAATAGTAAATCTGCAGTTGCGCTCCTTTTTAGACGAACATTGCATTTTGAAAACATATCAGTCAGGTTTTAGACCTGGTCATAGCACCACTTCTGCTGTTACTCGGGTACTGGATGACATCATAAGTGGTATGGATAAAAAGAAGCATTGTGTAGCCCTGTTTATAGATCTATCTAAGGCCTTCGACACTGTGGATCATTCTTTACTTATAAATAGACTGTCATCAATTGGACTAGACTTGGCCGCCTGCAGATGGTTTGAAAATGATCTGACAAATAGAACACAGTGTGTTTCCACTGATGGTGTCAAATCAGGTTTTCTTGAGCTTTTGAAGGGTGTTCCACAGGGATCAATTTTAGGTCCAGTTCTTTTTTCTATTTATATCAACAATATTGGTTCAGCTATAAAAAATTGTCAACTTCACCTCTATGCTGATGATACAGTTATTTATGCTATTGCCCCTACAGCTGACCAGGCCCATTTTGAGCTACAATCTGCCTTTACAGCTATACAGAAGGTCTTTGTTGAATTGAAACTGGTAGTTAACTTAGGCAAAACCAAGTATATGCTTTTTTCAAATAAACAACAGAAAATAGGTGATGATTTACGTTTTTCCACATTGGATGGTGCCTCTATTGACCGTGTTTATGTTTATAAATATTTGGGGATTTGGATTGATGACAGGCTCTCCTTTAAAACGCATGTTGATGAGTTGGTAAAGAAACTAAGAGTTAGAGTGGGTTTCTTTTATAGAAATAAATCTTGTTTGACTCTAAATAATAGAAAACAAATAGTTGAATCCACTTTTTTACCTATCATTGATTATGGAGACACAATCTATATGCATGCCTCTGCTTCTGTTCTAAAACCTCTCGATGCTGTATATCATAGTGCCATTCGTTTTATTACAGGGGACAGGCTTAGTACCCATCATTGTACACTTTATCAGAAAGTAAATTGGCTGCCCTTAAAATCTCGTAGAGAAATGCATTTTGCACTTTTTGTGTACAAAGCTCTTTTGCACAAGCTACCATTTTATATTAATTCACTTTTAACTGTTAGAAGGTCTGGTTATCAGACCAGAGCTCATGGATGGCTATTATTACAGATCCCAAAGATCTCCTCTGAACTGGGTAGATCTGCTTTCAGTTTTTCTGCCCCTCACACTTGGAATGAATTACAATGTACTTTTAAACTGGATGATCTGATGCCTTTACGCCATTTTAGACGTCTGCTTAAGGATCATTTTATTACTGATTGTGTTTGTTTCTTGTGATTGTTTTTGCTCTCTTTTTAATTGCTTTTAATTTATTTAGCTTGTTTTATTGTATGTTGCACTTCTGGCTGTATTTCTCTTTTTTCTGTGTGACCCACACAGGTCGTTGCTGTAAATGAGAACTCGTTCTCAGTCAACTTACCTGTATAAATAAATAAATAAAAAATAAAACAAATTATGTTTTTTGTTTGTTTGATTTGCTTTTTTGACTCTTCAAACAGCAGTGCTTTTTGGCTTTAACCAAAAAAACTTTTTTGTTTTTTTTTGTCAACATGTCAACACAAACTTGTTATACTTTGCATTTGCTGACATCTGGGAATTCTGCACTGTTGTGGGCCAGTTATGGCTGATATCTGGGGACATGGACGGAGGTGTGGGTGAGTTTTGGTCTGCTTCCGGCATGGATCTGGTTTACTTTCGCCAAGTAGCTTTTGGGCCAATCTTGGGCCGTAATTCCATGTAGTATGTGGGCCAAACTCGCAGCTGAAATTCAACCAGATTCAACCCAATACCAATTTGCTATCTGGGTAATGGCCCAGTTTCACAGACAGAGATTAAGCCAAGGTTAGGCCTTAGTTCAATTAGGACATTTAAGTAACATTTATAAACATGCCTTTGAAAAAAACATTACAGGGGGTATTCCAGAGAGCAGGTTATGTGACGTACCCGGGTATGTTTAAGGGTAAAGCGGATAACCTCAACTTTCAGTAGCCAGCAACTTACTCTCTGAACATAACCTGCTCTGGAGCAGGCTCTGTTTGTTTCAAAGGTGTTAAACGCATGCATATGCCCTATTGATGAGGCTGAGGTGCAACTAAAGATATACTTAGAACTATAGTATATTTGACAGTTTACTTTAGGTACACTTTATATATCTTGCATTTAAAGACTGATATTATCCCTAATGTGCTGTTGGGGATGTTTTCATCCACTATGGGGTATTTTTGAGTCTAAATTTGGCCATAACTTTTTATGCAAATGGAATGATTTTTGGTGACAAATCTTATTTTGACACATATTTTGGGAAAATGCTTTGAATTTTTTCAAAAACTCAACAGTACACTGTGGGCAAATTTACTACCCTTTCGTTATGTTTCGTGGCTGAAAACAGCCACTACTTTAAACTGCTGTAAAAATGTATCAGATAAATATTTTTTTCAATTTTTTTTGCATAAATCTATTAATCAACCTCAGTCCTGCTCAAAAAGACTAAATGTTTAAAAAAAATTCAGGATTTTAACTCTTTAATTGCCAAATTCGTAAATGATGTCACTGATTTGGGAAAAAACACACACAAAATGACTCATTTTCAATATAAAATGTGATTGTGGACTGGATTTTTTTTTACCTTTTATCACAGTCTTGGACATGTCAAAGATTAGAAACAACATTGGTTTTGATGCATTGTTAGTTTTTGTGCAGCATCAGATTTTAACTTTTTCTCCCTCATTTACTGTTCGTGGCTGTTTTTGCCCCATTGACTTCCATTATAACCACATTTTTTGATTGCAAAGCCATGACACCATATAATCATGCATTTTTGATTGTTGGTGGTTTTCCCTGTTGGGAAGAGGTAAAATTTGTAATTTTTACTGTTGATAACCAGGTGGAACCATTAACCTTTTAGATAGACCTGTGCAAAAAAAAAGCTTACAGTAAATGAGGGAGAAAAAAGTTAAAATCTGATGCTGCACAAAAACTAACAATGCATCAAGACCAGTGTTGTTTCTAATCTTTGACATGTCCAAGACTGTGATAAAAGGTAAAAAAAAATCCAGTCCACAATCACATTTTATATTGAAAATGAGTAATTTTGTGGGGGGGGTTTTCCCCAAATCAGTGACATCATTTACGAATTTGGCAATTAAAGAGTTAAAATCCGGATTTTTTTTTAAACATTTTATATTTTTGAGCAGGACTGAGGTTGATTAATAGATTAATGCAAAAAAAATTGAAAAAAAATATATTTATCTGATACATTTTTACAGCAGTTTAAAGTAGTGGCTGTTTTCAGCCACGAAACATAACGAAAGGGTAGTAAATTCTAACAATGCACAAGGGTTAAACAGAGATCATACTATCCCTACTAATAGTGATATTAAATCACATTGTAGGCTTACTATTAAGAAATGTACAATGTGCAATAAAGAAGTACTCTAAATTTTAATTATAGTATTTATATCAGTAAGTCTCAAGTGTCATATGTCAATGGATTTGTACTGTTGTATAATATCAAGGAAATGCAATTACCCTGCCCACTTGTCTATTGTATATGCCTTTTTGTTACATAATGCACTGTGTACAATGTTATTTATTTTGTATATCTTATACTGTATTGGCAGAGATGTACAGCAATAGTTAGTTATTTACGTGTGTATGCCAACCCATGAAAAGGAACAGAAGTGTGTGTGTGTTTATATAGACACAAAAGACTGTGGAAAAGGTTAAAGGTGTTAAGATCAAAGTACACAATGCAAAACTTAGTATGAAATAAATGTTTAATAAATACATTTTGGTGTAGTTTTTTTCCCCCACTAGGGAACAGATTCTGTAAGGGCAGAATTTCCAAAGATAACTTTTGCCTACAGCACAAATGTAACATGGAGCAATTTGCAAATATAATTAATTTGTTAAATATTAAAGTACTACTTAAGTAATTCATTTTGGTTGAATCCTTTGTTGACCTGTTATGATTAAATGTAAAATACAATACAATGAACTGTATCTGAGTTCTACTTGTTGATTATAAAAATAGTGTAGATAAAAAGAAATTGTTTCATTTATCCTGTTGTTGTTGTTTTTTTTTTTTGTTGTCATTTAACCAACACAGGTGCATAGTTTCAACACGACATGTGCGTTGCTTTATTATTCTGCTGAACAGTTGCACTTGCATTACTCAAAGCATTAGTTCCCCCTAGTGGCACTCATCAGTAGGCTACATCTCACATATTCCAATGTAACAATCAAATAATAAAACTTCTTTCAAAAAACTCTGTTGAAAAATGGTTGAAAAACATTTATTGTAGTTTGAAATTGGCCACTGATTGGTAAATGCCAATTTTGGTTTTGCATCTGCACTTCTCAGTAGTCTAACTGATGCTTTCTCATTAGAGATAAAAACACAGGTGCATCCTATACAGAAGTCTTGTTTGATGAAGCACCTAACATACTTAGATGACTTCTGATGGACTTCTTGAAACCACAGATTCGCGCATCTACCTTATTTTTCTGTTCCTTTGTTTTGCATGCTTATTTGCGTTTGATTTGTGTTGTTACTGACTGTAATTAGATACATTAAAAAGTTATTAAGGTGTTTGAATAAAGCATCTATTTCTACATTCTTAAAAAATGCCTCTTGCTTTAGTTAAGTTTATCAGGAATTTCCTGAATAAAGTTCTAACATCATTTAACAGATTTCTTGAAGTGCGGGAGACATGAACATGAGCAAGAATATTACATTGCAAACAAGCCCATGTCTTGCTTCCATCAGCGCTTGTAGAGCACATTGCTCCTTTAGTGTGAAGGCAGATGAAGATGGATAAAAAAAAGAAAGAGAAGCACCCTCCTGATAATGCTGATATTTATGATATCCTGTGCCTTATCACTGCTTAATCAGGTAATCATTCATATTCCTGAATCTGTATGAAATTTGAGAAATGTAACTGATTTCCATTCAGTGTAGCTTGTTCCCACTGAAACACAAAGAGAAAACACTTACTGAGAAAGTGACTGATATGGCTATTTTGTGATATTTAAAGAGATTTCACGAGTTCCTTTGCCCATTTTGATATTGAAGCATTAATAGATTTGAGAAAAATAAATTAAATAAACAGAATTTAACAATACTAGTTAGCGCAGTTAGAATATTTTGTGTTCAGCAACTTTTTTTAAAAAGTGAATCATATTGTGTTTAGTTGTAACTGCTCCGAGACACGAAGGTTGAGATCCAAATGCAGCTTTAATTAAGGGGCAATCCAGACACGTACTCCAATATACAGGAAATAGGTCAAAACAGGTAGGCTGTCCAAACAAACAAACAAACAAACAAACAAACAAACAAACAAAACAGGCCGGGTCAGAGGCAAAAGAGTAATCCACAGAACAGGCAAGAAATCCTCCCTCCTACATAAAATAAAAACACCTTCCTATAGGACCAAAGCCCAAGCTTCAGCTGCCACTGCGTGTTCAGCTCCTCCAGCTTCCACCCTGAGCTCCTCAACCTCCAGGAGGAAAAAAAAAAAAAAACACCCTAAATTCTATTTGCTAGTTGGTTATAACCGCCCTAACTGTGGACTGTGTGCTGGTTATACTCAATAAGTTTTCCATTGTTAAGTCTTTCTTTACTGCTCTCTTCATATTTTCCCTTTCTCTGGTGTATTGTGTACAATCTAGAAGTATGTGTTTTACATTTTCTATTACTCCACAGTTTGTGCATACTCCAGTCTGATGTTTCCCTATAATATGTAATCCACTATTTAAACTTGTATGTCCCATCCTCAGTCTGGTAAACCATAGGCTTGTTTGAGATGCGCCTAGCCTCACCTGAAATGTATGCGAGAGTCGGCGGCTGTAGTGAGGGGAGGAGTGAAAAAAGCGCAGGCAAGACGGACAGTTCTCTCTTCTCGCAGTGGATCTGACACCTGTGAGATCAAAGATGGATATCGCGGGATTCACGCTCGTGCACAGTGTTGCTAATAAACTGGATGGAATTTAAGTTCTGTTGCTTTTATATGAAAATAAATATAATGAACAAGACACCCAAAGTAGCCTACTTATTTAATTCCATTCCAAATACATGTTTATCAATCTTTTTTTCTTTAATACTTCTTAAGGTATAGAAAAATATAAGTATAATTAAGTATAATTTAAGTATATTGAAATATAAGCCTTTCTTATAGGCTATGTGTTTTATTTATTTATTTATTTTTATAAAAATTACATTGCATAACCCATAGAGATCGCACTGTCAGATAGCTTGGGAATATTATTCACATATAACATAAAACATGATATCAGAGTTTTAAAATTAAACATTTTAAAAGAGAACAATACATCACGGTTGTTTAAACCAATGAACATTAAGCTGTGTCGTCAGTAGGCTAAGTCGTTTCCCATCATGCTTTTGATCAGCGCAGCACAGCGGTGGATCTGTAAACGTACCCTCCTCACACAGCGAGCGACTCACTTTCCTCAGCGAGCGACTCATTCTCCTCACGCAGCGAGCGACTCACTTTCCTCAGCGAGCGACTCACTCTCCTCACGCAGCGAGCGACTCACTTTCCTCAGCTGGCGACTCACTCTCCTCACACAGCGAGCGACTCACTTTCCTCAGCGAGCGACTCACTTTCCTCAGCGAGCGACTCATTCTCCTCACACAGCGAGCGACTCATTCTCCTCACGCAGCGAGCGACTCACTTTCCTCAGCGAGCGACTCACTTTCCTCAGCGAGCGACTCACTCTCCTCACCAGGCACGTGCAGAGGGGGGGGCGTTGGGTGCTCGAGCACCTGCCCCTTTGCCCCTTGGTGACCAAAGTGCCCTTTTGTCAAGCAAAATTTCCTCTCCTTTTTTTGTAATTAAAGGCCCTTTTGTGGATGCCTGCCCAATCTAACCATTAGTAAAATTTATTAATAATAATTTAGCCGTAAATAAAATGACCCACATGATGACCTTTCACCTGGCGAACTCATCCGGGTTCCTGACGCTGCACGCACATTTTTTTAATTTCGCGCGGCTACGCGCACTACCAGAAGATATCTTCAAATCTGTGGCTGCTGGTAAGTGGCGTTTAATTCTCAGCTTAGTGATTTTGATGTTTGTTTACTTATTATTATTATTTTACAAGGACGACGTGAAGAGCATGCAGAGACGTTGTTTATATTGCTGTGTGTAGGCTGTAGTAACTGTTTTCCTGAATGCCATCAAGATTAAAACCGAGACTGATTTCATAACAGGTCAATAAACAAATAGTTAAAATTTAGTCACTTACATTTTAGACGCAATGACTGTTTTTGTTCTGTTTCAGCAGCGAAAATAGTTCCAAACAAAGATCACGCAGGACCATCGCGAATCCCACAGCAACACTCAGCCGTGTTTCATTACTGAATGATTCAGCGTTTTGAACGAATCAGTTGAGTCAAATATTCAATGACCCATTCATAAACTGCCTCATTCTGAATAAATCAGCCGTTTGAACGAATCGTTTGAATGAATGACTCAATGACTCGCTCATTAAGACGGTCGCCTGCCGCCTCCTACTGGCGGTTTAGTTTCATAAAGTATATTCTTTTCAACATTCCTTATTTGTATATTCAAAAATATTTAAAATAATCCAATTTAATACAGTTATAATTTTTCAATGTAAATTATTTAATTTGATTGGTAACAGCCTGGTGTCTTATTATTTTAATTGAATATATTGATCAAATTTAAGAATTTGAAATGAAAGATGGAGATACATTTAATAAAATTAGGGGAAAAATGCCCTTTATAAAAGGTACAAATAAATTGTGTTTTCAAACAGTGATGTAATGAAACATTGACAATTTAAGCTTGAAGAGAGTAAAGCCTCTGTTTAGACTAGAGATGCACCGATTACAATTTTCTAGGCCGATTCCGATTTCCGATTTTTCACTGAGTTTGACCTGCCGATACCGATTTTAGCCGATTCCGATTTCATTTTTTTCTAACCACTTTACAGCACACACAAATATTTATTTTCCATCTTTTCTTTAACCCTTTCACGCGTAAGTTTAAAATATTCTAACTGACACCCCCACCCCCCGAGTGAGTTTTTTCGCGAACGTTCCCTTTAATGTTTCCATGGCGACGCGTCACGCGATACACCGCAGCCACAATAAAACTGTATGACAGATGTGTCGCTTTTATTTCACTTTTCCTTTTTTATTCAAAATATTCACAAACTTGCTTACCATGTCATCAACTAGCCTATCTGATATTCCGATTCTCAAATACGTGTAAGTGAGTGGTCGTTTAAAAACCTTTAATCTTGATCTATAATGAGATGGGCGCCGCAATGTTGTCCTGTCAGTCGGATTTACAGCACGTGAATTCATCAGTTTCTCCGAAATAAATGCAAGAAAGTGGCCGGTGAACTGAGAAGAATAGAGTAAACTTTATAGTTACTTCCACTATGTTTGTCTGATATGAATAACACATGTCGGCAAATTATATTTGAATAGATTGTTATTGCTGCTTCCACAGACATCAGTGTGTGTTTTACAAACTCCAAATGTATTGTTTTAATCGTGCTTGTGTGTATTTAAATATCTGAAACCTAAAATAAACATTATGAGGTTAAAAACACTGCTTAGTTGTGATATATGACAGCGCTGAACGCGTCCGACTCTGGCTCAGCGCCAGCCAACGCGCGAAAGCACAGTTTGAATCTGGCAGTTATGCGACGTCACTGAACATCTAAATGTGGCACCGCACCGTACTCTCATGGGCACAGACATACAAATCTCATATATGAGACCGTACCGCTCAAAAGGTTAATCATGCGGCGCCCGAGTGCATTTGACCGGCATAAAATCGGCATATGTCAGACTGACCGGCCGGTCGCCGGTCATGGCCGATCACGTGAAAATCGGCCAATTCCGGTCACCAGCCGATCAATCGGTGCATCTCTAGTTTAGACTATTAAGGAAATGTAATTTTACCAAAAGAAGAACTTTTATTTTAAATAAATGTTAATTTTAAATCAGCCTACTTCAGTGTGATATGTTACCATATTATCATGCTTAACACTAAGAATTTGAATAATTGTAATGTGATGATCAGATGCAGATATCTAAATCAAAGAATATGGGCGGGTGGATTATTTATTTTTAACAGTGGATTCGGGTGACTCAAAGTGCACCAGATTAATGAATTTATCTTTAAAATGTACAAAATTTTCTTACGGGGGGGCATGCCCCCGGACCCCCCTAGAGGTAGCGAGCTCAACCCACAAAAATACTGTGGGAAACACATATGATGATCTACAAAAAAAATAAACTAATTTAATTATTTATTATTAAAATACATTATTAGGATTTTACCCATCTGCCTCATTTTGAGTCAGGAAAAACACAGCCCCATTTAAAACCTTGTTCCATGTGCCCTCTTTTATACTTTGAGCACCTGCCCCTCCAGAGGTCTCTGCACGGCCCTGCTCCTCACGCAGCGAGCGACTCACTTTCCTCAGCTGGCGACTCACTCTCCTCACACAGCGAGCGACTCACTTTCCTCAGCGAGCGACTCACTTTCCTCAGCGAGCGACTCATTCTCCTCACACAGCGAGCGACTCATTCTCCTCACGCAGCGAGCGACTCACTTTCCTCAGCGAGCGACTCACTCTCCTCACGCAGCGAGCGACTCACTTTCCTCAGCGAGCGACTCATTCTCCTCACACAGCGAGCGACTCACTCTCCTCACGCAGCGAGCGACTCACTTTCCTCAGCGAGCGACTCACTCTCCTCACGCAGCGAGCGACTCACTTTCCTCAGCGAGCGCCTCATTCTCCTTACGCAGCGAGCGACTCATGTACATTGCCCTAATATTATAATAAAATCTCTACCCTTTTCAAGTACTGTATTGGTGCAATAACTTCAGTAAAGTGTTCAATTTTTGTGTTGTAAAAGTAATTTATTCTGAACCAATAATCTTAAATTGATTCTCATTGCATTTTTTTTATTACATTTATAAAGGCAATTTCCCCCTAACTGTCATCTTTCAAGTCAAATTCTATACATTTTAAGTCACTATATTGCTTTACCAATCAAATTGACTAGTATCCAAAAAAAAAAAAAAAAAAAAAAATCCCACTGCAGAGAAAACAGAATCTGCATCAGAGGTGGCATTTATAAAAAGTTTATTTTATAAATTATCTTTAAAATAGAATATTCTGAAAAAGTGACATTTCCATTTTTGCTGATTCACATTGGTATGTAAAACACATTTCAAAGTTACATACACCATTATGTTTTTGTAAAGATCACATTAGTTAACTGTATGCCTATAAATTACTTTCATATTGTTTTTCTCTATCGGATTATAACAGATTATTATTTGATAACACCATTCAAAAGAATATTCAACATGAATGCCCCATTATGTTTTATGATTATTTTATTATGTTTTATTGGCTGTTTTATTGGCTTTTTTATTGGCCAGCAGCAGTCATTAAGTAAGGGATAATGTATAGAGAGGCGGTCGTTATAGCGAATAACAACCCTAACAGGCTGAACGGGTCTTGAATCAGCCTGAAGAGGTTGTTATTCGCTATAACGACCGCCTCTCTATACATTATCCCGCTTATTACATGGCTACCTACAAAATAAATAAATAATTTGACACGAATTATTGATTTAAAAAAGGAGTTTATTGATTTAAAAACGATTGTATTGCTTCCGCCAAAGAAAATAGTACGTTCCATGTCCATAGCAACGCACTGTTTTTCATGGCAACGGTGTGTTATACTTCGCAGCGGAAGTAATAAACAAACATAAAATAGACAATTCACCATGACATCACAACAGTAATAGACGTTCTTCCGGGTGGCAAAAGCCGAAGCGTTCCTATGGCAACGCTAGTAAATTGCTTGGAAGGGACCGTCGACAGTAAAAATTTAATAAAAATAAAAAATGTAATAAAATATAATGCATTTTTTTTATCATAATAACAACTGTGTTTAATGATATAAGTAAAAAATATAATAAATATATAATATAGTAGGCCTACACATAATATACACAAAATGTTTTTTAATTTTTGCCCCATGCATTCATGTTGAATATTTGATACCAAAATAATGTTTTTTGTTGTTGTTTATGTTTTGCATATTAAACTTTTTATAAATGCCACCTCTGATGCAGATTCAGTTTTCTCTGCAGTGGGAATTTTTTTTGTTGTTGTTGATACTAGTCAATTTGATTGGTAAAAGCAATAGAGTGACTTAAAATGTATAGAATTTGACTTGAAAGATGACAGTTACGGGGAAATTGCCTAATGTAAAAAAAATAAAAATAAAATGCAATGAGAATCAATTTAAGATTATTGGTTCAGAATAAATGACTTATTCAAAAATTGAAAACTTTGCTGAAGTAGTTGAAAAGGGTAGAGATTTTATTATAATATTAGGCCAATGTACTGTACACGACTGAGTAGCTCGCTGCGAAAGTGAGTCGCTCGCTGTGTGAGGAGAGTGAGTCGCTCGCTGAGGAGAATGAGTCGCTCGCTGCGTGAGGAGAATGAGTCGCTCGCTGAGGAAAGTGAGTCGCTTGCTGTGTGAGGAGAGTGAGTCGATCGCTGTGAGGAAAGTGAGTCGCTCGCTGTGTGAGGAAAGTGAGTCGCTCGCGGTGTGAGGAGAGTGAGTCGCCAGCTGAGGAAAGTGAGTCGCTCGCTGTGTGAGGAGAGTACGTATACAGATCCACCGCTGGCATATCAGTGGGAAAGTGAGTAGCTAGGGGCTATAGTATAGTGACTTCCCACGACAAATCATTAGTCCTATTTTTGGACCTTCCGGCCCGCCATAAGAGAGAACTGTCCGGCTTGCCTGCGCTTTTTTCACTCCTCCTCTCACTACAGCCGCCTACTCTCGCATACATTTCAGGTGAGGCAAGGCGCATCTCAAACAAGCCTATAGTTGCCTCAGTCTGGTTGATGGGTTTGTGAGGAGAGTGCTGTAGCCTACTTTGAAAGTTAATCAATATATTACATTTAAATAAGCTAAATTTATTTTTCACTACTTAGGCTATTCTTTTTTGTTGTTGTGTCTTATTGTTTTTGTAAAATCTTTTTTTATAAAAAGATTTTAGGTAATTTGGTGTTGGTATTTGGGTTTAGGGTGGGATTATGGGAGAGGGGATAGGGTGTTGGTGTTTGGTGAAGGGTTTGTATTTAGAGCAATGGCAACAGCCAAAAATAATTAAAATAATAAAAAACTTTATCACCTTTCTGTCATTCCTACAGTTACATAAGCACTATCAGTAACAAGTGTCATACGCACATTTAATATCAGATGATCCTATCAGACAATGTCCTTATTCATTATGTGTGTGTGTGTGTGTGTGTGTGTGTGTGTGTGTGTGGAGAGAGAGAGAGCGAGAGAGCGAGAGAGAGAGAGAGAGAGAGAGAGAATTTTTTTTTTTTTTTTTGAATTTTACAAAAACTTTAATACACTTTTCAAAAATTAAATTATAATCATAAACATTTATCAATCAGATCATAACAAAGTTCACAAAAAGAAAAATTCTACTTCATTTTCAAACAGACAACACAGGGCACTATTGCAACACCAAATATTAACAAAGGTATCGAGATCATCAACAAATTTATAATAATTAAAATCAATCAAGATTCTTGCCTGTATCATATTAAAAAGAAGCTCAACTACATTTTGTTCTACATTATCTTCAATTTTTTTCTTTCTACTCAGATAAATTGCTAGTTTAGCCTTGCCTATGATAAAATTCAACAACTGACAATGAAATCTTTTCTCTCTAGCATATTTAAAACCAAAAATAAACAATTCCACAGAAAAGGTTTCACCACATCTTTCAAAAATATTGCTTAATGACAAAAATAGAGGTTTTAACCTGTAACACTTTGCAAAAGCATGGAAGACAGTTTCTCTTTCTCACAAAAAGGACATTTGTCACTACTTTCAGGGTTTATAACAGATACAAAGGAATTAACCGCAATGGCTCCATAAAGGATTTTCCATTGCAAATCTCCAGTTTTCATTATCAATGGTGGTTTATAGAGTGACCTCCACTGAGGTTTTATATCTGCACTCAAATTGAAAACAGTACGCCACGGGGTGTCAACTTTCCCATCCAACATCTTTTTGTTAAAACTAAACACACAATATTTATATAATTTTTTTCCAACACAGGATAAAAAAAATCAATATACACAGTACTGCAAGACTCCAAAAAAACTCCAGAAAAATTTTCCACATTCACAGCAAAAACTAAATTTGGAAAAGGATCCACTGGATTGGGTTCGATGAGCCCATCTCGGAACCTAGACAACAGAGTTAATTCAGTTGGTTTAAGTGTAGATTTCCATTTTGATAAAAGCTTTGTGATGATGCGAACAGACTTGAAGCCCAACTTTTGAGCAATTGTACCATTGTTCTTTAGGTCACAGTCTGTTTCCTTCAATAAAAGGCCCAAGGTTAGGATTCTGCTATCAATAAGGGCTTTGTTAAGTCCTGGAAATAAACCATTTCTAGACAAATCCATTCGTGTACCATATATTAAGGGCTCCTCCAATAACCAATGAAGTGATTGTAGATCCTCTGTTCGCTTGAAGTGAAAAAGATTCCAGACTTTAAAAATGTTCCTATAGAAAATTGGTAGTCCAGAAACGTCTATGTCCGAAAGAATTCACGAGGAAAAGATTTTTGTCCAATCCTAGACCTTTGAACTTGCGTAGAATGACATGGGCAACAGCACACCACTTCACATCAGAGGAACTAACCAACAGTTTCTGAATACGCTGAAGCCGAAAAGTTGCCACTCTGCTCTGCAGATGTACCAAACCTTGACCCCCTTCTTCTTTAGATAGAAAGAGCAAACTTTGAGGAATCCAATGTATATTGTCCCAAAAAAAATCAACTAAGATGACTTGAACTTTCTTCAATAAAAGAGAGGGGGGATCAATACATGCAAATTTATGCCATAAAGAGGACGCAACCAAGTTATTAATTATTAGGATACGACCCCTATACGACATTGCTGGAGTCAGAAATTTCCATCTTTCTAAGCGACCTTTAATTTTTTCTACAACATTTTCCCAATTCATTTGTAAGGTAGAATCGTCTCCTAAAGTATTTAAGACCTGTTCTTCCCCAAAAAAGACCTTCTGGTAACTTTGGCTTTCCTCTCAACCATTTACCTAATAAAAGAGTTTCACTTTTTCCCCAGTTTACATTTGCAGATGATAACTTCTTAAAATCGGATAATATCTTCAATAATTTTTCAATGTCATCTTGATCATTAATCATTATGAGGACATCATCAGCATAGGCTGATAAAATAAAATTATCTTTGCAATTTGGCAAACATACACCTTTTAACTGAGCTCTAAATTGCTGTAAAAGGGGCTCAATTGCTAAGGAATAAAGCATTCCAGATAATGAGCATCCCTGTCGAACACCTCTATTCACTTTAACAGGAGCACATAAACCACCATTGATTTTAATAAGACTCTCAATATCACAATAAAGAACCTTTATGAGATCGATAAACTTTGGGCAAAAGCCGAATGATTTTAAAACTTTCCAAAGGTAACAATGTTCCACACGATCAAAAGCTTTTTCTTGGTCTAAAGAGATTAAGCCACAATCCAAATTAAGCATCTTGGAGACCTCTAAAATATCACGAACCAACGAAATATGATCAATTATCGTTCTGCCAGGGACACAATAAGTTTGATCAGAATGGATGACAATATCCATTACTTCTGCTAATCGATTTGCCAGAATTTTAGAGAGCAATTTATACTCACTACAAAGCAGAGATATGGGACGCCAGCATCTTATATCAGTGAGGTCGCCTTTCTTGGGCAAGAGGGTTAATACTGCTCTCCGGCAGCTTTGAGGAAGCCGGCCCTCAGCCAGGCTTTCATTTAACACCTCTAACACATCCTCTTCCAGGACAGCCCAGAAGGTCTTATACCACTCAATTGGTAGACCATCAACTCCTGGAGCTTTTCCTGACTCCATTCCTTGAAGTGCTTTAAACAACTCAGCTCTTCCAAGAGCACCTGAGATCTTTGCATTGTCTTCTTCTGATAATTGAGGTAGATCATCAAAAAAGGCATCCTCCCTCTCATATTCTGCTCCGAGTTCATTCGTGTACAGTTTTTCATAAAAACTGATTGCTCTCTTTCTAATTTCTTTAGGATTAGACAAAAGCTTACCAGACTCTGAACGTAGAGCATGGATAACTCTGCTCTGTCCATTTTTCCTTTCCAAGCTGAAAAAGAAACTGGAGGGAGCATCCATATGATTTAATTTTTGGAATCACGATCTGACCAAAGCTCCTTGTGTTTTAACCTGCAGTAAATCATTCAGCTGTGTCTTCTTTTTTACTAGAATATCAAAATAGTTTTGGGTTCTAGTTGATTCAGCCAATTCTTGTAGTTTTAGGATATCAGCCTCCAAGATACTTACATTTAAAAAGGTCTCAGCAGTGATATTAAGAGTATATTGTGTACAGAATTGCTTTATTTGGACTTTTCCATAGTCCCACCATTGCCTTACAGAGTTAAACGTTTCCTTCTTTGTCTTAAAATCATCCCAAAAAATTTTAAACATTTTTTTAAAAATATTTATCATTTAATAAATTAGCGTTTAATTGCCAATAGGCACTCTTTGGTTTAATTGAATTAACAAACACATGACACTGTACCATACAATGGTCAGAGAAACCTAAAGGAGTGATTAAACATTTTTTAATGATGTTGCAATGATGATTAAAAATATAAAACCTATCTAGCCTAGCTAAAGAAATCGTATTGTCACGAACATGTGTCCAAGTATACTGTCTTTGGGTTCCTTCTAAATGCCTCCACACATCACATAACTCATAGGTTTTAACAAGTTGAATAAGGCGTTTACGAGAAGGTGCGTGCGGTTCGATGTGATTTCTATCCAAGTTCGATACAGTACAATTGAAATCACCACCTAAAAAAAGATATTCTTCTCCGTGACAGTTTTGTATAATAGAACTAAGTATGTCTAGAAAAACCATTCTTTCAACAGCAGAGGTAGGGACGTATACACAAATCAGAACAAAAGTACACTTTTCAAAAGTAACCCTTACTTTCAAGAGTCTTCCTTTAATGACTTCGTCAATCTGATATGTATGGGGAGACATTTTTTTTTGTAAAAAGGATAGCAACTCCTCCACTGAGTGAGGTATTATGACTCAAGATTGAGAGCCCACTCCACTCTACTGCCCATTCAGGGGCATTTCTAATATCACTATGCGTCTCTTGTAGCATAGCAATATATATTTTCTTTAGTTTAATTTCTTCAAACAAACCAGCTCTTTTTTTTATATCTCTCAATCCATTAACATTGATTGTTGCTATGTTTACCTCACAAATAATTAAAGAAAAAAAGATAAAAAAATAAACAAAAAAACAGAGGTGAACACACATACTCTTTCATGATTTTAAAATTAGGTCTTTCCACTGTCAACATTGTTATCCCCTAATGAAAGCTTTCTCACAATTTTTTTCAACCGGTAAACCTCCTTGTTTGTGAACAAACTCTCAGACATAGAAAACCTGACCTTGTCAGCACATTTTCTTGTGTCTGGGAAAAAGTCAGCTACACACACACCTCTTCTATTTTTTGTTGCTCTTAAAAAGAGTTTAATATCCTCAACTTCATAGCCACTGCTAGTAAAGTCACTTTGAGACAAACAAATGCTGGAATCAGAGGATTCACTGTCACTTTCTATGTCTTCATCAATATGTGTACTTCCAATGTCTATCTTTATGGCCTTTGCAATTTGAGGAGAATCAATATTTTTCCTTTTATTCGGGACTTTAAAATGAATTTGCTCTGTTTCTGTCTCGTTTTTATCCAGATGTTGATGAGACTGTGGCATATTAGACTCATCATCACCTTCTTGCATTTCTGTCTGTACACTAGGATCATATGTTTCAGTGTAAACGAGATCATTTTTACCAGCCATAGTAACAGAGCCAACTCCCTGAGATTCTAAACTCACTCTCTCAGATACAGCGTCTTCGATCCTCTTATCGGTATTCACGGTTTCACTCGCAGCAATGCCCGATGGTCCCGCTTTAACAGTCTCATTCACATTTTTCTCACTATCATCATTGACTTTGTTAGGACAAGAACGAATTAAATGTGTTGTTTCTCCACACCTAAAGCACTTCATTTTCTCTGTTGTGACATAAATAATATAATCACAATCCTCTACTTTGAGGCGAAGTGACAAATCAATCTCTTCATCATCTTTTAAGATCATGAACAGATAGCGTCTAAAAGACACCACATGTTTCAACAACGGAGACTTGCATCCAACTGGAATCATCTTAATCGGTGATACAACTTTACCGTACCGTGACATAATATTAACTAGAGTTTCATCACTGACAAACGGAGGAACGTTCGATAATAACACTTTCTTAGACGGCATAGAAAGCGGGAGTACCGGAATAAAATTCTCACCCACAACAATGCCGGTTTCAACTAGCTCGTTAGCTTTTTCAACTGAACTAAGAAAGATTACTACGGCACTGTTCATTCTAGAGGCCGACAATACATGCTCATGTCCCACCATTTCACCTGCACCCAAACAACATTCCTCTACAGTCACCGCGGACGCCACTTTCACTCCGTGACGCCGTGTGAGCAGTAGCAGTTTTAACATTAAGTGACATGGCATCTGACGCACAGAAGCCAATGGCACATGTCACTATGGGTATTGGCACATCCGGTCTTCATTGGCATGTGCCAGTGGATAGTGGCATGTGCCAGTGGTGGATAGTGGCATGTGTCAGTGGTATCGCGACACACTGACACTGACATGACACCATGTCACTGTGTTCCGACACCTCCAGTAGTGACTGACAGATTAATCGAACACCTATAGCCTACTGACGTAATTGTGGCACAAAATCCTAAATAAATAGCCTAATTTTGTGATATTTAAAATATCAATTAAACGAATTAAAGTGCATTAATATTTTTTCAAACGTGTTATTTGTGTCACGTCTGTATTTGATTGGTATGTGCCACTGAATGTTGTGTAATACCAGTGCTACTTTATGTTGATTATCTCGCAAAGTCACAAACTGCCCATTCTAGGAAAGACACGAAACAAATCTATCATGGGTCATACGAATAACGTATTAACAGTTGCGTCCGTTACTGTAAACCTTTATTTTTGCGTGATGCTGCTCAGACGCACGCCAGTAGGTGTCAGTATAAGTGAGTGTAACACTGGCCAGCGCAAGATTCTCATCTCATTTGTTTGTTAGGCTCTGTATCTGAAAAGGAGTATACCGAGCTACTAGCAATATTCTTTATTTATACAAGTGCAAAAAAGTGCTCAGTACATTTAAAAAATTCAACAAACGTTCGGTCGCACAGGACCTTCCTCAGCACCTTTAATATTTCAAAAATAATTTTATGGAATTATTCAATAAATAAAATAATTTTTTGTTGTACAAATTAACTATGTGCATATGTTACATAATCTACATTATACTCCGGCAGACAGCTGCAGGTGTCACTATTGGAGGTGTCACTACTGGAGGTGCCACAACATAAAGAGACATGTCAGTTTTAGTGACACAGGCCAACTGGCATGTGCCAGTGGATAGTTAGTGGCATGTGTCACTAAAACGTGAGATGTGCCAATGGATTGCGTCATATGCCACTTGCATAACAATTTGCTTTATGCTGTCAAAAAATATGATTTATAACATCGCTAAGTTAATGTGTAGCCTACAACATGCATAAATCGATACAATTATTTTTGAAATATTAAAGCCACAGATGAGAATCTTGTGCTGGCCAGTGTTACACTCACTTATACTGACACCTACTGGCGTGCGTCTGTGCAGCATCACGCAAAAATAAAGGTTTACAGTAACGGACGCGACTGTTAATACGTTATTCGTAGTGACCCATGACAGATTTATTTTGTCTCTTTTCTAGAATGGGCAGTTTGTGACTTTGCGAGATAAACAACATAAAGTAGCGCTGGTATTACACAACATTCAATGGCACATACGAATCAAATACAGACGTGACAAATAACACGTTTGAAAAAATATTAATGCACTTTAATTCGTTTAATTGATATTTTAAATATCACAAAATTAGGCTATTTATTTAGGATTTTGTGCCACAATTACGTCAGTAGGCTATAGGTGTTCGATTAATCTGTCAGTCACTACTAGAGGTGTCGGAACACGGTGTCATGTCAGTGTCAGTGTGTCGCGATGTCACTGACACATGCCACTATCCACCACTGGCACATGCCAATAATGTCAGTGACACATGCCACTATCCACTGGCACATGCCAATGAAGACCGGATGTGCCACCGGATGTGCCAATACGTATAGTGACATGTGCCATTGGCTTCTGTGCGTCAGATGCCATGTCACTTAATGTTAATACCGCCTCTCCGTGTGAGGGAGCTTAAAATTTGCGATCTCGGGGCCGCCATGCTGCCTATAGCAACAGCAGCACACACGGCCCAACTCAATAATAACAACACGAAAAACTCCAATTACTAAACTAATCCTACAAAGCAGAGAGAAAAAGAAAGAAAAAGTACTCACATTCACTTCTCACACTCAAGCCACTCAGCCTCACACACCGGTCCACTCGCACCGGAAACGGAAACGAGAGAGAGAGAGAGAGAGACCCCTTTTCCACCAACAAGAACCAGGTGCCGGTGTGGTATAGTATTCGGTAACCCTATAGTATTCGGTAACCCTGAGGACCCAAGCAATCCGATTGGTTCAAAGCACGTTTTATGGGTAATCGCTTTAGTGCCTGGTTATAAATCATACAAAATTATTTTATTATAGAAGACGTTTGTACTACGTTTTAACGAGTCATTAATGTATTTAATGTATTTTAAATGATACGTTTCATATACTAGTATTTAACCGAAGCTATAGATTGTGAAATTAAACATTTCTCGTTGTTCGTGTGTTTTTTAGTTAGCTTAGATAATAGCATAGCATACAGCTAACGTTATCCGATGATCGTGCTTTGAGCTTAAACTGCACTGATACTGCCTTACCGTATTCACAGCCATTCGTAATGCAATTATAATTATGTAATTATTTTTTATCCTCAATAATCAGCGCAATATGTTACAAGTACACTTTTATTTATTAAAAGAGCCATAAAATAATATTTATTTGTGTATATTACTATTTTTGCTATTACATTTAAATAAATTACAGAATGCTAGCTATGTTTTGTGGGCATAAATATTAATTTGTTGTCTAGCCTTGACTAAAGAACACTATAATGTAATTATGGAATCACAATCTTAATGTAATTAATCAAACACCTTAATTCATATAATAATCTTTATTTTAAAGAAATAACATGTTAAAGTATGTTTTGTGACGAAATTATTTGTTTTAAAGAAATAGGGCATAATATGTTTTTTTTTTATTACAAGCATGTAATTTGTGTACTAATGCATATGATTTATGTCATAATAATTCTTAATACAGAACATCATACAACACAATAACATTTAATGTAATTAAATTAGAGAATCAAAACTTATATAAAAATTTTATTAAATTACACAATACATAATGAATTCTGAAACTGAATTATGAGATGTAATATATTACATTTTTATTAACACAAAACTACAAGCAAAATGCACATCGTTTTAGGACATTTATAGAGCTTTTTAAAATACACAACAATACAAAGCAGCTTTAAACAAACATACTCTAGTATGTCTTTACTTTCCTAAACACTTTTGTGATAGTCCTCTGGCTATAGATTGTGAAGATTTAAAAACCATTAATGTTGAGTTAGCTGTGTTAAAATATTTAATGAACTGTAAGGTTAAAGTTTTTTGAGAGCTAATGAGACAAATAGATGCAGTGTATTTTGCTGTATGAAAAGTCAAATCTTTAGTTTGAAGTAAATTCATGTTGTCTAGGCAAGTCACCTTTATTTATATAGCGCTTTTTACAATACAGATTGTATCAAAGCAGCTTCACATTGATAACATGAAAATAATACAACAAAGTTTGTTTCTAGAAGAAAATTGCATCATTGTCCACCCAAATTAGACAGATCAATAATATTGTTGAATATTAAATGTCCCCAAATAAGCAAGCCAAAGCCAAGGCAACAGTGGCAAGGAACCAAAACTCAATCAGTGACAGAATGGAGAAAAAAACCTTGGGAGAACCCAGGCTCAGTCGCTCAGTTCTCCTCTGGCCAACGAGCGAACAGTGTATGATTATGATCCAGGCAGCATTACAGGTCAGAGGTCAGATTGGTTGTGTCGATGAGGTCGGCACTTCAGGGATGCGTCATGGTTGGGTCCACGTGCAGGTCCACCATCTAGTCTGGATACGGCCGGAGTCCACCTCACTTCAGAAACGGAGAGACTGGTTGACAATTCAGCACTGCGTTGTCGTCGCGTCCAGGCGTAGGTCCTTCATCTGATCTGGATACGGCCTGGATCCGGCGGACTGCGGTAAACCTCGGTATAAGCAGAGAGACTAATATTAACCTAGACGCCATTCTTCTTATGATGGAACGAGAACATCAGGATTTATGGGAAGTGTTCCCGGTTCCGGCTGGGGTAGGAAGACTGTTCCAGAGTTTTGGTGCTAAATAGGAGAAGGATCTACCGCCAGCAGTCGATTTTGATATTCTAGGAATTATCAACTGGCCGGAAATTTTGAGATCGCAATAGACGTGAAGGACTATAATGCGTTAAGAGTTTGCTCAAGTACTGGGGAGCTAAACCATTTAGTGCTTTGTAAGTAATCAGCAATATTTTAAAATTTGTGCAGTGCAGTGTTGACAGAACCGGGCTAATATGGTCATACTTCCTGGTTCTGGTAAGAACTCGAGCTGCTGCGTTTTGGACTAGCTGTAGTTTGAAGGAACTCTGCAAAAACACACAAACAACACGTCACGTGCAACTGAACACTTGCAGTCTTTAGTGCTGTGAAACACCACTCACTGTTTTTGCTTTGATATGCAAGCCCAAAGGTGCAACGCAGCAGCAGACGCAGCTAGCCCGTTGAACCTGAGGTGTCATGGATGGACTGACTTGAGGGAACTCTGCAAAAACACACAAACAACACGTCACGTGCAACTGAACACTTGCAGTCTTTAGTGCTGTGGAACACCACTCACTGTTTTTGCTTTGATATGCAAGCCCAAAGGTGCAACGCAGCAGCAGACGCAGCTAGCCCGTTGAACCTGAGGTGTCATGGCTGGACTGGCTTGAGGGAACTCTGCAAAAACACACAAACAACACGTCACGTGCAACTGAACACTTGCAGTCTTTAGTGCTGTGAAACACCACTCACTGTTTTTGCTTTGATATGCAAGCCCAAAGGTGCAACGCAGCAGCAGACGCAGCTAGCCCGTTGAACCTGAGGTGTCATGGCTGGACTGGCTTGAGGGAACTCTGCAAAAACACACAAACAACACGTCACGTGCAACTGAACACTTGCAGTCTTTAGTGCTGTGAAACACCACTCACTGTTTTTGCTTTGATATGCAAGCCCAAAGGTGCAACGCAGCAGCAGACGCAGCTAGCCCGTTGAACCTGAGGTGTCATGGCTGGACTGGCTTGAGGGAACTCTGCAAAAACACACAAACAACACGTCACGTGCAACTGAACACTTGCAGTCTTTAGTGCTGTGAAACACCACTCACTGTTTTTGCTTTGATATGCAAGCCCAAAGGTGCAACGCAGCAGCAGACGCAGCTAGCCCGTTGAACCTGATGTGTCATGGCTGGACTGGCTTGAGGGAACTCTGCAAAAACACACAAACAACACGTCACGTGCAACTGAACACTTGCAGTCTTTAGTGCTGTGGAACACCACTCACTGTTTTTGCTTTGATATGCAAGCCCAAAGGTGCAACGCAGCAGCAGACGCAGCTAGCCCGTTGAACCTGATGTGTCATGGCTGGACTGGCTTGAGGGAACTCTGCAAAAACACACAAACAACACGTCACGTGCAACTGAACACTTGCAGTCTTTAGTGCTGTGGAACACCACTCACTGTTTTTGCTTTGATATGCAAGCCCAAAGGTGCAACGCAGCAGCAGACGCAGCTAGCCCGTTGAACCTGAGGTGTCATGGCTGGACTGGCTTGAGGGAACTCTGCAAAAACACACAAACAACACGTCACGTGCAACTGAACACTTGCAGTCTTTAGTGCTGTGAAACACCACTCACTGTTTTTGCTTTGATATGCAAGCCCAAAGGTGCAACGCAGCAGCAGACGCAGCTAGCCCGTTGAACCTGAGGTGTCATGGATGGACTGACTTGAGGGAACTCTGCAAAAACACACAAACAACACGTCACGTGCAACTGAACACTTGCAGTCTTTAGTGCTGTGGAACACCACTCACTGTTTTTGCTTTGATATGCAAGCCCAAAGGTGCAACGCAGCAGCAGACGCAGCTAGCCCGTTGAACCTGAGGTGTCATGGCTGGACTGGCTTGAGGGAACTCTGCAAAAACACACAAACAACACGTCACGTGCAACTGAACACTTGCAGTCTTTAGTGCTGTGAAACACCACTCACTGTTTTTGCTTTGATATGCAAGCCCAAAGGTGCAACGCAGCAGCAGACGCAGCTAGCCCGTTGAACCTGAGGTGTCATGGCTGGACTGGCTTGAGGGAACTCTGCAAAAACACACAAACATGCTGCAACACGTCATGTGCAACTGTACACTTGCAAAGTCTTTCTTTAGTGCTGTGGAACACCACTCACTGTTTTTGCTTTGATATGCAAGCCCAAAGGTGCAACGCAGCAGCAGAACGTAGTTAGCTCGTTGAACCAGGGATGTTGTGACATTAAAAGGCTATTTTAATGACACACTCCACAAGATAAGATAAATCAGCCCAAAAGTGACTGAAACCTTCCGTTCGTCTCAGTATTATAAGGCTGATCTGTACAACAAAAGATTAAAAAAAAAAAAATTTTGTTAGTTCACCAAAACATATAAAAATCAGCCATCAGTTTCTCATCAATGCTTACCTCAGGAATCAGTTCACACATTACAAGGTCGATATGTTCAAGTTTTTTGTCCTTCTTTTGCTCAAACACAATGTTGTCGATGTGTCCTAGAAGTTCCTCAACATGTGCTGACAAGGCTGGATGAAAGCTCTTAGGTTTTGCCATGTTCCCAGTCTTCATTTGCCACCATTTGTTCCACGTGGGTTTCAGTGAGCCTTTCACAATTCCTTGAAACAACTCCTGAAAAAAATATTTAGTATAGCAAACAATATCTAGCCATTTTAAATTTTGTAAAGTCTTATATGTACCTGAATTTCAGTATCACTGACAAGAGAACAAATTCCTTTTTTTTCCACCTCCTCGACTGTCCTATATTTTCAAAATCATCGATCTACTTGATTTATTAAACTTTTAAGTTGATTTGTATGAATGAGGACACACATTTTACACATACCTTTTATACGTCATATGCTGAACAGCATATGCTGCCATTGATGCTGCGTGATATCTTCTCAGATGCCACAGATCGTCTCCCTGTATCACCTCGTTTTTCATAGAGGTCCATTTGTCCCTCACCTCCATTTCTGCCATCTAATGCAATAAACACAGTTGTTAAAGTAATGTAGATAAAAATAAAATAAAATAAATAAATAAAAGCATTTATTTAACTTACTGTACAAACCAAAACCCCACAGTTGTTAGAGTCAGCCAGCCTCCACTGTTCTGGGTACTCAACAGTCCATTTTCCCAAGTCCCAAGTTTTTCGGAAGGCATTGCTTTTGTGCAAAAGAAAAAAATAATTAATAAATGTACATTAGTAAATAAAGATAACAATTTTGACATTTATAAAGCACATAATACCATAGTATAGTCAGGTCCATCGCAGAAATTGACTTGTAGTTGCCAGTGGGGTCGTAAACTCGAATACGATTCAGCAAACCATCCAAGACCTTTACAACATAAACAGAAACCGCTTTAACCAAAGTAACAACTGTTGAGTAAAAATGTATTTTTTAAAAAACACACATACCCACAAAATGAAGTGGTTTCCCTTTTCGGGGCTCTGTCCACCAACAATTCTTGGAATAAGGACTGTGTCATTCTCATCAAGGTCCTTTAAAATATTTTTAAGTAAGTAAGTAAGTAAATGTGTCCCCTGCCCTTGAAATTTCTAATTTAATATATTTTCATTTACCTTCAGACAAGAAATGTGACTGTCATCCACATGTTTCTTGATATTGAAGGATCGCCACCAGAGCACGAACGTGTGCACCTGTAAAGCAGTTCCACCATGTGCTTTACAGAGCTGTGCAATCCTTGTGTCAAGAATCTAAAAGAAATAGTAGATTTCAATGAAATGTTGTTGAATAATATAAGAAGTACAAATAGGAAGTTCGTGTACAAACGCCCATACAAATAAGCTGCCATTGGACGCATATGGAGGTCTTGCCTGAGTCCCAAAATTTCTCCAATCATGCATTCATGTCTATGTCTCATTACCCTCTAACAGAATCCACGGTTTCGAGAATATCCGAGAAACTTTATTTTTCAACCCAAAAAAACTATAAGGTGTGTAGTACCCTTACAGATATTTTGGGTCGAAAAATAAAGTTTCTTGGATATTCTTGAAATCTTGGATTCTGTTAGAGGGTGCTGAGACATAGACATGAATGCATGATTGGAGGCTCTAGAGCCTTCCAGAGCTGAGATATGGAGATCCCACAAAGCATTTATTCCATTGGGGCAAATAGAGACTCGCATACAGTGAAATTTTGGGATGAAATTTGGCCCTTTTGACGCTTTTTGTTTGGACGTTTTCTGGAAACCGGGACTAATTAGAGCTATTACAAATATGTCTCAAAAATGTTATCAAATTAAAATTCTAACGTCGTCATTCAGCCATGGGAAACTTTTTTTCTGTGGACACAGTGTCTCGAAATCTTCAACTGTGGCCTGGCATCTCGGAAACTGAATGAGTGGCCGCTTTCTGTCGGTTTCCTCACTCAAAATGCGCATATACATTTCCTAGAAAAAAAAAAATGCTTTGTAATTGTCTTACATATATAATATTATATAATATATAACAGACTTCCATTTATTTGACATCTTACCTCTTCTAGCTCCAAGATGTGAAAGCGATCCACTGAAAACTGATTTTTTTTTTCAATTTCTGTAAACACATTTGGATCAGTCACAAATCTTTGTTAAAGTTACTAATTGTACTTTTTTAAAAGCAAATCAAATAAAGCATACCTGTGCGTGATGCATCACCTCCTGCCATGTCTGTCTTCAGGCAGTAAGAATCATGGTCATCATGAATATTCACTGAAAAAGGTTGTATATGTAATATTTTACATTTGCCATAAACATTTACTTCAAAAAGTGGCCCATCTACTGTAATGTACTGCCTTTCTCACCATTCAGGTTAATGTCACGCCGCAGGAATGGTTTGAGTTGGGACACATTGGTTTTCTGGCGGAGAATGTTGCCGGATTTGTCTGCAAGTGTAGCAACCCCTTTTTCGGTAATGTCTTCGACCACAAAAGGGCCTGTCCAGTTCCCCTCTAAACGTCCACCTTTGCGTCCCTCTTTTCTTTTGTTTGCTTTGAGTACCTCCTCTCCTTCGTGGATGTGAAATGATTTCACATTTTTTCTTTTCCGGGACTCGTACTCCGCCTTTTGCTTCCCCTGTGCTTTTTCAATGTGACCCCGCACCTTATGAAAATAATGCATAATAAACAGATTTAATATAATACCTTAAATAATGTGAATTATTGCTTAATTATAGTTCATACTACAGACAATTACCTTTGCCTGTACTGCTGTCACCTCTACTATCTTTGTGGGCATTACAATATTCGGATCCTCTCCTACAAAGCAATCTGTCTCAGATACTACCTTTGTGTTTAGAAGCTCTGGCGTGATTGGGTGCCGGTGAAACATCAAAAAGAATGGTGTATACTTTGTAGAGCCCTAAAAAAAGTGTTTCAACAAATTACATTTTACATAATCAATTGCATTTAATCATTTCTTTTTAAAGCAGTTCCAATCACCTGCTTTGAGGTGTTGATGGCATGCACCACATCCTCCAGTTTTTCGTCCCAGTCATTCTGCATGTCATTGCAGTACTTTGACAATGACCTCTTTATAGTCTGATTTGTCCTCTCATCCTGTCCATTTGACTGAGGGTGGTAAGCTGACGTGACACACTGCTTCACACCCAATTCCTTAAATATGTCCGCATTTAGCTGTTATCAAAAAGGTATCAAAGACATGGTAGATTCTTATAACATATAGCCCAAAAATTTTATAATAAAATCTTCTTAACTAAATAATAATAACCTGG
The DNA here is from genome assembly GCF_951802725.1 of Rutilus rutilus. Classification (NCBI taxonomy): domain Eukaryota; kingdom Metazoa; phylum Chordata; class Actinopteri; order Cypriniformes; family Leuciscidae; genus Rutilus; species Rutilus rutilus. The sequence continues at coordinate 18,069,401 of NC_140217.1, read as the reverse complement.
TTCACAAACTCCCTCCCCTGGTCTGTGATTATTCTTTCAACCAGTCCATATGCATTAAATGCTTGTAAGACCCCTGTAGCCACCTCAACTGCGGTCTTACACTTCAGGGATTTGGCGAAAACCCATTTGGTGAAGAGGTCAGTCATTGTGAGGACATAAATGTTCCCCTGAGGACTGGTTGGAAATGGTCCCATCAAATCCATTCCTATTACAGTCCAGGCTTTAGTGACCTTGATAGGGTGCAACACTGGGGCCACTGTTTTAATAGTATCAGTGCGCTGACACTGTGGACATTGGGCAATCTAAAAAAAAATTTGTAGGTGTTTGTAACATTACAAACAACAGAAACACATTACTTTGTACAACTACATCAGGGGTCTCAAACTCAACATAGGATTTTGAGGACACGACTTAACACCATTAAGTATTTATTATAATATGATCTTGTGGCCTCAATATAATATGTCGTGGCCTCAACATAACGTACCAATGAGTTAATTATTTACACTTGAGGGGCTGTATGAAACCATCTCGTGGGTCAAGAATTTGAGTCTACAATTATCTTACCCACTTCATGACGTCCGGAAAGATGCCTTGCCAGTAGTATGCGCTTGCAATCTTATTAAATGTCCTTGTTATCCCCTGATGCCCACCTGTAGCTGGGCTGTCATGACAGTCCCGAAGGACTCGTTCCTTCTGTTGCTCATCCATGACAACTAGACGGTTTGATCCGTCTGCAGTCTTGTAATAAAGATGTCCACCTGTGTTAGAGACATAAAGAGGTAATGTGAGGGAACGCAACACACAGTAAATCATGTTATTTATTGAAGAAAATATTACGTCAAATTAGTTGTTTTATCATAAGCAAACGTAGCGTATACTGTAAATTACATAATACATAACACATTAAAAGGCAATGATATTTTTCTACTTCCCCTGCACAATGAACTTCTTAGCAGAACGCCTGACAATTCTCTTCCGTCCGGTGTCGGCGTTCCCTTGGTAAACTCCACGCTCCAGGTACTCCTTCACCTCAGCATGCAGCGCAAACTGTAACATAACTTTAATGCAAAGCAAAAGTAATGATATTAGGTTGATTAAACGTATTAATTGTGCAGTCAATCGATCCAAAAAATTAACTCGATTAAATACACTTTTTTTCTGATTAAGCGTGATTGATCACAATCATAAACACTCAAGTTTCAGTAACACTGTATAATAACGTTCAGATGTAAGTCATTTATAAGTGGTTAGTTAATGATGAACTAATCATTTACAGAACATGAATATGCGTTTCATACATGTTTAATAAATAATGTTATTTTTTCTGTATGTATGTAGTAATTAGAGGGTTCAGAAAGTGTTGTAAATGGCTTGAATACACATACAGATCATTTGTAACAGGTAAGTATCATTTGTAACAGGTAAGTGTAACACATTTACAAGTAATGAATATTTTACACTTTAGATTAGGGGATGCAAAAAGTGTTGTAAATGATTTATTCATGCGTTTACACATCTATAACAGGTGTTGAACACTGTAGTGTGTAGTGTCGTGTGTAGTGTAGTGTGCACTGCAGTGTAAGTGCTGACTGGTGAGGGTATAGACAGCTGTCTTCTCTGAAACACATGGAGTCTTTAACCACTGTGCACCTGATGTGAGCAAAACATACAGAAAAATTTAACATAATGAACATTTATGAAACGCATAGTCATATTTTATAAATGATTAGTTAATCATTAACTAATCATTTGTAAATTACTTGTAACGAAATGTACAAAACATACATAAAATGTTAGTATATTACTTATTAATCATTTATGAACGCATAGTCATGTTTCATAAATAATTAGTTACTCATTTACTAATCACTCAAAAAATTTTTTTTACAAAGCATACATAAAATGTTAGTATATCACATGCTAATCATTTATGCATGTTTTGTAAATGATTAGTTCATCATTAACTAAGCACTTATTAATGACCTACAACTGAACGTTATTATGAAGTGTTACCCAAGTCTCTATACGTTTTTACTATATTTTATAATTTAATCATTTCACATTTAATCTTCAGATTAATGTAGAAAAACATAAAATAACTAAATAAAGACATTATATTTTAAATACTTGTTTAATAACTTATATATATATAAATGAAGGCCAGTATCACTGATATTATACAGCTACTGATGTCTTGATAAATATGGGAAATAAAAAGAAATTGAATAAAACGTAAAACACTCTGCACTGCATAAGTTATAAATTAGATATAAATGAATCCTTATTAAAGCTACAAAAGTTCTTTAGTTAGGAGCAGTGAGTAATTTTCTCTGTTCCCATTGTTATTTGATTGACCTCGTGTGAGACAACTATATTGGGTGCTGTCCCTTTAAGACCTGCAGTTGCCGACTGCCTATTACTGCTGCGCAGTGCGCACCATATGGTGCGCGTGACTGTCAGGACATGTGTGTGTCTTTTCGCGCTCAAATGTTTTTAAACCATTTGCTTTAAGTGCATGTTAAATGTAAAGCTAGCTAAAGAATAACAGAAAAAAAAACGAATGCTGCGTTATTTTTATCGCGTTAAACTGGACTAAAATAATCGCATGCGTTAACTTTGATAGCACGAGCTATTAATATATTCAATGCAACTGTGCCAAGGTGCTCAAACTCGCTTTGATGTATTTATGCAAATGCCTGCACGAGCTGAGGCCTTTAATTTTTAATTGTTCATTCGGCAAAAAAGACTTTCGTCCAAATTGTTTTAGGCCTATAACATTGCAAATTTTTTTTTTTTCCGAAAGAAAAGCATGCTCATGCAATAATGTTGAACTGTGTCTTAAGTATCTATAACGGTAAAAATTATTACAGGCCGATAATTTCGTTTTTATTAAAATATAACTACAATTAAACATTATTAAAATACACCGGGTGATGGATATACTTACTGAAATGTTGGATGATGAGAAAAAAAAACACAATAATTAATGTAAATTTAAATTGATAATTAAATTATATTTTTGAATTAAGTAAGGTAAATGTATTGGTCGCAGAGATGAAATTGTCCAGAGATATTTGGTCACAGAGATGAAACTGTCCAGAGAGATGCACAGATGTCCAAAGATGAAATTTTCGCAGAGATACTTTGTAGAATTTCTGACGAAAGGGACCTGTGAAACATGGCAATCGTATATATAGTCCCGCATTTAAAAAAAAAAAGTGATGAGACATTCTCATTGGTCATTTTCAAGTGTCTTTAAAATGACAATATTTTATTGATGAATTGCGTTACATTGTTTTGTTTTTTAAAACCTGTGTATATATATTATAAATTGCCCTTTCGATGTGTGCAAAAAATATTGTATTGGTGAAAAACGTTATCTCTAATACGTTTTTTTTTTTTTTTTTCTGTCATGTACAACCGGAATGGCAATATCATTACTTTTTGCATTAGAATATACAGAACAGGTGCATAAAAGAAATACAAATAAAACAAGAAAAATAATTATCATAGTATTAAACAAAAAAGATTGAAAGGTTAAAGGGGCTGGTTGTGTTTTTGTTTTGTAAATCATATTCTTCTTTAATGCAAACAATATTTATTGCATTCTTTTTTTTTTCATCACTTTAAGGGCTTTTAAGACAAACTCATTAAGAAGTTTTCTCTCATTTACAACTCTTCTCATTTATAACTCATTTACAAGCAAAGTAATACATTACAAGTAACATCCATTACATAATCAGATCACTTTTTGATGTTATGAGTAAATAAATGCAATAAAATCACATACATTATGTAAGCACGTTACATTCTAATAATACAAATACATTTATTTACATGAATGTCACTGCAGATTAAGTATTTTCAAAAACACTATTCACAGTATAAGTATGAATTGTAGCTGAAATATAGCCATTGATGCATGAGGTCCACTACAGTGGACAGATAATTGATCAGATTTTTCTCCCAATCTAAAATCAAAACTTGAAAATTTTAACTGTGATATGACTCATTAGATATTGTTTGATGCTGCAAAAAATTTTTTACCTACAAGAGTCTCCTAGGAAAGAAGGAATGGTTGAATATTCCGGAGCAACTTGGCATTTCTGACTGACCATTGACCATCTTGGTTTGGAGGGGAAAAAAATCTAAACACAACGGCTTGCCACTTGGTTGCAATGTATAGGATGATGCACCCGGGTCCAATAAAGAGGCTGATGTGCAACTATGCCATCAAAACCCGTGCAAATTTAAGCAAATGTTTTTTTAATAGCTGTCCACTGTAGTGACCACTATGCATGAAAGGGTTAATCCATATAAAACAGCGCTTAATCTTGCAAAGTATGTTTTGGTGCTACTGCTATCATTACGTTAGTAATTCATTAAGTTAACTATAAAGTGTCGCTATGTTGTAGATTGTTTTCATAGTTATGTGTGAACTTGTGTGTATGTGTGGTTGCATTAGTTGCAGCCTATAATTTCAGTTTTATTGATCAATAATAGCCATTATAAAAGCAGCCTAAAAGGTATAAGAAGCTATACAAGTCAAGAAATAAATGAAGTAAAACGATTCAGTCAAACATAAGTCAGCAGGCTACAACGTTAAAGATAAATAGCCTAAATAATTTAACGTTATATAAAATTATGAAACTAAAACTTTGCCCTCAGCCAAAACGATTTGCCAGGGAACAAATGATAGATTAATGATATCAAAGATCGTACACGATCGATACACAAGACCAGCGGCAGACTTCAGCATCTCATCAGCCGAGGTATGGTTGTTCCAAGCGGGATACATGAGCGCTGAGCACCCGATGATCCCTTCGATCTCACATCTCCGAAAACGTCAGATCAAATTTTTAAATAGGCGCTATCTGTATAAACAAACAACATATTTGAGATTGAAACAACTACATTATCGACTGAAAAACTCTTAAAACTACATTTCGTGACACATTAAGAGTAGTATTTTTAAATTTCGCGGTCTTTCTCCTGCTATTGACGCAACTTGAGATTTTAAATATTAGCTATAGAATATACACAATTTACATATACAATATACAATTTAATTTAATCTTACCTTGCATATAGCAGCGGGATTTAGCATTCTACATAAAGCTACCACATAATAACACTAAAACAGCTCACGTTAGCTACAAGTTATCGCGAGAACAGATTTAGATCAGGCATACTACTGGCATACTAATTGGGTCCTCAGGGTTACCGAATACTATACGGTTACTGGATACTTCACCACACCTGTGCGGAGTTGGTTCGACTGACGAGCCTCCAAAGAACCGGTTTGCTTTTCCACAGGCTAAAAGAGCCAACGCAGAGCCAGGTCTTACGTCACAGCTACGTCTCATCTTTCTCAGCAACGTTAGCGCGGCGGCGCCAAACACAAACACATCATCAACAATGGCGCACGTTGCTTTGCTATTGATGTTCATGGCTTTGCGGACCTACATCGGCATCCAAACACGGCGGATCCAACGTGTTCGCGCGGCTCGCCATTATTTGTACAGACGGAGATTACAAGCGAGAGTAACGGCATGTACATAACATTTATTTTTAACAATAAGATGCCGACTTTAGCCTTAGATTTATATTTTAGATCGCGTCCATCGTGTTTAGCTGCTGTTAGCTCGATTAGCTGCTATTTGAAAATGGCGGTCACAAGTTTCTCTTCAGTCTTGTTGGCCACGGTAACCCCGCCCCCAGCCTCTGACGCAAGCGGTTCTTTCTTGGCTCCGTTCTTTTTTTTTATTTATTTATTTTTTTATTTATTTTTTTATTGAACAATATTAACAACCATAATTGGGCTGGTACAACAAATGAAACGTCTTCACAGACAACAGACAAGCACCTTACATATGATAGAAAATACAAATAATTAAATAAAATTAATTAATTAATAAAAAAAAAAATAATAATAAAAAAAAAAAAGAAAAGAAAGACACCACAACAACTAGGGGTTTTCACTTTTCAGAAAGATTCACATCCTCTATCAAAGTAGATAAGATTAAGGCATTCTTTTTCTTCATTAACTTTAGTGATAAAAAGTAATGACACAGTTCTCTATGAAAAACATTAAAGTTTGGAAGTGTTTTCAGGAATCTATTCTTGTGTAAAAAGAATTTCCCCAGGATTATGAACGTATTAACTGCCAAGTCATGCGCTTCATCTTTCATAAACATACCAAAAATTATATTTTCCTTTGTTAATGCAGGCAAATCTTCAAATTTAGGAAATAGCCAGTAATGCAAATCCTCCCAAAAGGTATAAGCAAATTTACATTCATAAAACAGATGTTCTGTTGTTTCAATCTGATCATCACAAAATGAGCAACAATTAACCTCAAAACCGAATCGATATCTCAAAAATTCTTTAGATGGATACACTCCATTAAGAATTTTAAAATGCACTTCCTTTGCTTTGGGTGCAACTGGAAATTTAAGAAATTTTGTTCTTAAAATTTTAACTTCAGTACTGGAAAAATATTTAAAAATTGAATTCTTATTTGAGGAATAAGGGTATAATTCTTTCACAAAGCCTTTCCGAATTGTAATATTAGGTAAATTTATATGAGTAAGAGAAACTCCATTCACCAAAAGCATAGGAAGACAGGGGGTTACATTACTTTGAAAAACGCTTAAAGACATCTGGATTATAGATTGTGGTATTGCTTTGATAATGTTATCGTACTGTTTTCTGTCAAATAAATCAAATTTGGAACAGAAAGTCTCAAAAGACATAATGCCTCCGGTATTGTCTAAAATATGCGTTATTGACCATATTCCTTTCTCCCACCAATTATTGTAAAATAAAGACTTATTCCTAAATGTCACATACCTACAGTTCCACAAAGGGATGTTATGAGGACTGAAATTATGCTTGTAGATCATTTTCCAGTAAAGTAAAACCTGTTGATGAAACGCTGATAACTTAACGGGGAGTTTTTTAAGGTCATAATCACATCTAAGAAGGAGATTGACTCCTCCTAATTTTTTAAAAATTTGCCTGGGAATATGAAACCAAAAACTATATTCATTTTTCAAAAAGGATCTTAGCCAATTAATTTTAATAGTACCATTAATACATTCAATGTCAATTGCTTTTAGCCCTCCTTCATCATATTCTTTAACCAAGACTCCTCTTCTAATGTAGTGTGTTTTTCTTTTCCAGATAAAATTGAAGTTGGCTTGATTTATAGCTTTTATTGCATTCTTAGGAAGTGAAATTGAGTAAGCAGGGTAAATAAGTCTAGAAATGCATTCCATTTTTGAAAGAAAAATTCGGCCAATAATAGAAATGTCTCTTTGAGACCACAAATTTAAATAAGTTTTACACTTATCTAGATTATTCCAGATGTTGAGATTATTAAGTGTGGCACTATCCTTTGTAATGTGTATACCTAGGTATTTAACGGTATCTTTAATAGGAATATTATAAAAGGTTGACAGAGTGGAGTTATGAATTGGTAATAATTCACATTTTTTCAGATTTAAATTTAAACCAGATGCCTTAGAGAAAAGCTCTACAGTTTGGAGAATTTTTGGAACTTGGTTAATGTTTTTCATGAATATGGTCGTGTCATCAGCCAATTGGCTAATGACTAACTGTTTGCTGAACACTATCAATTTTTCAAAATCAGAATGTTTTATTAGAATGGAAAGCATTTCCGCTGCAGCAATAAAGAGCAGGGGTGAGATAGGACAACCTTGTTTGATTCCTCTATCAATTGAAAATCTTGAAGATGTACCCTGAGGTAATATAACTGAGCTATTAGTGTTCTTATAAATTAATTTGACAAAATTAATAAAATTTTCTCCCAGTCCAAATAATTCTAAAGTGCGAAACATAAAATTGTGTTCAACCGTGTCAAAAGCTTTAAAAAAATCTAAAAATAAAATAAAACCATCTTCAATCAAATAATTATAATCCAGTAAATCAAGCACAAGTCGTATATTATTGTGAATTGAGCGCCCCTTTAAAAAACCTGACTGTGTCTCTGAAATAATCTGTGAAAATCCAGATTTTAATCTGTTTGCATAAATATGAGTTAAAATTTTATAGTCATTATTTAGCAGGGTTATTGGCCTAAAGTTGTCTATTAAATTAGGATTTTTCCCAGGTTTGGGGATGAGTGTAATAATCCCTTGTTTCATAGTGGTTGGAAGAAAGTGGGATTCAGATATTTCTTTTAACATATTAAAAACAAGGTCTTTGATATTCTCCCAAAAATGTCTATAGAAGTTACTCGTTAAGCCATCTGAACCGGGCGACTTATCTAATGATAAACAATTCATGGCTTTTTCCACTTCAATCATACTAATATCAGCATCACAAATATTTTTTAAACTCTCATCTACTTTGGGGATCCAATCTTTAATAAGATCAAAAAACACATCAGCATCTGAGTGTGAATAAGAGGAGGAATAGAGTTTACTGTAGAAACTATAAATTTCCTTAGAAATCTTATCAGGATCTGTGCATTCTTGGTTATTAATTAGCAAAGATTTAATACCATTACGCTCTTGTCTCTTTTTCTCTAATCTACAAAAATATGCAGAGCTCCTTTCGCCCTCCTCTATCCACTTCGCCCTTGATCTTATATACGCTCCTTTGGCTTTATCAACATAAATTTTGTCTAGTGAAGATTGTAAAAGAAGAAGTTTTTGTTTGTCAATTTCATTTAAAGAAGGTCTAATACAAATACTGTTTATTTCTTTAATAATTTCTAATTCTTTTTTTCTGCTAATCCTGCTTAATAATTTACCCGAAGATATAGAGATCTGACGCACCTTATATTTTAAAAATTCCCATTTTTCCCTATACGTTGTAAAATTAGAATCTCCAGTAACATTATTAATTGTAGCTATGATTTTTTTACAAAAAATGTCACTGTTTAGAAGATTTGAATTGAATTTCCAGTACCCTTTTGGCCTTTGAAATGTTTTAGCAGGTTTAAGAATAAGTTTAACCATACAGTGGTCAGTTAAAGGTGCAGCAGAAACTGTAGAGATTGACTCCAGACCAGATCCAAAATCAGAAACCAGCCAGAAATCTAATCTAGATTTCACTGAACCATCAGGTTTAAACCAAGTGAAGACTTGGATACAAGGGTTTTTAGTCCGCCATACATCTATCAAATTAAACACACCACAAAAGTTAAGCAATACAGGATTATAATGATGTCTTGTATATTTTGAGGGAGATCTATCAAGCCAATCATCTATTACCATATTAAAGTCACCTCCGAAAATAAAATTATCAGTTGGATACCTTTTACCTAAATCCTTTGCAACTCTGATAACATCATCAATCATCGTTTTGTTTTGGTTTTGATTATTATATCCATATATATTTCCCAGAATCAAAAAACTATCCTCTATTACAGAAACGCATAATATCCAATGACCAAAACTGTCCTTAGCAGTGGTTAGTATTTTCCCAGGAAAGTTGTTTAAGAGTATAGCAATGCCTGCTGACCTATTAGAACCATGAGAGAAGAGTATTTTATCTCCCCATTGGTTTGACCAGAATTTTTCATCAGTGTCAACAGAGTGAGTTTCTTGGAGAAAAAAACATTGTGCCCTTTCATTTTTACAAAAAAGGAATACTGATTTCCTTTTAACAAAATCTCTTAGACCCCTAGTATTAAGTGAAACATAAGAAAACACCTGGTTATGAGAAAACATAAAAAAGGAATTAAGAAAAACAAGTAAAAAAGATTTAAGTAAAGATTTCTTGAAGTAAACATTGCAAGGCCCCTATCAATCATTTTTATATATGTGATCAGAGTAATTATAAAACAACCTTTTTTCCTTTTAAACTTAAGGATCTAAGGTGAACAAGCTTTAATAACTTATGTTGAAGTTTCCTTTGTTTGAAAACGTGAAACAAACCCCCTCCCTTTTTCTAAAGCTTTATATAAAACCCTGATGTTAAATTAACAAGCTAACAATTAAAGAATTTTATTTTCCTTTCATTTTTACCTCCCTTCTTTACATAGAGATTATTAAACTGATAATTCACTAATGTAGTAACATGCCCTTTTAACTACAACAGATATTTCTACAGGATATATATTTCGGTTAGGGCAGAACTTATCAATATATACCTGAGGTATAAATATCAATCTGTTAGATTGATAGATTAATGACGTGCCTTTGTCCAAAACGCTGTCTAATCCAGAGTAACCCTGTTACTGTTGATGTAGCCCACATGTCCTCTGTAATACACATTTTGGCCAGCCGCCCTGGCCTGCTCCATCTTCGGCCATGCAGCTGCACGAGCCTCCCTGTCAGCTTTGCAAAAGTCTTGCTTGAAATGAATCCCCAAATCCTTGCAAACCTTAGAGTTTTTGGACAACTTCCAGATGGCGTCACGGTGGAATCTCATGGTGAACTGGATAATAACCTGACGATCTCTCCCCTCTTCTTTTCTCCCGATGCGGTGCACAGTATCAACTACCGAATCCATCGATGTGTTCCACTGCGGCGCTAATTTAGACAGGATACTCTTGACAACGTCTCGGGTGTTTTCGTCAACTTTTTCTTTCAAACCATGTATTTTAAGGTTCCAGCGTCTCTTATAACGCTCCACCTCCGTGACTTTATCCTTCAGCTCCTCGTTATCCTTTACAAGATGGGGCAACTCTTTTTCAATCGCTTGAATCTTGACCTTGCACTCTTTAATCTCAGTGGCATTCAGCTCCACTAGTCTGGTAACATTAGCCACCATGACAGAGTTTTCTCTCAGCTGGTCGCCGAAGCGGTCAATTCTGGAGGTGAGCTTTTCTATAGCTTCAACAAGGGACGCGTTTGGCACTTCAGACAAATCCTGTGAGGTTTTAACCTTCGAAGGTGGCACTGTACCTTTCGATGGAGTTGGAGGGGAACCTTTTCTCTTTGTCCCACCACCACTGGTTGTAACATCCATCTGCCCGTAATCATGGTCCGTGTTTGCTTGGCCTGAGGTAACGTTAGCAACTGATCTAACGTCTGACTTTCCGTTTGGCATTTTTGGTTAAAACTTAGATTGGGCTTTAAAAATATGGAATAGAGAGTTTCAAATCCTAATTTAAAAGTTCAGTTAACTGTTTTTAACCTTTAAACCAATCACATTGAATTTTGAAGTAAAAAATTCCGGGGCAGGTGAACGAGAGCTCAGAAAGTGCTGCTTGCCCGTTCCGCCATCTTGCCGAACTCTCTTGGCTCCGTTCTAGACCCTGCAATGATTTGGTGCTACTTAAGAACCAGTTTTACTGGTTCGGAGCTGGTGCTTTGGCGGTGGAAAAACAAAGAACCGATTTGAAACTAGGCTCTGGCTCCGAACCAGCACCAGCTCTGCCTTGGTGGAAAAGGGGTGTCGAGAGAGAGAGAGAGAGAGAGAGAGAGAGAGAGAGAGGGCCTACATTAAATCTTATTCCCCCGGTTTCACAGAGGCTTAAGTCTAGTCCTAGACTAAAATGTAAATCTGAGCTATTTCATTTTCAACTGAAAGAAACTTGCACTGACTGATCTTAAAACATGTCAGTGCATTTGTTTTGTCTTAAGATGCACACCAGTAATGCCTTTTTCTAAGGCATGTTTATAAAAATTACTTAAAAACGCCTAATTGAACCATGACCTAATCCTGGCTTAATCTAAGCCCTGTCTGTGAAACCAGAGGCCTAGCTGTTGCACAAAAGTAGAATTAAGACATCCGGGATAAATGACTCAGCTGAGCTCAATGAAGCCAAAACATGTGCGTCCAGGCTTAATTGGTTGCACAAAGACCAAGCCAGGATGAGCAGACACGGATTCATTAAGCCAGGTGAAACCAATCCTGGATAGGTGCGCGCTCACGGCTCACTCAAATAGACCCCGCCACAGATCACAGATTAACTGATTTACCATGGCAACTAGAGCCGCGTACTTTTCCCCGTCGGAAGCACAAATCCTCATGGAGGCATACGAGGAGGTAAAAGATATAATTAAGAAGAAAGGCAACACCGCCACAGTGATAAAGCAAAGAGAAAAAGCGTGGCAAAGTATTGCAGACCGCCTGAATGCGTAAGTAGTGCACAATTACACACTCACCGCTCCGCTGAAACATCACAATTACAATTCAAATATTTAATTCACATCTCCAAAAACGCAGTTGTACTGTAATTATGAAACGGTTAAATTTTTAAATGAAATGCACTGCAGATATGAGTGAAATTGTGTAAAGTAACTCCATCACACTGTATAAAGCTATGATAAATTATTATTAAAGCCTTACATTATTATTTAACGTTACTACGCTCAGTACGGTTTAATCTTAGCCGTTGTACTCTGCTTCTTATGTTGTCCACCGTTTTTTTTTTGTGTTTCTCCTGCTTTTATTAATGTAAAGCTGCTTTGACAGAATGAAACAATTGTGAAAAGTGCTATATAAATAAAATTTAATTGAATAAATAGATGAGCTATAATAATAATCACTTTAATTTATATAGCGCCTTTCAAAGGACCCAAGGTCGGTTGCTCACTGCACTGCAAAAATGTCTTTCTTACTTAGTATTTTTGTCTTGTTTTCAGTAAAAAAAAATATCTAAAAAAAAACTTAAATATTTTCTTGAGCAAAATTACCTAGGAAAATAAGCACAAAAATCTGCCAGTGAAACAAGAGAACTTTTCTAAAATTAAGTGTTTATGGAAAAAGTAAACTTATTTCAAGAGAATTTTTCTTATTATATTGACAGATTTTTAATTTTTTGCTTGTTTTAAGCACACATTTACTTAAAGTTTATATTTTTTGTCTAAACTATACTTATTTTGCTAGGTCATTTAGCAAATCAAGAAAATACATCTTTATTTAAGATTTTTTTTTTTTTGATATTTTTACTGAAAACAAGACAAAAATACCAAGTCATTTTTTGCAGTGTGACTCCATTAAATGTTCTTGTGATAAAGAATGTGTGTGTGTGTGTGTGTGTGTGTGTGTGTGTGTGTGTGTGTGTGTGTGTGTGTGTGTGTGTGTGTGTGTGTGTGTGTGTGTGTGTGTGTGCGTGTGATGTAGATTAAACATGAACGGGCCAAAACGGACATGGCAGCAGGTCAAAATCAAATACAAGAACATTCTGCAGAATGGTATGGTCCCTGACTAATATTTAACAAAGCACAAGCATATATTGTACCCAGAAGGTGCCTGCTCACACATTGTCTGTACTGTTTTAGCAGTGAAAAAGAATACCCACAGACAAGGCACGGGTGGTGGGTCACCAAAGGCTGACCTTACCCCAGCAGAGGACATGGCCTTGGAGCTAAATAAAGGCAGGCCCGTCTTAGAGGGGATCCCTGGGGGGAAAGAGACGAGCATAGGTTCCTCCCAAGATGCCACCCGCTTCATTCAAGGTATGTCCTTCCATCTCTACATGGGATACAACCACATTCATATTGAATCAATTTGGACTGTCTGACTTTGGTTTACCTATTGCCTTGCAGTGTCTGGCAGCACTGTGTTCCTGTTAGAGCCACCAGCACAAGCACCAGACGATGCTGATCCAGTGAGTACTCCATCAAAGGCATACTGTAGGCCTGGCATGTCTTGTCTACTAGCTTCAATATGAATCCGATTAAATGTGATAGGGTGAAAGCCCCAGTGCAGCAGCAACAGCACATGATGGAGACGATGATGAGGAGGAGACCATCTCTCTGGATTCCAGAAGGCATGAGGTATCATGTTAAGACTGTGAAAGTACTATTTACTCTACAATGGTGAGGAGTCCTCATCAAAATCAAAAAATCTAATTTCTTTTACAGGACCCAGATGCTATACAGTGGGAAAACCAGCCTGGCAACATAGTGCGTATTAATAAAAGGACACCACATCCTGCCAAATTCCAGCTGCGCTAATTGTATTGTGTTCACAGAGCTCACAAGCTATCAGAAAGTTGTATGGCAACCACCTCCGGCGCCAAATAGAACTGGCAGACATAGACATTCAGTACAAGAAGAAAAAGATGGAAAATCTTGCACTGGAGTCCGAAATAAAAAAGAGGACAATTAGGAAACTGGACCTTGAAATAAAAAAACTTGAGAGGGAGGTGAGATATGCCTTCAATGTACACTGTATGCTAACTGTAACACAAATGTATTAATCATTATTTTTCTTTCCTCCCCCAGCTCCAAGAAGATGACACAGCTCAAAATAAAAATTAGGTATATTCTCGTAAAGTCAAGTGAGCCATGACATATGAGCTCTTATTGGCCCTCATTTATCATTCTTGCGTAGAAACGGGCGTATATATTGGCGTAAGATTATGCTTACACTCCTCTCATCGCCTGATTTATGAAGCTGTGCGTACCTCTGAAATCCAGGTGTACGCAATACCTGCCCTTGATAAATGCCGCGGCTGAAATCGATCGTCATTAGAATAACACGCCCCTATATATTCAAGTCTCCGCTCCCCCCACGCCCTCATTTTACGCCATGGACACACGGAAGACGGCAAAGAAGAGAAACTTCTTTGAGAAAGAGAAAGCGAAACCAGGGAAGTGGAAAGAAACAAAATTGATTTCTAGATTTTTATTATTAATGACGTTTATTGTTATTTAGAAGAAGAATGTCGTTATTATTATTTGTATTATTATTATTATTATTTAAAAGAAGAAGAATGTCATTTTTGTTATTTTGTAAGTCTGAATGATTTTTTTGGTCATTGAAAGCCTTTCATTACTAAACCCAGTCCGTGCACATCTGCCGGGCCTAACCCTGGCCTAACCATCGTTTCAAAGAATAGTACAACGGCGAGCGCGTCGAAAAACGCCTCGTCCGTTTGGGGAGGTGCGCGCGCAGTCTGTGCGGAGACTCGCGCTGCGGAGCCAGGCGAAAGTATAAACAAGGCTTGAAACGTCAGGTAAAGCGCACAGGCTCGCAACTGAAGGAATACATATGCCTACAAATCAAATGCTTTGGTAAAATCACACAAATTAAACATTGAAGTCCATGTTGCACAAAAAATAAACACTGAAGTTTATAATTACTATGTTGTTGTTTTTTTTTACAGTGGCTCATAATATATCATATCTTTTAGTTTGTCAGTGCGTTTTGCAGTGTTAGGAATTGTTTTTCTGCGCATTCCCGCACTCAAAACGTGCGTACACCACCTCGTGAGCTGGCGTAGGATTTGAGCGTGCCGTACGCCAACGTCCATATTGATAAATCTCAAAGTCACCGTGGTTTTGGGTGTACGCCAGGTGTACGCTGGAAATTTGGTGTACGCACTTTTGATAAATGAGGGCCATTGTGAGCACACAGGACGGTGGCATCTTTCTAAGGTTTTTTTTATTTTCCCAGCAATCAGTACAACCAAGTCATCGTTATAAGGCACCGGCCTCTTTTGCCCACCCCCCCAGCACCAGGTGTGGCCACTAGCCTATATGAAGGCCCAAAATTGTGTGTTCCTTTCTGCTCTGACAATGGCATGCCCATTCTTGCGAGATGTGGTCGATGAAGAAGCACTTGTGCTGAGGAGAGCCTTCAGGCGAGAAAGGGTCTTCAGGGACCGGTTGGACCCACTGGCCTTCCCTGATGACCATCTATATGAAAGATACAAGTTTTCTGCAGATGGCATCAGGTATCTATGCAGACTACTGGGTCCCAGGATTAAGCACCGCACTGCACGGAGCCATGCACTGAGTGTGGAGCAAATGGTTTGTGTGGCCTTGCGCTTTTTTGCTAGTGGAGCCTTCCTGTACTCAGTGGGGGATGCAGAACAGCTGAACAAGGCCACAATTTGCCGCACAATAAGGAGTGTGTGTCTGGCTATCAAAGCATTAGCAGATGTCTTCATCTCCTTCCCTGGCCACAGAAGACTCTGTGACATCAAAGAGGAGTTCTATAGGATTGCAGGTAAGAGGATCTACAAATTACAGGACAACTGTTAACACATAGTAGGATACTCATTACTTTGTGTGACAGGTTTCCCCAATGTCATTGGTGCAGTGGACTGCACACACATAAGGATAAAAGCCCCCTCAGGTGCCCATGAGGCCGATTTTGTGAATAGGAAATCCTTTCACAGCATTAATGTTCAGGTGAACATAACTTTTTGATATTGTCCATTGACGAACACTCTGCATTGCCAGTGATGTGCATTGATTGGTGTAATATTCCTCATCTTATGATTTCAGATGGTCTGCAATGCTGACTGTGTGATCACAAGGTAAGCCACACAACCCCTATTTATAACCATCATGGCTGTGTCAAGAATATCACTGTGTTTATGAGGTAGTAATGATGAGATTTTGTGTTGACAGGTGAATTCTCTGGTGTGTTGCTGGGAGACAGGGGGTATGGCTGCCAGCCTTTTCTCCTGACACCTTTCACAGACCCCCAGGAAGCACAGCAGGCCTACAACCATGCCCATGCCAGGGCCAGGGCCAGAGTTGAAATGACCTTTGGCCTCCTGAAGGCACGCTTTCACTGCCTTCACAAATTAAGGGTCAGCCCTGTTAGGGCATGTGATATTACTGTGGCTTGTGCTGTCCTCCACAATGTGGCCTGCCTGAGGAAGGAGAGGGCCCCCAGAGTGCCACCAGCCATGGACTGGGACAATCCGGCAATCTTCCCTGATGACGACAGTGGTCGGCTGCTGAGGGACCAATATGTGTTGAATTATTTTAGTTAGTATGTGTGCTTTCAATTTTGGTTAAATATGTCCTGCGGTGGCAGAGGAATTTGGTTTTTTTTGGGTTCGTTTTTTTACGAATTTGGCCTCTTATGATGTTTGTGCGGTATACTGTGTGTAATACAAGACTGCAGGGAGGCTACTGCATCCATTCATTTGTCTGTTCAGTTGATGTGTATGGATTTGTCCTGCATTTATTTTAGTGTGCAGACATGCAGGGTGTGTTATATACAGACCTTTGAATGTGTATGTATCATTTTGTATAATATGCTTTGATTCTGTGCTTTCCATCTTGTAGAGTCACTGTGACTTCAGTTTCGAAAGGAGCTGATGGTTTACCTGCTTTGTTTTGTCCTTATTCAATAAAGGAACAATGTTACACATTGTGTTTTTATATTCATATGGAATGTGTATTTGTTTATATGACAGAGTACTAGGGCCACACTGAGGAAAAAGGATAAAGTCATAAATTTATGAGGCTGGTTCTTTCTGCAGAAAAGCTACATATTCTTTTTACAGTTTTGATACTTATGACAATGTGATACTTAATATTCTGGCACATCAGCATGTCTTTGTTTATGAAACCATACTGAAGTACAATTTCACGAAATGCCCCACATCTGTCATTTTAACAACTGTCCTCCTTTAAAACAACTGGTTACAATATTATGACTTGTCTTTTTTTTCCCTCTGTGGCCCTAATATTCTATCATTTTATATATAGCCTTATAGTCTATGGGAAACTGTAAATTATCTAATGATAGCAACATCATCTAAAAATCATTATTTATCCAAAATGATTGAAATGAATGATCACAAACGTTTAAATAATGACAGTGGGTCTAGTTATATGTGATAATGTATAGTGAGCAGTGAAATAACTATTGGTTTCCATTTGTGGTGACTGCTGACTGACATTAGGGATGAGATTAAATAGATCCTGGAATTTAGCCTGGTCTGGAGCAGGCTAGCTCCACAGAATAAATCTCCATGGTAATTTATACCATAACATATCCTCCTGCCCCCTATCCAGCTTTAGTGCAACCGGATTACGGATCAATTGAGCCAGGATCACCAAGATATCCTGGCTTAATCCCTTATCCTAGTTTTGTGCAACAGGCCCCAGTTCCCGAAAGAAAAATGACCCAGGTAAAAAATCTATTCAAATTATATGAATGAAACAAATGTATTTATGTACAATACTGTTTCTATCATCATATGGGGATTAAAATTTGACATATTTTAGTAATAGTAGTACTCTAGGACATCAGTAAATGTGAAGCACTCGTTTGAGGACATTGGGAATAATGTTATTTATTCTACCATGTGGTTAGCTAAACTTGGGAATATTTAGATGGATCGCAATAGCATTGAAAAAAACAACAACATTTGTCTGTGTGTGTGAGCATGCATTATTGAGTTAACATGGAAAAACTGGTTTGCTTTAGTGCAGAAAACTGGTAAAAATCAAGAAGTTTAAAATGAAAGTGAGCCAATAAGTGGTCTTCTATTGCTCTCTGCTGGCCATTACCATTACTATTATAACACAATCAGATTTTGTCAGTGTTTATCACTTCATTTGTACTGACACATAATTGCTAGTACTATGGTAAATCATAGAGGACATAATTTTCTGCAAAAACTACTTCCTGTACAAAAACAAATTTTAGTTATTATACTTATTAGGTCCTACTTATCCCAAATAGCAAGAACAATTATAAAATGCACACCAGGCAAACTCTCGGGTCTCAGGAGGATATATATATTATATGTGTTTGCACACGTGATATCAGGAAGCTACGTAATACACACATGATGACAGGGAGGTGACAGTGGTGCGTAAATTGAGTTACCCCTCCACTTCTGCTAAATTTACTGAGATTTCTTATCCCGTGCGAATTGATCATTAATATTACAGACGTACTGTGGTAAAATAACATTACTCCATCTACCCTTGTAAAACTAATCCCGTCCGAATAGGATTTAAGGCCATGTTCACACTGTCAGTCGAAACTAGATTATTTGTGTTTTCGATTGGAATCTGATCTAAAATTATTGACTGTCCAATATTGTGCATCGCAATTGTTCAGATCCGATTTGTGTGTCCCTTACCACCCTTTTGTTTTCCAGAATGTCTGCATTGGTTTCTATGGCAATGACGTTGTGTTGGCAGGAATACAGCAAAAACAACAACCGCAACATGGAGGGGTTTGCAATACAGATGTGGTCTTATTTACATCATGATGTGTAGCCACTGTGCTGGACTACTATGTTTTATGAGGCAGCAGCAGAAACGCAGGAGGCTGGTATGCGTGGCTTTATTCCGTGCTGTCGTCTCCTTTATATAGCGCTTTTAACAATGTAGATTGTTCAAAAGTGGCTTTACATTGATAATAGGAAAATAAAGTAATAGATTGTTTTGACTTTATAGCAGCTCTAGAATTAATTTAATGTCCGGCTAAAGTTAGTTTTGATTGATTCACTTCTGTCGCAACCATCATTAGTTATTAACTTAGGGGGCGCTAACATGACACCGTTTTAACAGAAAACTCTTAAGTTCTTTCTGCACAAACTTAAAAAAATGCGAACCCGTGAGAATGCTGATGGTGTGCACATGTGTATTACGAGTTCAGTCTATAGGTATGCGTGTTTGAATATATGTGCGCAGGCGTGTAGTCCTTCCCTACAAACCAACCCTCAACAAACTACTTGTCTGGCCTTAAAATTTATAATACAGAATTTTTAATCGCTTCCGCGTGGCCACACGAACCAGAATTATCCCGACAACGCTTTATCTGTAGAGAGGTAAAGGGAGGGGAGGGAGGCCTTCACAGGGGAGAGACTAGTTGACACTTCAGGACTGCATTGTTGTCGCGTCCAGGCGCAGGTCCTTCATCAGATCTGGATACGCCCTGAATCCGGCAAACCTCGGGATGAACAGAGAGACTAATATTACGCCATTCTTCTTATGATGTAACGAGTACATCAGGATTTATGGGAAGTGTTCCCGTTTCTGGCTGACCTAATCTATGCAGCCTAACATTGAATTATAGAAGTCTATAATGTGTTATGTGTATGCTAGGTCAAAGAGATGTGATTTTAGTCTAGCTTTGAACTGACAGAGTGTGTCTGCTTCCCGGACAATGTTAGGAAGACTGTTCCAAAGTTTTGGTGCTAAATAGGAAAAGGATTTAACCTGATTTCAGGTTATCAGATGCTGACTGATCGCCAGCAGTCGATTTTGATATTCTAGGTATTATCAACTGGCCGGAATTTTGAGATCACAATAGAAGTGAAGGACTATAATGCGTTAAGAGCTCGCTCAAGTACTGGGGAGCTAAACCATTTAGTGCTTTGTAAGTAATCAGCAATATAAAAAAATTTATACGATGTTTAATAGGGAGCCAATGCAGTGTTGACAGAACGGGGCTAATATGGTCATACTTCCTGGTTCTGGTAAGAACCATAGACTGTAAAAAAATATGGACGTAGTGTCCGTGACGTCACCCGTAGGTTTCTGAAGAGCATTTTTGAAGCCTAAAGTAGGCGGAGCCGGCCGTCGCCATCTTGGCCTTGCGTCTGCGTCACTCCCGGATAACAGAAAATAGGCAAAGAGGCGGGGCGTGAGTGGAGCTGAGGAGCCTGGCTATCTGAAATCACCATATACTGTCTATGGAAATCACCTAGCTCGACGTGATCAAGTTAGCTCAGGCTGGGGAGGTAATGCTATAACGTTATGCTACTGACAGTACCAAGTCTGCGACTGCACAGGGCCTCACGCTAAAGTGACAGTTGATGATGTAAAGCCAATTAAAAGTTCCTATTTTTGCCCTTCGAAATATTATAATAGTTAAAAGACATGGCTACAAGTGAGACTGTGTATCGTGATTCTGTACTATTCTGCTAGTTGAAAATGTATTATGCAGTAACTTAATATTACTCAGAGTGTGTGTGTGACAGTGATTTATGTGCATACATGTCAGTCACTCTTTTTTATAGTCTATGGTCAGTCAGCACGGCATCGCTCGTCAAGTTCGTAGAGAGCTTATTCAGTCCATTTTAAATTCTGATTTTGGCCGCCTCTCAAATGGGTTAAACCATAGATATATTGCCTATGAAGTTCAAGTAAATGCGCTAGAAAATCCACGCTCATTCAAGGTTGTGCATTTATAGCATGGACGGAGAAAGCGCCGACACCTGCAGGATTTCATCTGACGGTACATAACATAAGCATATTATAATCTATATGTTCCGTGAGAGCAGAACGAACGAGCCTTTATTGACGTTTTTAAATCTGAATACTCCAAAAAGCAACGAAATTGTCAGACATCCATTAGTGCATGTTCACAGGGGAAAACAACTGAAATACAGCGCTGGTTGTTCTCTCGAACGATACTCGACGACAACGACGGAATCCTAAGCCGTGGGCGAAGTAATGGGTGTATTAAATTGTATGAAATAATCCCGGAAAAAAGCACAAAACACTGCAGAGGTGGCAAATTCAGCAGCTAAAATTTGCTGAGGTGAAGTGACGGCTAATAACAGCAGACAAACGGCTAGCATTGACATCAGCGGGAATCCATCTGTCACTCAAGTGGCCACACCCTTAATTATGCAGAACTTTAAATATTAATCAACTAAACGGATGAGTTATAAAAAAATTCACCCCCCTCACAGTTGTTATGAAGGGCAAAATTAGCTGTATAGACCAAAGCCATATAGAGATCCAGGCTGTAAACATGTTTTTTTTCTGCTGTAAAGTTGGTAATTTTAACATGGGGGAGATTTGACTCACTTGTGCAGCCAGCCTCAAGCGGCCAGTCAATGAATTGCAGTTTAACTCACTTCCGTGTTGGTTTCAAGAGAGAGACGGGGAGGTTGCCGCTTGGTAAGAACTCAAGCTGCTGCGTTTTGGATCAGCTGTAATTTGTTTATTAAGTGTGCAGGGCAACCACCCATAAGAGCATTACAATAATCTAGCCTTGATGTCATGAACACATGAACTAATTGTTCCGCATTTCTCGATGAGAGCATATAGTCTAGATGGGATGTACCCAAAAAGTGAAAGTGAGGAGCATTTATGGGTACAAGTCGGGAACCGGCCTACTTTACATATTTCAAGGGTGCTGAATCCAAAAAAACTGGTTCCCAAGCGAAATTTTGAGTTTTTGACCTTCTAATTTGCATATCAAAATGGCCGCCAAATTGCCTATCTTGCTCAGTCGTTGGACCATTTTCCCCTAGTTTTTTTGTAAGTAGGCAATCAAGATGAGGAAATTAAGTTTCTAGATCGATAGTCAAGGGTCAGAGCAAAGATATAATGGAGGCTCACTACCTTTTTTATGTATATTTATGCAAAATACCAACTTTTAAGGTGAAATTAAGCATTATTTGTGTCATTTTTTAAGGCCGACATACATATTCAATCAATATCACTCT
Organism: Rutilus rutilus; assembly: GCF_951802725.1. Lineage (NCBI taxonomy): Eukaryota > Metazoa > Chordata > Actinopteri > Cypriniformes > Leuciscidae > Rutilus > Rutilus rutilus. The sequence continues at coordinate 18,047,299 of NC_140217.1, read as the reverse complement.
TAAATGTTCCCAGTGTATATATGATATGTGATGTATTCCATATTACATAATAACTAAGAAAAACACCATTGCAAGTTGTCTGAGATTTCATTTTTTATGCAAATGAAGGCGAGACACTACAGGTGAATAGGGTAACATTTTTAACTAGCAGATATCACCATGAAACTTTCACTGTTGATTACCTACATTAAGATGAGAAAAAAAATGTATTACAAGTTTTCTGTAATTTAATGTTTAAATATGCAAATTAGGCAATATCTAATCAAATGTGCACTAATTTGCATATATTTAAAACAACGAAATCTGAGTATTGGATAAAGCCAGGTTAAAAATGATTTTTTCATTGTGTTCACATATTAGATGGGAAAAAAATTACAGAGGGATTTATGGATATCTACTTTTGTTATCCTGTAAATCAGAAAATACTGTCAATAGCCTTAAAAAAATTATTTTCGCCATGTTTTTTGGAATAAAATGTTATATAAATCAGGCTAGGATTAATATATTTACAAATCCCTCTGTAAATGTCTTCATAATATAACTAGGTACAAGACTGGAAAGTTTGGTGTATAGGTGCTACTGAAGTGGAGCGTCATCCATGTGGTTTCCTTAGTCTGCTTCCGAAGCCTTCACCGGCCCCAAGCAGGAGGACGGCACCGCCCGTCTCCGCCCCTTAGCTGGCCAAAACGCCAGGCTAAGCAGCACTCCTGAGATGGGCAGCTTGGAGTTAGGGCTCAGTTCTTCTCAGGAGCTGGTAGCAGGACCACTCTTTTTTCTAAGAACTGATGCCCCTTCCTCCAAGCCCCAAGAGGCCATGGATGGCAGTGTGCGACGCTCTGCCTCGCCACTCTTGTCCCCCTCTGTCACCAGACCTCTGTCAGAGCAGGCCCCCCATGGAACACTGGTCCTTCCCTGGCCTCCTCTGTCAGGATGCGGCAATGACCGTGCCCCCACACCGGGTCGCTACGCCGCCCACGTCTGGACCGTTCATTCCACTTCGCTGCCCTACTGAGGGTACGTCTGTGGTTCCCATGACCCCGCTGGTTCAGTTCTTGGGAGCCTGGCTAGAGCTTCCCAACCTGTCCCGCTGGGTTGAGAGAACCACCAGGCTCGGCTATGCGATTCAGTTCGCACGATCTCCTCCCCGCCTCCGGGGAGTCCGTTACACTATGGTGGGTGGGGCAATGCCCCTGTCATGCGTACGGAGGTCGCTACCTTACTGGCGAAAGGTGCAGTCGAGATTGTCCCTCCAGCCGAAATGAAGTCCGGGTTCTACAGCCCTTACTTCATTGTACCGAAGAAAACCGGTGGGTTACGGCCAATCCTGGACCTGCACGTCTTGAACCGATCCCTTCACAGGCTTCCGTTCAAGATGCTCACGTGCTTTCATGGCTTCAGCCTCTCCCTGGAGAATGGAGACTCCATCCAAAGACAGTTCAGCTGATTTGGGATCAGTTCGGGGATGCACAGGTAGACCTGTTTGCCTCCCACAACTCGTTCCATTGCGACCTGTTTTACTCCCTGACCGAGGGCACGCTCGGCACGGACACACTGGTGCACAGCTGGCCGCGGGGCCTTTGCAAGTATGCATTTCCCCCAGTGAGCCTTCTTGCACAGATCCTGTGCAAGCTCAGGGAGGACAGGAAGAAGGTCATTTTGGTTGCCCCTCATTGACACAACCGGACCTGGTTCTCCAAACTAGTCCTCCTCGCGACAGCACCTCCCTGGCCAATCCCTCTGAGGAACGACCTGCTTTCTCAGGGACGGTGCACCCTATGGTACCCTCATCCCGATCTTTGGAACCTCCACGTGTGGCTCCTGGACGGGATGAGGCAGGTTTGAGTACCCAACCACCAGCGGTAGTGGCTACCATCACTTCCACTAGAGCATCGTCCACGAGACATGCCTACGCGTTGAAGTGGAACCTCTTCGTCACCTGGTGCTCTTCTCGCAGAGAAGACCCCAGAAAATGCCCGATCAGTGTCGTGCTTTCCTTCCTGCAAGAAGCGTTGGACCGAAGGCAGTCTCCCTTCACCCTGAAAGTGTACGTTGCCGCTCCTCGGCGAAGAAACATATCTGCATGGTGCCAGCATACTTCCTTATATACCCATGAGGTAAGGCGGAGTTACGCAATGCAAATTCCGCAGACCCATGGCATTTCTTTGCCATTGGCTCGTATTATTTCTCGAAGATGAGAGGCTTTCTAAGCGAAACCCCATTCGTCGTCATGATGTAACGTCTCCGTTCCCTACTCAGGAAACGAGGGTTACATATGTAACCGAGACGTTTTACGCCCCCCTCTCAGAAGCCTTGGACATTTGGGACAATTTGTCAAAAAATATTTTCTCTAACCTCAAACCCTTTCTCCCACATTGTATGTAGTAGCAGCAACCATGTGTGGCCCACTATAGTCTTCTATCAAATAGCAGTATTCATTGGTTCCACGAGAGTGGGGCCAGCCCATAAAAATATCTTCCATTTTAACGTCTAGTCGGTCCACAGTCTAATTCTGCTCTTTTTGGTTTTCAGCTATTGTTTTTGTCTGACTTTTATTATGAAGTTTTGTCTGTGGGTCATAATTTGTCATTTACTTTGCAGTTTCGTCTGAGATGCATCTGAAATCGGTCACAAGTTCACTTGTTCATTATAGTGAATGGCACATGTACTTTATGGAGAAAAGAGAAATGAAATTGAGTGAGCGGCTTAAGATGACGGAATTTGTGTGTGCCAGAGAGTAGAAATAACTATTTTACACCTTAAAAAATAATGACGATAATAACTTTATATGGTATAATGAAAATAAATAACTTGTTCACTTGTTCTCTATTCATGTCATATTTAATAGATAGTTCATTCATTTTAATAGAATAATAATACAAAAACTACAAAAAAGAATTAACACAATGATATAATTTTATTATTTTTACTTATAAATTTGCCATAAAAAGCAATAAATAGAGCACATAATACATGAAAGCTGTATTCCTTTCAGGGTTATCTGGTTTTGTTTATTTTTAGTTTTCTCCACATGGACTCTGTTTGTGTTTTCACCTTGGTTAGCTTGTCTTCATGGTTGTTAATTTGATTCATTACTCAGTTCAGGTGTGTGTTGTGTTCAGGTGTTCATGTCTCATTATCCTCTAACTACTTAAGTTCAGATCAGTTTGTGTTTCGTGTTGGGTCTCGTCTATGTGTAGTTGTGTTTGGATGTACCTCTTTGGATAACTCTGTTGGAGCATTAAAGCCTAACTTTCGTCGTCGATTCTTTGGTGTTTTTGTTTTCCGTCTTGTTTGTGTTTTTGTTTAATTTTTTTTTGGTTCATCATGGACTTCCCTGGTGTCAAGCTGCTTTGCCTTGAGCAGGGAGACAGCTCCCTCGAGGAACGGGCGGTGCCGTCCTCCTGCTTGGGGCCGGTGAAGGCTTCGGAAGCAGACTAAGGAAACCACATGGATGACGCTCCACTTCAGTAGCACCTATACTCCAAACTTTTGTACTTGTACCTAGTTATAGTTATATTATGTTATATTATGAAGACATTTACAGAGGGATTTGTAAATATATTAATCCTAGCCTGATTTATATAACATTTTATTCCAAAAAACATGGCGAAAATCATTTTTTTTAAGGCCATTGACAGTATTTTCTGATTTACAGGATAACAAAAGTAGATATCCATAAATCCCTCTGTAATTTTTTTCCCATCTAATATGTGAACACAATGAAAAAATCTTTTTTAACCTGACTTTATCCAATACTCAGATTTCGTTGTTTTAAATCTATGCAAATTAGTGCACATTTGATTAGATATTGCCTAATTTGCATATTTAAACATTACATTACAGAAAACTTGTAATACATTTTGTTTCTCATCTTAATGTAGGTAATCAACTGTGAAAGTTTCATGGTGATATCTGCTAGTTAAAAATTGTACCCTATTCACCTGTAGTGTCTCGCCTTAATTTGCATAAAAAAACTTGCAATGGTGTTTTTCTTAGTTATTATGTAATATGGAATACATCACATATCATATATACACTGGGAACATTTAAGAGTGATATTGATTGAATATGTATGTCGGCCTTAAAAAAAATGACACAAATAATGCTTAATTTCACCTTAAAAGTTGGTATTTTGCATAAATATACATAAAAAAGGTAGTGAGCCTTCATTATATCTTTGCTCTGACCCTTGACTATCGATCTAGAAACTTAATTTCCTCATCTTGATTGCCTACTTACAAAAAAACTAGGGGAAAATGGTCCAACGACTGAGCAAGATAGGCAATTTGGCGGCCATTTTGATATGCAAATTAGAAGGTAAAAAACTCAAAATTTCGCTTGGGAACCAGTTTTTTTGGACTCAGCACCCTTGAAATATGTAAGGTAGGCCGGTTCCCGACTTGTACCCATAAATGCTCCTCACTTCTTATAGAAGGCCATTTTTCTAGTCTAATATGACATAATTTAGATCCATTTTTAAGATGGAAAAATGCATTTTTACAGATACTAGACACGTGACTTTCAAATGAAAGATTGGTATCGTCCTAACCGACGACGAAGACTTGACAGAGCAGCCATCAAGTGTTAGACAGAATTCTTGGTTATTACATGAGGAAGTTTTTGTTTTTTGAATCTCTGTTTTTTCTGAATTAAGTAGTAGGAAATTACTAGTCATCCAATTTTTTATATCAGCTATGCATTCCGTTAATTTTGTGAATTGGTAAGTTTCGTCAGGGCGTGAAGAAATATAGAGCTGAGTATCATCAGCATAACAGTGAAAAGCAACGGTCCTAATACTGAGCCTTGTGGTACACCATACTGAACTTGTGATCAATGAGACATCTCTTCATTTACTGCTACAAACTGATAACGGTCAGATAAGTATGATTTAAACCATGCTAATGCAATTCCACTAATGCCAACATAATTTGTGTATTTAAAAGAATGTTGTGGTCAATAGTATCAAATGCAGCACTAAGATCAACTAACACTAATAGCGAGATACAACTACGATCGGATAATAAGAGCAAATCATTTGTAACTATTGAGAGCAGTCTCAGTACTATGGTACTATGATACAGATATAATTTCTTTCTAAAAAGGAACATAGTTTGTGAGGATACTGCCTTTTCTAGTATCTTTGACAGAAAAGGTAGATTCGAAATCGGACTGTAATTGATTAATTCTGTACGATCAAGTTGCGTTTTTTTAACCAGCAGTTTAATCATAGTCAGCTTAAAAGTTTTTGGTACGTATCCCAATGACAAAGATGAATGAATGATATTAAGAAGAGGATCTATGACCTCTGGAAGCATCTCTTTCAGTAGCTTAGTCGGTATAGGATCTAACATACATGTTGTCGATTTAGATGATTTAATGAGTTTAGCGAATTCTTCCTCTTCTATAGCAATGAATGAATCAAATTTGTCCTTAGGGAGACTACAATGCACTGCCTGATGCAATACTGTAGTAGACGGTTGCATGGTTATAATTTTCTCCCTAATATTATCAATCTTATAAGTGAAGTTCATAAAGTCATTAGTGCTGTGCTGCTTGGAAACTTCTGGGCTTGAATCATTATGTTTCGTTAGTATAGCCACTGTTTCAAATAAATACCTAGGGTTTCGTTTATTTTCTTCTAATAGGGTTGAAAAATAAGCAGATCTAGCAGCTTTTAAGGCCTCTCTGTATGCAATCGAGCTCTCTTTCCATGAAATGCGAAATACCTCTAGTTTTGTTTTCTTCCAGTTGCACTCCATTTTTCTGGCTGCTCTCTTAAGGGCCTGAGTGTGCTCGTTGTACCACGGCACTGGACTATTTTCTTTAAGCGCAACGGAGCAACTGTGTCTAAAGTGCTGGAAAAGAGAGAGTTTAAAGTTTCTGTCGCAATATTGAGTTCTTCTAAGCTATCTGGGATGCTGAGATGATGAAACTGATCAGGAAGATTATTAATAAAGCAGTCTTTAGTGGCAGAAGTGATAGGTCTAACATGTGTAATATGGAGTCGGCTTTGCAGCCTTGGCTAAATTAAGTTTACATGAGACTAGATAATGATCTGAGATGTCATCGCTCTGCTGCAGAATTTCAACGGCATCAACATTGATTCCGTGTGATAATATTAGATCTAGAGTATGATTACGACAATGAGTAGGTCCTGAAACATGTTGTCTAACTCCATTAGAGTTAAGAATGTCTTTAAATGCCAATCCCAATGCATCTTTTTCGTTATCTACATGTATATTAAAATCACCAACAATTAGGACTTTATCTGCAGCCAGTACTAACTTTGATAGAAAGTCAGCAAATTCTTTGATAAAGTCTGTATGGTACCCTGGTGGCCAGTACAAATCTCAAACGTGATTTATTATTTACACTAGATATTGTTACATTAAGCACCAACACTTCAAAATAATTATATTTGAAACTAGACTTCTTAGTAGTTCTGAAAATATTACTATAAATTACAGCAACACTTCCCCCTTTGCCTTTCAGAAGAGGTTCATGTTTATGACCCTAATCTTGCGGGGTGGACTTATAAAATAATGCAATCGTTTAGTTTTAGCCAGGTTTCTGTCAAACACAACACATCTAGATTATAGTCTGTAATCGTATCATTAACAGTAAGTGCTTTTGAAGTAAGGGATTGAATATTCAGCAACCCAAGCTTTATCATTTGCTCATTTGTATTATATCTGTTTGTTATTTGTTGAACATCAATTCAATTTTTACCCTTAGATGGGTTTGGAAGTTTTTTGTATGTCCTAATTTGAGGAAGACAGTCTCTATATGATGATCTCTAGGTGAAAGAGGCTCTATGTGATGGGATTTATCTGACCTTGGTGATGTGAGACAGCTGGCAGACGGTCGGTTTAGCCAGTCTGTCTGCTTCCTGACCTGAGCCCCAATTCATGTTTGAGTTCTAAGACTATGTGCCATATTACTAGAGAGAAGAGCAGCACCATCCCAGGAGGGATGAATACCATCTCTTTTCAACAGGTCTCGTCTGCCCCAATTTTTTTTCCAATTGTCTATGAATTCTATATTATTTTGCAGACACCACTTAGACAACCAGCCATTGAGTGAGGACAATCTACTAAGTATCTCATCACTCCTGCTTACAGGAAGGGGGTCAGAGCGAATTACTGTGCCTGACATCGTACTTGCGAGTTCACACAACTCTTTAACATTAATTTTAGTGATCTCCAACTGGCGGAGTCGAACATCATTAGTGCCGACGTGAATAATAATCTTAGAGAATTTATGATTAGTATTAGCCAGCACTTCCAAATTTGCTTTGATATCAGGCGCTCTGGCTCCCGGCAAACATGTGACTATGGTGGCTGGTGTCTCTATTTTCACGTTCCGTGTAATAGAATCGGCAATAACTAGGGCACATTCAACAGGATTCTCAGTGGGTGTTTCACTGAGAGGGAAGAATCTATTTGAAGTTGTAATCGGAACGGAAGAGCGGTGTTTTGTCCCACGACTACAGCGCCTCACCGTCACCCAATTGCCCTGCTGCATGGGCTCTACAGCAGGAAACCAAACAATGTAGAGTTCACTAAACTTCCGGTTTGAGTGCACGCTGGCGCGCCTAGTTGCCGCTACTCACCGGTGAATTTTTAATGTTGTAATGTTTTAATGTTTTGATTGTCTACTTGTATTACTGGACTGTGGATTTTCACTCATCCAACCATTAATACTTAGTTTATTTTGCTCTACCATGAGAGAACACGTATTTACCTCCGGCTTCTACTCTGCTCTGCTCCTGTAACTGCTTACTATGTGGACCAACGCTATTCACGTTTGGTCTGCACTCATCTGGACTCTATCAATAGTCCTCCACCAACCTGTTGCTGGTCTGCACCAGTACACAGCCGCCGAGCTCCTCTGGATCCGCCACCTACCTGGATCTCGACCGGCTTCACTACACCTCGATCCGGACAGCGCTCATCTTTTCCGCCGGAGATACATCCACCGCGGGTCACGTAGGAACTTTCACTACGAAAACTCCACTGCAATTAAATCCTTTTGGTCCACCTCTCGCCGTCGTCCTCACTGGAATTCCAGCCGGGCAGCGACTCCTCGTTGGCCAGCCTAGCCAAGTCGGCTAACACCACTAATGGATGTGGCAACACTACCGTCAACTTTGGCTTCCTCAATATCCGCTCTCTCACTGGAAAGGGTCATTTCATCCACGATCTTATCAAAGATCGTGACCTTCACTTCATGTGCTTATCTGAAACTTGGCAACAGCCAAATGACTTCTCCCAAGTTAATGACGCCACTCCTCCGGGGTTTGTTTACCTCTGCAAACCATGCGGTTCTCGCGGAGGAGGTCTCGCGATAATTCATCGCGAGAAGTGGAAAGCCTTGCCGGTGTCTGTTCCTGATTTTAATTCATTTGAGTATTTGGTTTTTAAATTACACGGACCAACTCCAACGATCATCACATCAGTCTACCGTCCCCCTAAGCCACACAAGGACTTTCTGCTTGAATTCTCAACATTACTCACTCACCTATCTACACTCTCATCAAATGTAATAGTGCTTGGGGACTTTAACATACATTTGGACAATAGTAATCTTCTTCTTACCAAAGACTTCTCATCTTGTCTGGACAGCTTTGGATTTAATCAATACATTAACTGTGCAACTCATTCCAAAGGCCACTGCCTGGATTTACTGTGCTGCTCTGGACTTACCCCTCTTAACTGTGCAGTTGATGATCTCCTTATCACCGATCACTTCTTCATTTCTTCATTTCTTTCAGTGTCACACTTCAGCTCTCCTCAACCAAATCAACCCGGTCTATCTCCTTCAGGAATATTAAGGACATTAACCCTGATACCCTCTCCTCCTGCATTGATAATATTCACCTACTGGACAATAACTCTCTACCTGATGACCTGGTTGTTCACTATAATGATCAATTAGCTCTCATTCTAAACTCCCTTGCTCCAGTTAAAACTCGTTCTGTCTCTTTCACTCAGTCTGCTCCCTGGTTCACCCCTCAACTCCGGACTCTGAAAACTAAATCCAGACTGCTTGAGTGCCTCTATAGAAAAACTGGTCTTACTATCCATAAAGAAATGCATAAAGCTCATATGTCTCACTATAAGGACTCAATCGTACAAACCAAATCACATTACTACTCTGGTCTAATCAACTCCAATAGAGGCAACACTAAGTCACTGTACTCCATACTTAAGATTCACCAGCCACCTGACTCCCTTCCTTCACACATGTACTCAACTGCCACTTGTAATGCCCTCCTGTTATTTTTCAATGATAAGATTCATAACATTCATCGTCACATCAATCCAAATATCCTTCCCACCTCCTTATATGATCCTCCCCAACCATCACAATTATTATCCATCTTCCAACTTCCCAGTCCCTCTGAAATCGCAGAAACAATCCGTAAGTCAAAGCCTTCTACCTGTCTGTTAGACCCCCTTCCCACTAATCTGGTTAAATCTTCCCTCCCCTCTCTGCTCCCCCTTATCTCCATCATCATACATGCATCTCTTACCACCGGTATTGTTCCTTCCCTTTTCAAAACTGCTGCAGTCACTCCAATACTTAAAAAGCCGGGTTCAGATCCAAACATTTTTAATAATTTTCGTCCCATTTCTAATCTACCCTTCATCTCCAAAATTTTTGAAAAAATAGTTGCTGCCCAGCTCCACACTCACCTCACCCACAACTCCCTCTATGAACCCTTCCAGTCTAGTTTCCGTCCACTCCATAGCACAGAAACTGCCCTCCTCAAAATAACTAACGATCTTCTCATTGCAGCTGATTCTGGTTTATTATCCATCCTGGTTCTCCTTGATCTGAGTGCGGCCTTTGATACAATTTCTCATTCCATCCTCCTCCATAGGTTATCCTCCATCGGCATTGTTAACACCCCTTTTCATTGGTTTCAGTCATACCTATCAGGCCGCACTCAGTTCATCACTATCAAATCCTTCCGCTCCCAGCCGTCTCCAGTCATCTCAGGAGTGCCCCAGGGCTCTGTCCTGGGGCCCCTCCTCTTCATCACATACATCCTTCCCCTTGGCAATATTTTCCGCAAATTTAACATTCAATTTCACTGTTTCGCGGATGACACCCAGCTTTACCTTTCCAGCAAACCAAACTCCACACTTCCTCCCTCACCACCTGCCTACAAGAAATAAAATCTTGGTTCAGTTCAAATTTCTTAAAATTAAACACAGATAAAACAGAACTTCTTGTCATCGGCACCAAAAACACCCTCTCTAAATTTGACAGTTTTTCTCTCCTCATTGATAATACCTCAGTTTCCCCCTCCCCTCAGGTCAAGAGTCTGGGTGTCGTCCTCGACAGTACACTATCTTTTCAATCTCACATAAATAGCATCACACGGTCAGCTTATTTCCATCTCCGTAATATCAACCGTCTCCGCCCCTCCCTTACCATTTACTCTGCTTCCATCCTTGTTCACAGCCTGGTTACATCGCGCATTAACTACTGTAATTCTCTCCTTTTTGGCCTTCCTCACAAAACCCTTCATAAGCTCCAGTTGGTTCAGAATTCAGCAGCACGTGTTATAATCAAAACTCCCTTTTCCCACCACATCTCGCCTATTCTTCAACAACTACACTGGCTACCAGTTCAACACAGAATTGAGTTCAAAATTCTCCTGCTCACCTACAAGGCCATCCATAACCTCGCCCCTCCTTACAGGTCAGATCTCCTCCATGTTGTCACCCCGTCCCGCTCTCTCAGATCCTCCTCCTCCATCCATCTCTCTGTTCCCTCTGTCCGCCTTAGTACCATGGGGAGCAGAGCCTTCTGCTGCTCTGCACCCAAACTCTGGAACATTAACTCACGCACAGAATTCAAATCCATACTCAAAACTCACCTGGTCAAAATATCTCACTTATTATGAAACACACATTGTCCTGTTTACTTGTATTTGTGCCATGTTTTATTTGTATTTTTTGCTTGTTTGTTTTTTTATATATTCTTGTGTTTTTATTTTGTACAGCGACCTTGAGGGTCCAGAAAGGCGCTTTTAAATAAAATGCATTATTATTATTAAGGTAGTCGCATCCAAAGCAGTATCTAAAGCCCTTGCATGCTTACTATCCTCGATTAAAGTTTGGATGCGTGTCTCCAGTTCTGAAATCTTCCCCATCAGCTTGACTATTTCCCTGCATTTATCACATGTAAATCCTGTGCTGACAGAGAAGGCTATGTTAAACATGTTACATGAGGTGCAAGTAACAATAAGAGGAGAAGATGACGACTCACTGTGTTTGTTGACTGATCCTACTCACCTAAGTTGTTTGATGAACTCGTAAAAGGCGCGAGCATGCGCGTGAGAAATAAATAAATAAATAAATAAAATAAAAAATAAAGAGCGGACGGATGACACGCTAACAGGCTAGCAAATTACTAGCGTGTTGTGCTAGCAATAACGATTTAGATTGAAGCTAGCGATGTCAGGTTAATGTGTGATGTTAAGTTATATTTAGCAGTATAAACAACAAGGAATGATAGTAATTAATGATTCAAAACAGAAAGATATACAAAGCTTACAGAAGCAAACCAACGCAACAATTCAGCTGAACAATGACACCACTTTCTTTTAGAGCTGTTGTACAGCCGAAACAAACTGTTTGCATCATTGAATAATTTTCTGGTTATCACTTTAACGCTGCTTTGAAACAATCTGTATTATATAAAGCACTATATAAATAAAGGTGACTTGACAATATTTAGTTGAATCGTTAAATTCAAAGACAACTCATGTAGTCACAGAAAAATGCCTGTATATACCGGCAATGTACTGTTGGACATTTGCAACTTTTGCGACACTTCCTAATCCTAACTCTGATCTCTGTGCCAGTATTTTTGTACTGGGTTTTATACATTTGATGCTTTAAAACAATAGCAACACTACAAATTGAAATTGAGTGATTTTAGTGAATTAGCCTATAGGTTGTAATGAATGGTGAAGATGTAAAATGTACATCTAACTCATGGAATTATTAAATAACTTACCCAATGAACTACAATATATGTATTAAATTATGTATTAAAATAAAAAACAAGAAACAGCCTAACAGTGTGGGCCTTCTGTGCCAGTTCTGGCAGACATCTTACCCCTAAGGTCAAATTTTATCTTTGAAAAACCACAATACTTTTTACTCTACAAATCAAATATTAATGTGTCCACAAATCCCACATTAACAAAGACAAAAACTGATATTTACCATATTACAATGTCACGTTCCAGGGACTCAATTAACCTCAAAATAGTTTTGACTGACAAAAAACCACAAATGTTGATAATCAGATAAAAAATTTGAAAACGTTTAAATAAAGAAATAAAATAATAGATTCACCATTTGTGATGCGGCGGCAATCTGTAACGCACATACATGTTCTTTTTATGTGCTTATTAGAGGTTGAATTCATAAAATCTGCCAAACTTCCCACACTACTTCTGAATAGGATGTCTACTTCATAAATTGTATGAAATTATGGAAATATATGGTTCAGATCACTCAAACCATATGGAAAGGAGGCACCCTTATATGGTCAGCAATGGAGCTTGGCTGTCATCTAGTGAAAAGGTTTGGTACCGCAGCCAAACAAAATCTTACTGAAAGATCTTTTTTCTATATCAACCTAAAATTTTGTTCAGAACAAATTTTATGTTGTTAAAACTTGTTTTACAAGTATATTTTCATAAACAAAAATCTGTCAAATGTATTCTTTAAAACAAGATCAATCTTGCATCTATATTCCAAAGCATTCTTGAATTACAACCATTTAAGTTCGGAATGTGCATGTCTGCAAAAAAAGGGGGGGGGGGGGGGGGGGGGATTCACAGAAATTCCTGTGACCAACAGGGCCTGTTCTCTGTGATGGATTTTTTAATTAATTGTAACTAACATTTATTTTTCTTGCAGGAACAACATTCATATGCTTTTGAATCTTAAATGTTTCAAAATTCTTTGGCGAAAACTCGTGACTGAGTGTGCGAAAATAACATATGGGAAATTAAACTAGACAGATGTCTAGGGTTTGAAACCTTGTGATTATGAAGTAATCATTAAAACAGTTTGCTTCTACCTAGTAACAGAAGAGTTTGTCTATGAAGAACCAATCAAAGAGTAGGGAAATTATGTTATGTATCATGTAATTTTCGCTATGCTCCTATTCTATAAAAACTGTTGTATTCCTGTTTGCTGGTGGGATTCTCTATGAAATCTGTCTGAGATCCTCCAGCCATGATTAAATCTTTTTGGGTGAGATTCTCTTGAGAACTCTCCCGGCCGTGATTAAAGCATTTAAAGGACATTTGCTGAAGTCTGTCTGTTTATTATTGCTGCGCAGCAAGTTAGTTAAGGAAACAAGTTAGGGATTACTAACTTGGCTGACATCGACTGTAGACGCGCTAGAGTATAAATATTATTGAACGGGGATGTCGACCGTAGACGAGACCCAGGGGATGTCGATTGTAGACGAGGCCCAGGTAGACTTAGGTCGAAATAGGGAAAAAAAAAAAAATCTACCACATCTCCTTTGATTAAAGACCTTTTATCAAATTATATTATTTGTTAAGTTAAATTATATGTTTAACATTAGGCTTCAGTTGATTTAAAGGGTTAGTTCACCCAAAAATGAAAATTCTGTCAGTAATTACTCACCCTCATGTTGTTCCAACCCCGTAAGACCTTCGTTCATCTTCGGAACACAAATTAAGATATTTTTGATGAAATCTGACAGCTGGATCACTCCTCCATAGGCTTCTAAGGGACTGGACGATCTCTATATTAACGATCTCTTTAATAACTTTTCTGGGCCAGCAAGTTTCAGTCACATAGAAGCCTATGGAGGAGTGATCCAGCTGTCAGATTTCATCAAAAATATCTTAATTTGTGTTCCGAAGATGAACGAAAGTCTTACGGGAATGGAACAACATGAGGGTGAGTAATTACTGACAGAATTTTCATTTTTGGGTGAACTAACCCTTTAATTTATAGATTTCACAAATTACACATGTAGTGCAGTAGAGGCCATTTCTAATGTTCAATTAATTTATAGAACATGAATGAAGAGTGTTAAACATGTCTGTACCATATTTTATTAATTGAAAAAATTCTGCAAATGTATTGAAAACATTGACAACATTTTGCAAGAGATATCAGAGAACAATCTGGAAAGCGTTACTTCAGTCTTTATTTGATAAATATTTTGGACGATTTAAAAAAAAAGAAAAGATTTTCAATCCATTTTTTTCTAAAAACAAACCAAGAAAACTGCCAAAAACTGGCAGAACATGTAAGCCATTGTCAGCATTTTATTAAAAATGATCTGTGCAAGTCATCTAAAAGAGCTCAATAACTTCTATGGAGTACATGCCAGTGTCTTCAGATTGTTTGGACTTCTTGAGCACTTGAAGACTTCCCTCAATTTTCCCCAGTTCAGCATACAGTTTCACCTGAAAAGGGTTGAAAAGGGACACATTTCATTGTTATTTCTGCTTCACACAATACAAGAAATGTCATTTCCAATCAAGCAGTAAAGGACCTGTGCTGTACCTGTGATCTCACAAACTTGTGAAGATCAGACACCAATCTTTTGGCTTCTGGTGCCACAGCCAAGATTGTGAAATGAGCATCTAGTAATAAGCAAATCCAGTCTATTATCTTTTTTAAAAAAGAAGAAAAAAGGTTAAAGGTTAAAAAAGGTTAGAGTGATGCAAACTAAATATAATTGTTCAAAACTGTTTGATGACAGACCTGAGAAAAACTTGGTGTCCGTAGAGCTGGGATTTGTTTGTGGGCATTATGAGAATATTTGAGATAAAGGAAAAGTAGATACTGTAAAAAGACCTAAAAAAATAATAGAGAAGCCAAAGGTCATTATAGATTTTATTCTTCCCATTAAGCCTGTAACAAACTACTGATAATTAATAAACAAATAAGCAATATGCTTTAAAATAAAACATTCCACATCCTGCCTAATGTTCAGAGAGGCACTATTTTTTCACACTGGAGATAAAGGTCCTGAACATTTACCTCAGTTCCACAAATTGGGATACTAAATAAATGGTAAACTATATACTAACCTAGGCTAGATGTGTTTGTGTGTCAGATACTCACAATGACCTGCGGAACCGTGAGATCTTTTAGATGTGGCAGCAGGGGCTTGTTACTGTACGCTGTCTGCAGAACCTCATTTCTATCCGATAGGTTAAAGAAAACATGCAACCAGAACAAAAAAAGGAAAAAAAACAAAAAGCATGTTTTTTTGTAAAACACTGTTTTGATGAAGGATACAGAAGAGCACCCTTGTGTAACCCCACAGGACAGCTCATAACCATGGCTAAAGGATCTCTTTGAAGCATACTGCTTGGGGCATCAGATACATCAGTCTCTATTGCTGGGGGGCAGAAGCCATTCTGCTGCCCACCCTCCTCCTCCAATCCACTTTGTGTCTGAGTCAGCACTTTCATGAAGATGACACTCTCTGTGTCAAGATTCACAGTCTCAATCTCAGAGTCTGGAGTACTACAGTCAGACAAGATTTTTATAAAAGTTAGTTTCACATCAGTTCTCTTTAAGACATTTGTGCAAATTATCAAAAGCTTAGTGTTATTGGGTTACAGTGGCTCAGTTATTAAGAGTGTAATGGTCTGAATGTCATTCAGTAGCAGGTAAGCGCAGGACTCACCTGAGAATTGTTTTAAGACAAGCACAGGTGACAGCTTCAGGAATGTCAGGAAACATTTGGAAAGCAATCTGACAGAGATGGAAATCTTTCTTCACCATGGCCAGTGACAGCAGATCAGGGCACACACTGAATTTCCCCCACAAAAACAAGACAATGAGCATAGATGCACAAAAAACACTAGTAGCTGGAAGACAACTGTTTCCACAGAGCTGATCATGTGTGGTCTTAACCTGTAGCAGAGGTACTGAGTTTCCAACAGCTGTAGAAATACAGCCTGAGGGTAGAAGTTGGCATCTGTCTGGGATCTTGACACTAGCTCTAATGCCATCCTGCCGGTTGCCAGCTGGAGGTCAGTCTGAGTCTTCAGACGAATAAACTCCCCCACCTCTGCTTGTACATCCTCTATCGCACCAGTCTAGCAAAAACCACACAGTGCATCATTACAAACCATTGAACTATCCAAATTGCAAAGGCTGTTGTATACAGGTGAGAATATATTTGACCTTTAACTACATAACACCCAAATAAACATGTCTGTAAATAACCCCTTGGATCTTAATGTACTGTTGCCTTCTGGAGCATCTATGGGTTTTAGCACATTTGGTAATAGTTGTGTTTGCATCCCTCAATTGTCCTCAGTTAAAACCTGGATCATATTGTAACTGCTGTGAAGAGCTCAAAATTGAGGAAGATACTGGAAAACCAAAGAGTATGCCAAGGAAAAAAGTACCAGGAGGAGTTTCTTTAATAGTGGGCAGTTTCACGACAAAGCAGGAACTCACAGTGTCTACACCAGACACGACATTTGTTGTCTTTCGTCGTGTCGTGTTGCCACAGCTTGAGGCTGGTCTACACTGGACGCAACAAAGCAACCATTGCAAATACATTTTTTCTTCCGTGACAGCACCAGCATGAGTGCTTGAAGTACGTCAAAAATAGAACGGGGCAGCAGTTTACTGTCAAGAATTTGTTGTCACGTCACACATCCAGTGTAGACAGCAGCACTAATTATAATGGGTTCTATTTGCTTGTCACGTCTGGTGTAATGCACAATTATCAAAAAATGATAACACTTCACAATAAGGTCTCATTTGTTAACATTAGTTAATGCAATAACTAACATGCTGTAAGAATATATTGTTCTTTGTTAGTTTATTTCTTACCCTTTGTTAATATTAGTTACTAAAAATGTTCAAGTTAGTTCACAGTGCATTAACTAATGTTAACAGATACAACTTTTAATCTTAGTAAATGTTCATTTCAACCTTTCCTAAAACATTAAAACTAATAAATGATTTAGAAGTATTGTTCACTGTTTGTTAATGTTAACTAATGTAGTTAAGTAATGTTAACAAATTAAACCTTATTGTACACCTAAGTGTTAGCAAAAAAATATTAAGAAAGCTACACAAACCATAAGAACCAAGACATTGAATTAACACTCATTAGCTGGTTCAGTTATTTTGTTGAGAAATTGTATGTATATGTAGTATGTGAATGTTTATGTATAGCGCTGTACAAAAATAAAAGAAATCATGATTTTTCTTTTTTTGATAAACATCTTGCAGACTCTTTAAGGGGTATGCAAACTTGAGTACATCTGTGTGTGTATATATTTTAGTAAAAATACATAATGTGTGAATTTGTGTGATTACAAGATCTAACTTCTTGAATATATCAAGTGACTACTAAAAATGGCAGAAACGTCTTTTTTGTATATGACAGACAGCCTTATACCTTAATGTGTTCTATAAGTTGATCCACTGTTAGTGCAGACTTGACAACAGAAGTCTGCAAGAAAAAGTAAAGCAGAATATATTAAGTGACAAAAATAGTCAGAATCAATACATTTGAAACATTATATTTGAGTGCACATTTATATGTACAAACAATTATTAGGCTATTTTCATGGTGAAAATCATAATCAAATTATTAAAATACAAAATTAAAGATATTTAAGACCAATTTTTGGTAAATTTCTATAACTAAATTTGGATTAACATGTTTAAAAACATTCAAGTGTATCAACAATTTTCTCAGAGAGGTACAAATTACAACTTCAAATGTTTGACAAACAATGAGCTCTGTTTTCAATTCAAAGTAAACTCGATTAATTCATTGCTATAGGAGAGGAAGAATTCTCTAAACTCGTTAAATCATCTAAAAATCGACATGCATGTTAGACCCTATATCGACTAAGCTATTGAAAGAGATGCTTCCAGAGGTCATAGATACTCTTCTTAATATTATTAATTCATCTTTGTCATTAGGATACGTACCAAAAACTTTTAAGCTGGCTATTAAACCACTTGTTAAAAAAACACGACTTCATCCTACAGAATTAATCAAATTACAAGCCGATTTCAAATATACCTTTTCTGTCAAAGATACTAGAAAAGGCAGTATCCTCACAACTATGTTCCTTTTTAGAAAGAAATGGTATCTGCAAGGATTTCCAGTCAGGATTTAGACTGTACCATAGTACTAAGACAGCTCTGTCACAAATGATTTGTGTTGCTTGACCTTAGTGCTGCATTTGACACTTTGACTAGGGGTGTGACAAGACACTTCTCACAAGAACAAGACATGATATCGGGTTCAAAGAGAACGAGATGAGATTTTTGCACAATATTTTATAAAAATCCTCAACGACAAAATTCATGATTGGAAAAATATCACCTGTCTGCAGGAGCATATTTTTTTTTTTTTTTAACTAATAGTCTTGTAATGAATGTCATTTCAGTTCTACTTTATCAGTATGAATTATCAAATGCATTGAAAGATAACATACAAGCACTGTAAAAGATTTTGCCACAAACTCAACTGACTTCTGTATTTCACATGAGTTATTTCAGACCTCTTCTGGTTTGAGGCTGTGTATGACCTCCTAATTTAACTAATTTCCACAAATTGAGCAGAAATAAAAACAGTATAAATAACAAATATAAACAGTTTTCTCTTAGTCTTAAAGAGCAAACAATAAGTGCAACCATAATCAAAGTACTGTAGCGCACAGACTTTTTATAATTGAGAAATTGCGGTTTTATTTTGCACTGGCAGTTATAGGGTTGATGCGGTGAGTTCGGAAAAAAAGGCCAGGTAGAGAGAAATGAGCGAGTGAGTTAAGCTGGTGCGTTTGTGTACAGTTGTTCTTGTGTTCCGATTAAAAGTTCAGAAACGGAGCCTCCCTTGTCCGTTGTTCTACACTTCTACGTTCTAGAGCCACAACTACACAATCCAGAGATAGGTTTGATATTGGGAGACAGATATTGCATGCAGCCTAATTTGCGCGCATCAGGGATCTCGCGTTTCAATTTCGGCCCCCTATTGCGCGTACTCTGTGTACAGGGAGCAGCGGTGCTGAGCGCGCATTCTACACGATAAGACATTTGTCATCCACCATCGTCACGCGATCAGTGAACCGTGATTCCTGCTGCACTGCATACGATTGCAACTCGTGCTGGCTGAGCAGAGCAGACGTTTACAATGTTTCTATAAAACAATGTTTCTGAAGACTGTAGAAAATAGAAAATGCCGGCCATCTGGTTGAGGAACGACTACATATTCGGCTACTATCCAATATGTTACTTCCGCCTAACATATTGGAATTCATCAATGTATACTTAGACTGTAGAGGCTAATAATGGGTTTTCTGTTCAGAACAACAGTGTTATTAGACCAATCTAAATAGGGTGAGCATCAACCTCTGATTATTATTGTAATATTCTAAGTGTAGGAAACCTTGGCATGATTATACAAAAGTTACCATTAGAAGTTAAGTTGGTCAGCTTATTTCTATGGTAATGGTCGTGATCTCTGGTTAGATATAGTTTTACTATAGTTACCATAGTTCTACCAAGTGAGTACAGATCTATGGTGAAGGGGGGATTCTGGAATCCACTGCTGCTTCAATGCATCTACTGAGTGATTATAATCAAGGTATTAATCAATATTTTTCCTTCTAAAAATCACGAGTTGAATGACTTCTCTAAGCTTATGAGATTTTACTTCGTTATAGAAGTCACCAGCGTGATTATCGAAAACGTTCTTTTCATGTATTTTCTAATGTCTGTATTTGATATCTGAATGCAGTAACAGTATTTGCTCATTTAGCCTGGATTCCAGAAATGAAAAATGGACTCGTTTTGTTTGAGAAAGGTCTTCAAAGTGTTAAAACATAAGGGTCATTGGAACCAATAGTTTAAGTGACCATTTCTTGGCATTTACTTTACTGATCTATATTAAAGTGTCATCTCCTTGAGAGAAAGAACATGTTATCTTGATGTTGTGAGAAGACTCTCCTGTTTATAGTTAGAGCCTAGCCAAATCCAACCTTGAAGAAGCTGTGTGTGTGTTAGTATTCTTGATTACAGGTTAAGGAACAAGTGGCATTATTGGAGATTTATTGACATGCTGGCGCCCAGCAACCCAGATCTGCGACCTGGAAGGTAACGACGTGCCAAAATTCAGGGTCTGTGTGTCAGCCGCATAATCAATGGAGATATGCTTTAGTCTGTCTATTTATGTGTGGTAAATGTTTGTTTATTTCTTAGCCAATCAGAATCATTCAACCTGAAGTAATGACGTACCTTAGACCTTGGAGTAGGGTATAATTGCTGAGATCTTTGTAACTGTAAGAGGGGCATCCTACAAACTCCTTGTGAGTCTTGAAGTTGACTTTTGCCTGATGAAACTGGAAACCATCTTCAGTAAAATTCTCTTTAATTTATTATAATTCTGACTCATCTTAAATTGACTGCACTTCTGACTCCGGGTCTTAATCATATCTGGTCCTTGGGTCTTTAACTGTAAAGCCCCTAACAATGGGGACTACATAATATAGTTTCAAGTGAGTACAGATCTATGGGGACTACATAATATACTCTCAGAAATTAACAAGCATGGTGCAGTTACCTAAAAAGTAGTAGTCAATCGCCTGTTAATGACCAAGACTGGCGAGCTTATGATTATGAGATCGTATACCCGGCCGGTGCGAGACTCAAAGTGTTATAGGAATCCAGATGAATGAGTGTAATTTCAATAAAGAGTTAAACAGAATAATCAAATGTTAGATCCAAACAGTGGCATCTTAATGTCCTTGTTGCATATGAGGGATGTGTGACTCCTCACTCAGCTTTGGATTCCATCCCACACAGAAGCCTACTCTGAATGACCTTAACCTGCCCCCAACCCTGGAGGTGGTAAACTATCTTTAAGGGCGTTTTCACACTGGCAGTTTGTTCAGAACGGGGCACAGTTCGCATGGTAATGTGAAAGCGTTCATGCAGACCAGGGCACGCACAGAGGTACCAAAAACCAGAGACAACCTGAAGGAGGTGGTATGAGTTTGGCAGCACTTGAACTGTGCCACGTTTTGTGTGATTGTGAAAGCAATGATTTATGATTTACCTTTGATACGAGCGAGAGTGAGCCTACAGTGTAATCATGGGCAGCAAATAAACAGCAATCCACTCTCCTCAAAAGTGTCTTTGCAAACAGCAGAAAGCCACCTTCATGCAACACAACTGTGCATAATAGCACCAACGTAATACGTTTGTTATCTATCATGCGTTGTGCACGTTTCTGATGGCATAAAATGAACGCAAATGCATCAAAGGGTTCGACAGCATCAAGTTGAGTGTGAAACCAGACCAACGCTGCGAGGTACACCGGGAACAATCGCTCTTGTACCGCAGCAAACGTGCCCAGTGTAAAAATGCCCTAAGAATAAGGGCAGCAAAGCACACTGTGAAACTACAGAGGCATTTCACTTCTGTCAATTGCTAGAAAGATCCTTGCAAGAACTTTTCTTGATAGGCTGATCAACTATCTCCGAGAAATCCTTGTAAGAGACTCAGTGTGGCTTCCCACCTGGTCATAGCATCGTCAACATGGTCTTCACAGTCAGACAGATCCAGGAAAA